>NW_026067896.1:12415011-12568261 GCF_014885135.2 Alexandromys fortis
CTACCTACCTACCTATCATCTATGTATCTATGATCTATTATTTATCTATCTCACCTATCTATGCACATATATATAAAACAATTATTTTTAAAGAAGTCAGGAGTTTGGTGGAGGGACACAGAGAAGCTGGAGGTAGGAAAAGGAAAAGCAGAAATAATGTAAATATAGTCTTATGTGTGAAAGTCTCAAAAAATAATTTAAAAAGGGTCTCTGGGAACTGATCCATAATGCTTCTGGGAAATAAGCATGTGTATAGAATATTGACCAGAAAGTTACTGAAATTTTGAAGAAAAAAAAGTAGGAACTTCCTGGGCTACTGAGTTCTGTCAGCTGCTTGAGATATTCCTCTCCTAAGGGAAGAAATCTGTAAGACAAAATAAATCATACAGGAAGGCTACTTAATGAGCATGGGAAGGGAGTAGGTAATGTTAAATTCAGTCCAGTTTTGTCTCCTACCATAATCCAAACACTGATAAAGCTCTAGGTATATGAAGATAAGTAAAATTTTATGCACAGGAAGGCCAGTTATGCAGAGAAAAAGGAACCTTAATTCCTCATTTCATACCAGTTGGAGACAGCTGTCCTTGGTAATTGAGTGGCTATAATTTATGCTTTCTTACTTTTTGGAATGTTCACCTGAAGTAAGTCTTCATGTGGGGTAAGATTGCGCAAGCAATAATGGAATTGTTAAAAAAAACATTTATTAGTCCAGGAAATTACTAGGTAGCATTATATAAGAAGGAAAGATGTCTCAAACCATATAGGAGAACCTGTTGAGAGCCTCATTGCCACTCCCTCCAACCATAATTTGTACCCCTTACTCCACCTGCACAATACTGAACTGTACCCCTACTCTGCCGTCATAATGCCAGCAATTTAAGATGTTCTCTAACAATGCCAACTGTTTCTCATGACGTCTGTCACTTTTAGACTATGAATTGAAGGAATGCAGGTAGCCTGGCTGCTTGTTATGTCCAAGGGAGCCTGATAAGCTAACGCATGGCATTTTCATTCTTATTTTTTTAAATTTTCTCTCATATATTATATCCTTACCACAGTTTCCCTCACTCCATCCCTCCCAGTAGCCTCCATTTCCCCTATCCCCCCAGATCCACCCCTGTTTTGTCTCCCTCCAAAAAGAAAGAGCAAGCCTACCAAGGATTTCAGCTGAACATGGCATAAACCCTAACATCAAGGCTAGACAAGGCAACCCAGTAGATAGCAGTTTCAACTTCTTGAGGACAATTCTGTCAATCTATGCAGTTTTTCCTTGAGACATAATATCACATATCCCAGTCAACGTTCTATAGATATATTTTCTTCTTAGTATGTTCTTTTGGTTCACACATAGACCTTTTCTTTTAAAATCCATCACATTTCTCCCATAAGATACAACAGAAATAACTCAGCAAAACATGGTTGTTTCTCAGTTTGTGACTCAAATTTACAAAGCTTGTGACAGGCACATGTAATTCTTATACCTAAATTTTGTTAAGAAAAACATGCCTGGAATAAAAGTGTACCAACTCTGCCCACAGTCAATAAAATCCTCTGCCTGTTGTATCTGAGCTGTCTTCCTATTCCTTCCTCCAGATTTCTCCAAACTGGAGATGGCAGAACTCTATGAATTACATTTTCCAAACTGTTTTTCCCAGTGATGGTTCATAGGTGTTTGGCTTTTAGTGTTTAGTTGATTGGTTGGTTGATTGTTGTTGTTACAGGGTTTGTCTATGCAGCCCTGGTTGTCCTGTAACTAACCATGTAGACCAGAGTGGCCTTTAACTCACAGAGATCCACCTGCCTCTGTCTCCAGAATGATAGGATTAGAGACACGTCACCACTGTCTGGCTTATTTGCAGGTTTTGATGGTAAGCGCTGACAAGAATTTTGACAGCAGAGAAACAAAAAGGGCATTGTTTTCTCTGAAATTCTTTTTTTTTAATTCCCCTGAGATAAAGTTTCTTCATGTAACAGTCCTGGCAATACTGGAGTGTAATACTCACTCTGTAGACCAGGCCTGCCTCTATCTACCAGAGATTTTCCTTCCTCTGACTCCCATGTGCTGGGATTAAAGGCGTGCACCAATACACAGGGCTCTCTGACATTGCTTTCAACTTTGTATCTTATTGATACAGACCACAGTAAGACTAGGATAATACTAGTACCTCACTGTCCTTTCTAGGTTCGTATCAAGGATTGTCACGGTATAGATTTTTCTCATTGTCCTCTGTTTCCCTTCGGATCCTCTGTTATCATTGTAGGCAGTCACCTCTGGGTCACTTGTTCTCCATTCAACTGTTTGGTGCCAATCATATTTTCCCCACTAATAATCAATCTTTGATCAGTTCTGCTACTGACAATGATATATAAATGACCAATAAAAATAAATAAATGTTGAAATTGGAATGAAGGATAAAGTTAAAATATCAAATGAAAAATAACAAATCAAGGGCACAGTGCAGAAAGCGTTCCGGTAAACCATCCAGAAGCAATCACTTCTGAATTTAAATTCCGTATCCATGTATCTGTGAAACTATTACCACTAATTTATAATTAAAGAAAAGTAGCCAAACGTAAGCTAGGAAGAAATTTGGTTTCCTAAGAATCAGAGCCAACAAGTTGTTGGAAAAGACGGACGTATGGAAATAGAGAGCCTGACAAAGGAGGAAGTCATGCTGCCACTTGGAGCAGAGCCCTACCTGGTCAGTTGTCCTCATCGGCTTAGACCATGAAGCCCGATATGGAAGAGTTCCACAGCACCGGCATATACAGGCTGCCCGCTCATGCCCACTGTCAAGGCATGAATTTCATTTTCAAGATTCAGGCTGCAGCTACCATCGTGAGCTGTACTCCATCCCAAGGACTCAAGGCCTGTGCACATCAGCCATCACTAAAATAAACAGCAGGGCAGTAGGAAAGGATGAAGCAGTTGCTATTGTGGAATGTTGTACTCTTTGGGATTTTTGAGGGGCCCTCCGCCCAGCTCCCAAGGAAATCACACACACGAAGCTTATTATTACTTACGAATGCCTGTCCTTAAATTGGCTTGCCTCTTGCCAGCTCTTCTTATCTAAAATTATCCTGAATACCTTTTGCCTCTGGACTTTTATCTTTCTCTCTTTCTGTATACCTTTCTTTCCTCCTTACTCCGTGGCTGACTGACTGGCTGGTTGGCTGGCCCCTGGCGTCCCCCTCTCCTCGTTCTCTTGCTTCTTAGTCTCCTTCCATGTATACTGTCTGCCTGCCAGCCCCTCCTAACCTTGCTCTTGTCTCACTATTGACTGTTCATCTCCTTATTAGGACCATCAGGTGTTTTAGACAGGCACAGTAACGCAGCTTCACAAAGTTAAACAAATGCAGCGTAAACAAAAGTCACACACCTGAAAATAGTATTCCCCAACAAGTTGCTGAAGAGATTATCATTTAAGAGCAATAGTCGGCTTCAGTAGCTGTGCCAGGTAGAAGAATCTGGACAATGCTGAGAAAAGAGAAGGTGCTTTAAAAAAGTTGACTGAACTATTGGTCTACAAACTTTATGGACGTGATTCTAATAATTAACTGTAGGACGAAGGGCTTTCTAGAGATTCCATAGTTGGTAAAGTGTGTACTATACAAGCGTAAGACCTGAGCTCAGATGCCCACCACCTTTGGGAAATCCAGATGACTGAACAGGTCTGGAACCCCAGCTCTGGTGGGGCTGAGACAAGTGGATCCAGAGGCTCACTGGTCAACCAGTGAGCTCCAAATTCAGTGAGAGACCCTGTCTCAAAACATGAGGTTAAGTGATCAAAAAAGCCATAATTATCAACCTGTGGCCTTGAAGTGTATGTATGAACAAGCAAGCACACACAGACTTATACTACAGACACACACACACAAACACATAACTACACACTCAAATGAATAAATAAACAATTTTTAAAAAGGATGGGAAACTTCTTGGTGACCTCAAACTTGTAAAGAAAAGCATTTATGGAAAAGTAACCTTAAGGTACCTGATCTTTTCATAGAAAAAACACAAAAAAAATCAAGAACCACCAAAAAAAGAGAGAGAAAGAGAGAGAGAAAGAAAAAAAAAGAGAGAGAAAGAGAGAGAGAGAGAGAGAGAGAGAGAGAAAGAAAGAAAAGAGGAGAAGGAGAGAGATTATCTTACAAAATAAATGCATTATTGAGTTTCTGTAAACTGAACTTTCACCTTAATTACTATGTTAGATTTGGAAGCCATGGCGCATGAGATAATGAAGAAATGTTGAAATGATGTGATTTCAGCTCATTTCCAGAATCTACTCTTCAGTTGCAACTTTGCCATTCTCTTCTTTTAAACATAGATAAAATAATCTGTAAATAAAAGTATAACAAACAAAACTCTGTTGTAAGAAGGTAAAATTTCAGCTAAAATTTGAAACTTCAAACAGTGTAGTGAAATACAGACAGGAAACCTGACTTTTCTGGACGTGAATGAGGAGAGAGCCAGGAGGCTTGAATAGCTCTAGAATACAGGGATTCAAGAACGTATCATCAGAAAAGAACACTGATTTGGGTGTTTTGTGTACTAACACAAGAGGCTTAAAAGTGTCTTCCAATACAACCAAGAAAACAATAATGCAAACAGATCCTAGCTGCACAATCTAGACTCTGAGATGCTTCTGCTGTGTGGAGATGGCTTCTTAATCTTAAAATATTTACTTAATTGTTTTATTTGACTTATTTTTCCTTCTAGTCGAACTATAAAATTTCCTGTGATAAAACGAAAGCTCACTCAGTATTAAATTGACTTTTATAACATCCAAACTTATAACTTATCTTTAAAGCAGCAGAAATTTCTCTGAGGCCAATGGTCCACATTTCCACAACAACACAAATTAAAATGGCCTTTTCCATTCCATTACTGAAACATCTGTCTAACTGTGCAGAATTTGGAAACACACTTGTAGCTTGCATGGCTTGCTGTGGTGAAGCACACTTACTCTTGCCCACATGAACTCCATCTGTGCTTTAAACATTTGGGGGTCCCAGAACAGGATAATGACCTTTGAGATCCTAACTACTTTAACAGCATCCATGCCAGGCAAGAATACTGCTGCAACCCTATCCTTATAGCTATTGTTAGAAATTCTGTCAGCAGTCAGCAGCTACGGATATGGAAACCAACATCCTTCCAACTTAATCGAAGAGACAACCTTTTTAATGAAATTGTTGCTTGCTCTACAGAAACAGTGCTTCTTCCTACTTGCTGACTATGCAGGCATTTCAACTTGTATTTTTCCTAACAAAAAACATTTTACACATCTTTAATCGAAGTCTCTTTTTCAAAACCCAGACTACTTGGCAATCTTCTGTTCCTGTACTCATTTGTTTATCTTAAATGCCATATCTGTGAGACTTTTACTAAAGCTATATCTAAGAGCACCAGAAAATGGAGGGACCCCAGTGAGCCATGGGTTTTGGATAGGACTTTCTCCAGGGTAATGTTCCTTTTGGATTACTGGCCACACCTGGCTGACCACATGACAAGGGAAAGTGTCCAAAGTCACAGTGATCTCCTTGTGTTTCCTAGCCAAGCTTTCACAAAGACTTGGGTGGTGAGCTTAACAGCAAAGCTGGCTTAGCTTGGCTGGCACTTGCTATTTTGAGAAAATACTCAAAGGTCCTTCCCGTCATAAAACACTGGAGAGAGGAAAGCTAGGAAAAGTCCAACTTTAATTTTTTGAATTTGCACTTACAAAAACACACATCTTCACTAAAATTAAGAAGACTTGAGAATTTGGCTCTCAGCAAAATTCCACTCCTTGGGATAGCAGGATTGAATGCAGATTTCTGCTGTGGGCAAAACCTCACTATTATTTCTAGACAATGGGCTTTCTGTAGTGGACATGGTGGTACTCTGCACACAAAATGGCCACAAGCCAATTCCCAGTTTTCTCCAGTGAGTTTGCCAGATTGGCCAAAGGAGAGAATATTTTCATACAGGCTGGTAATGTGTCTGATGAAACCTTGGGGAAATTATTCTAGTTCCCATTTTCACAAAGAGTGAATGACAGTCTGAGGGCTAAGAGAAAATACATTTAATTCTTCTAAGGGCTTTAGTAGCGACCCGGTGTTTCTTTAATATCTGGAGTGGCCCTAGCCTTGCAGAAGTTCTGCTTGTGCTTCTGTGATCACCAGGACTTGGCTCATTACTTCCCTGACTTTAACGGCTTGGTGCATCACCTGATTCAAATGAAGAGTGTGAATCTGAGTTAAGGAACTGACTTGAGACTCTACACTTTACACGCACTATATGCGTAGTGTTCTGACCACACTCTGAGGCACAGCAAGGAATGGCCACACTCATTTTTGCACGAGTAATTCACTAACAAATACTCAGCACACTGAAATGAAGAATAATGGGCACACTGTGGAATTGTATCAATCAATAAATCATCGATGCATAAAAGAAGCTGGATAGATTTCCAGTATATTATGGGAAACGGAAAGACTCCAATATTTAGAGTTTCATACTGTTCAATGTGTTTGTATACGAGCTGTTCAATAATAATTTTAGGAAAAAGAATTGGCTATGTGTTTGTTAGTGAGGAGATCTAAGATCAGCAGCACAGTGGTCCAAGATTTAATGTGAGCAAACGGCAAACAAAAAGACACACTCAGGTTATTTTTTCCACACAACAACTCAGTCATCCTCAACTTAACCATAATACTCGTTAACTTTATTTGCAGCTCACTATTTCGACGACCTCACATGGCCAATAGGATCGGCTAGGACACGTGGGACTATAAAAAAAATCCTTAAATTTCTGATTTTACTTATTTAAAATAAATATAAACAAAATTGCTTAAAACCAACGGACATTCTCTTCTGAAATGTAACTGAATGCATGAAGTCTTTTAAATTTGTAGGTGATACATCCAAACCAAAACTGCTATCAAGAGTCAGTTACTCTCCAATGGCACTTCTTGCAAGGGATTTTTGTGAAAAATATCTCCTTCTTGGCACATCTATAGGCTGCTACATGGTATATTTTACTAGGGGTACCTCCCTTCTTCTGTCTAGGTGCATATGACTTAAGATGGTAGCAAAGTGTACACGATTAAGCTAGACAAGTCAATCTGCCAAATAGTTTTACATAAGTTCTTTCTAGTCCTCTCAGGGTTCTCAACAACACAGTGTTAGCCTATATACATAGTAGCAATGGACTTATTTGTATCTCTACAAGCACCCAGTAAAACCAAAACTCTACTCTATGGTTTCCCTACACTTTGGTCAGATCATTGCAAGTTGCTCCTTTGTTAAATTACTTTAAAATTGTTCATTTTGAGTGTGCCACCTTCTCCTGGTTGATATGTAGTGTGGGAAAGTATTTTCCTTTTGTTTATTGCCAGATATATTCTCTTTTTACCTTGCTTTCATCGAAAAGTATTTTGGAACTCTGTTCCTGCCTAAGGGATCATAGGGGATGCCTAAGACTGACTTTATCTCGCTAACAAAAGGTATCCTTAAGATGATGACAGCTTATCACTTCCCCTCCTTTCATAATTTAGACGTTTGGGGTAAATGAGTTTCCCCAAGTGAAGCATCAGCCTCAACTAGCACGCAAAGAAAGAGAAGGAGTGGACACAAAACTGTCAAGAGTCAGGGTTGGATAACATCACTGGTCAACAGTTCTACATTACACTGATGCTATTTAGAATTCTCATTAGCAATGCAGTCTGCACCAGGAGGCTTAAAGTTCTGTTAATCAGGTTTTCTCTATCTGCAACTAAATCATTCCGAGCTGATGGAGCGGTCTATCTTTACTGCAAATACAACCCTGTCACATTCATATGCAAGGAATGACCATCATCTACAGAATAAACCCCTAGCGTGGCAGGCACCATTTTTGTGAGGCTGCTACAGGCTGTTTTCTCACTTTCTGTGTTGCACCCTGCATGCCACACTTTTCCCTTCAAGATCCTGGAGTTTCTCACACTGCCTGCTGTTTGATCTTGTTTGTATATAAAAGGCTTTGTTGGGGACATCCTTCTGATCATCTTTCTCTAGTTTCTCTCTTATTCATATTGAAGAACATATTTAATAGAATAGGTCTGCAGATCTTTGCCCACCGAGAATCTATTGTGAGTTCCTTTAGAAGTGTGATTTAGGGAATTGTTTTTGTGTGGTGTGTTACTATACTCTGTATTATACCAGATGCTGTATTTATACTCTGTATAAATACCAGATGCTGACCTACTGAGAGCAAATTTCACCCCCACTTCAAAGATAGGCCAGCACCCTGAGCTTGGAACCTCTTTCCGTTCTTAATCCTGTCCCCCACAAAAATATTTCCAGCAAATCCATCCTTTGGTTCCTGCAATTTGGAAGTGCTGAATAAGAACCAAAACTCTTCTTCCCAAAAGCCTCGTGGTTTGGAGACAACTGAAAGGTAGATTTATAAGTCAAAACAACCTGAAAATTCACATCGATGCATAAATTATTAGGGCAAGAGTCTTAGGACTGTGGCGACGTGGACTTGAAGTTTCCATCCACCTAGATCACTCTTCTTTCATCTTTTGTGAGGGTTCTAGAAACCATCCCTACTTCCTCTTCCTACATCCCACACGCTCTTCTCAGCAGAAGGCAATGCAGGGTGGCTTCTGATCCAGTTTTTCTGGTGACACTCTTCGTCCAGATGTTTCCAATTCCCTCCACAGTTGCTCAAGCTCAGGGATGTGTTCCAATCCTTATCTCACTTGACCATTGAGCCTTCCCCAGTATGGACCACTCTGTCCTTTATGCAATTCCCTTCTGGTTTTTTTCCTCAGACTTTCTTGGCTCATTTTTCTTCGCTTTCCTAGACTCCTCTAAATATTTGCATTTCTTGGATCTCCATACACTCTCTTCTCTTTATGTTATCACTTCTTCCTCCACATACTACCCTTGGCTCACACTCCCCAATACTGAGATTTCTGCCACTATTTACATATTAGCTCATCTCCCAACTGTCAGTACTGCCTGTGCCGGTTCTGAAGACAGTCTTTGGGGTGATCTCTGCACAAGTTGTCTGCAATCTTGATTAAAACTTTTCTCCCAACCCTAGAATAAAGGCTGACATCCTCCTCCTCCTCCTCATGTTTTCTTATCCTAAAATGTAAACCATCTTACCCCTTCCGGTAAGCTCTCACCAACTCTCTCCCTCATTGCCAAGAGCAGAAGGGTGATTCATTTATCCCTGCTGAACTACGACTTTAGAAGAGTCTGTCCCTTCTGAATCCTCATCTGACTTCAGAGACACACATTCCACGGTTCTCTCCTGCCAGGTGGAAGGTCTCTGCCTTTATGGGAAAGTTTGAAGTTGCAGTGAAGGTTTGGAATGTTAGCAGACCACATATGCAAATCATCTGCCCTGGGCTGAAATCAGCAGCCTACAGTAATGAAGATACAATCTCATTGGCACGTTCCTGACTCTTGACTCCTAGTAGGGGAAACATTGATAAGAAAGCCGCATGCCTCTTTAAAGAATGTTTTAAAAGTTGGAGAACTCTGATGGAAAGCCTGCCCGCCTATGACTCAGTGTGACAGTTAAACTCAACTCTCAACTTGACATACTGAGAATTGCCCAGGAGATGAGTCTCCAGGCCTCCTGGGAGGGCTTTTCAAGGTTGGGGGAAGCATAGGCCATGTCCTTCCATGAGCTTCCATGTCCAGGCTGGGTTTTAAAAAAAGAAAAGCAAGCTGAATGCCTCTTCTATGTTTCTCTGCTTCCTGGCTGTGGGTGCAATGTGACCCACCACCTCAAGCTGCTGCCACCATGCCTTCCCTACCACAAAGGACCATACCTTCAAACTACACAGAGTCAAAGCTTCCTCCTGAAGCTGTGTGTGTTGGGTGTTTTAGTCACCATAATGGGAAAAGAAAGTCATGGCTACACACTCAGCTTCCCACTGACATGTTCCTCTTACCCCTTGCCTTTGCTCTTTAGTGAGGGAACCTAAAATCACCAGTGAAGTAGATTCCTTAAGACAGATTGGATTACCAAGGCATCGCTCCTTCTGAGCCTGTGGATCTAGTTGCCAGCAGAAAAGAAACGCCTGCCATTCCATGCAGGAAGATGCCCATCCTCGTAGGAGACTAACTTAGAGTACCTGCTAACCATGGTGGAACAGTTACCAAACCAGTAAGCTCAGAGGTCCTCAACTTGTGTGTGTGGGTTGCAACCCCTTCAGCAAAACTCTATCTCCAAAAATATTTATATGCAACTCATAATAGTAGCAAAGCTACAGTTATGAAGTAGCAACAAAAATAGTTTCAAGAGTGGGGGGTCACCACAACATGAGGAACTGTATTAAAGGGTCACAGCATTAAGACTGTTACAAACCACTGACTTAGCGGCACAGGTAACCTTTTGTACGATGTTTTTTAAAACCAGAACGAGCTGTTCAGAGCTTCCCTCTGCTTTCTGTATAGCTCACCTGCATGATTTCAGACCCAGCTGGGAAAGAAATGTCACTTCTTAATCATGGAATAATTTCATCTGCTTCAAGTTGGAAATGGGAGATGGCTGAGATTCTAACAGAAATTATATGGAAGCTTCTGGACCTCTGTTTGATTCCAACGCCATTTAAAAAACTCTGAGTGACTATATACGCCATGAAGCCCAGTGTTGAAAGGAAAGTCATGAGGCTTCTGGGAGCAGCTTGGGTCAGTTAGCCTCACCAAAACAGCTTCTAGTTCAATTAAAGACCCTGTCTACAGGAAATACAGGTGAAAGCAGAAGAACACGTTTTATGTCATCACTAGCCTTCATGTGGCCATGCAACCTGCAAACCCATGAGCACATACTGCATGTACATGAAGTGATCCTTCCACACACACATGTCCAAACTTTACAAAGAATGCTAGTATCGAATGTCTTGGATTTTGCATACTGTTCTGGTTAACATGAGGTACCAAAACGGCGAGATCTCTATAACTCCATGAGATTTACCACTGGGCTTCCAATGAGAGGATGCTAAGGAACGGCAACTTGAGAGTGTCGTGAAAACTGTAGACTCCTAGCACAGCAGCCAACAGAGGCACAGCAGCCTGTGCTCATCTTGTGGAATTGCAGGACAAAATCATATCGATTATTCTAGCCACGGTGTGAGGTATAGTTTCTAGATCACAGAAAGATAAATACCTTCAATTACATCAAGAAAAGGGCTCAAAATAAGGAACTTGTGTCACAATTGTGTTAAGTTAAATTCCACCCTGCCGTTGAAACTTGGTCTCAAACAAAATGGTGATCACCAGACTGCAAAGAGCTTAGCCTCTGAGGAAGTGCTTTAACACAGCATAGCTCTGGCCCATCACAAGCTTTGAAAGCAGACATTTTTGAGAAAGGTTTCTGGGAGTTTGGGAAGCATGCCAAAGGACTAACACCTTAATTTGACTGGAGTAAATTCTTTTTTTCATTCTCTTTGTGCTTCCTTTTCAATTACTCTAATTTCACTCGTGCTTAAAAAAAGAAAGTAATCAAAACAGGTGATATGACTTATTATGTGTCTTAAATTTTAAAAGTCCCATCTGTCACTAATTACACATTTATTCCATTATGCAGTACGATGAAAATAATTGCTTGAGGTTTTTTGTTGACAATTTAGAGTTTAAAGTAAATACTAATTATTTTTGTTATAACTATGTATTAAATTAAATAATTCACTGCTAGACACTTTAAGGCTCCAAATAATTTTATTAGAGCCACATAAGAAAGCAATTATATAATTGGCGACACATATGCCAGTCTTAGAGATCCATCTTACAAAGTTGGAAGCCTTCGTTCTTTCCTTTTCAGTTTTTCTTCGTGTGGAAGCGAAGATGACTACTTCATGCAAACTCTGCAGCGTTTTCTCATGATGGCTGTGGCCTCGCTGGCCAGCTGTTTGGCTCAACCATCCTACTGAAGCAGTCACTCTTCCCTTAGGTAGTAACTAGAAGGGCCTTAAGATGAAAAACAATACCAGTCTGATAACAGCCGATTTCTACTTTCAATTCCGCTAGAAATTAAAATCCCTCTCCCCAAACTCCAACCAGAAGTTGCTGTGAATTCCATTTGGAACTTGTGCTAATAATAATATTTTCTGGAATAATAACAACAGGTTTGGATTTAATTAAATATGTTGCTCACTGAAGCATCTGTTTTAAACATTCATCCATGGCAGCTCCTCTGGGATGTCCAAATGGGAGTGTTTTCACTCCACGACACTATCCTAACGTGTGTTTGGGAATTTTTGAATAATTAGTTGGGCTTTGTTTTGGGAGAATTCGCCAGGATGAAAAAGCAGTTCTTCCGTCGAATTCCACTGATAGATGGAAGCCAGTCAGGGAGGGACAATCAGTCACATAGGCAGCCTTTGAGAGGCTCTTATGCAACGCACGGTATTAGAAGTCAAGTTTTTCTTCATGTTCACACATAGCTCCTATTATCATTCATGAGTGTTATTCACTTATCAAGCGAAGGGCGCATCCCTTCCCAATTAGACTAAGCTGCTTTTGGCAGAAAGCCACTAAAAATAGCAGGCACTGAGCTCCAGAGTGGATGACTAACCTTTCAAGAACTGGAAGCCACCTTTGAGACAGCTATTAGTGACACAACTTGACCGAAAACATTACAGGGACAGAAAATTTCTGAATCTGTGGCTTGTTTTGCACTCCAAGCAAGTGATGACCAAGAGCTATTTAAATGTCACGAATCTAGTAAAACGATGATTTATTATTACTATTGTACGTGTGTATGCATATGTGTAATCCCCCATGTGCCACAACATGTGTGTGATGGTCAAAGAACAGCTTGCAGGAGTTAGTTCTCTTCCTCCTTCCGCAATGTGGGCCCTGTGGATGGAACTCAGGTCATCAGGGTCATATGGAAAGAGCTCTTACTCACTTGGCCATCTTGTAGGCCCCAAACAGCACAATTCAAAGGTTTCATTTAAAGTGAACTCCTAGCCTTGACTTCCATGCAGTTAAAACTGAGTATTTCTTACCACTGCATCCTTAGCACATAGACCAGAACAAGGTTTAGGAGGACACTGCAGATAGTCGTTGAATAAGTGAGTGATTAGAATATGCAAGTCAACAAGGCTTTGTTTTGGGACTACTACTAGGAGCTAGGTACCATTAGAGACAGGGGATAATCTATATATTATATAGAAATATCTATATTTACATATATGTATATGTAAATGAGAGAGACTGATTCCGACGTCAAAAAGTTCACAATATCTTCAGTGATGCTAACACAGGCAAAATCATCCTTTGTAGTGTTGCCAACACAGTGATAATGGAATGCATAAGATGATAAGCAGGATTGGGTTTAGATTAAGTCCTATAACAAGTATGTTCCATGGTGTCTTAAACTGATCCACAAGTAAGTGCTAAGGTTTTTATTATCATTCAGATAACTCAAATAAACAGATTTCATCAAAGCTGGCATGCTGATTTTGAGAAATACATTTCAAAAGAATGTATGAAGCCATCACCTGCACAAGTAACCAAAAACCAAGTAGATAGTTACTGACTCTTTGGGGGTGTGGTAGCTGAGTTCTGGAGACAGTGAGACGATGTACAGGACTAGACAAAGGAAAAGCATGAGGTGTTAGGCACGACTTTCTGTGCTAAGGCCCAGGTAATGCACAGGATCCTTTTCTAACAGGTGTGATTCAAGGTTTCAAAGCACCGGAAGCTGGGCTGGTGCTCAGAGTTCCAGCAATGGCAAAGTAACCATGGGGCACAAACTTTCTCTGGTGAGAGGGTATAGCAATGCGCTGCGCAATGGGATACAGCGATTCTCGGAAGGAAGAATGCATCTGTTTCTAAACTAATCCAAAGTCTCAGTCACTATGTGCAAAAGACAAACTTATTTGCACACATAATCCTGATCACTTATCTATAAAATGAGTGCCTTGAACAAGGCCACCAAATCCTTACAGGTTGCGTTTTGTCTTCTCTGAGTTTAAGATGATAGGTTCTGGACTGATTGGGCTTCTCTCTTATCTCCCTCCTCCCTTCCCTCTTCTTCTTATCATTCTGAAGACAGAGTATTCCCTTAAGGCTGGATATAATACCATCTTAGTCTTAGATTCTTAATTTAGCAATAATTTAAAGCACATAATAGATGCTCAAGAAGTATTTAGTAAGTGAGTGAAGAAATTGGGTGTCATCCATGTAATAAATGGCGAGTGATTTTTATATTTTAGTGACCGAAGAAACAATGCAAAACATCGTCCATCTCTAACAATTACAGCTTTCCTCAGAAGACAAAGCCTTCTCCTATGTAGCAGTACAAACACATACACTCACTGAATCACTGGAAGAACTCCGGTGCCACAAACATAATAACAATAGCATCTGTCATTTGTTGAGTGCTTTTTATATGGCCCACATTTTAATTGGATTATTTCATTTAATCTCTACAGCAATTAGGAAGCAGATACTAAAGCTACTTGCTCAGTCTGAAAATGAGGAAACAGAGCAGTTAAACAACTTACCTTAAGTCTCCAGTCTCACACCTAGTAGGTAAAACTAAGCCAAGAGTTGACTCCATGACATTTCTTTCTGGAAATAGTATTTCAACATTGTGGCAGAAACAGGTTTGTTTTCCACTGTGTGTGTCAAATGTGTTCTCTCTCTCTCTCTCTCTCTCTCTCTCTCTCTCTCTCTCTCTCACTGAGTGTGTGTTGGATAAGCTTTCTTAGTGACCATGTTGAATAACTCACAGCCCTTCTCTGTCTGCCAAGATGATTGCACCGGCCATTAGTGATCCATCCAACAATAGCCAGTATAGAGTCCGGTTGCACCTTCTCAGTTTATCTGGTACCAGGGCTCTGTCTTCTATGGTCAATATGGCTTAATAAAATCATTAAAATTCTTTCCAATAGTGTAATGATAATGCTTAAGAATTGTAGGCAAAGAAAATTAGAATTCATCCCCAGAAAAGCATGCAGGGGGCGGGGCGGGGCGGGGAGCGGGGGAGGGGGGGAGGGAGGAAGGAAGGAAAGCAGAGCTAGTGAACGGCATTTTCCAGTAGCGGCCAAGGAGAGTGTACTAAGAGGATGCTCCTACAGCAAAGGCTGTGTAGGTGAAATGAAACCCGGAAGAGTGGTAGAAGAAATCCTACTGCATAAAAATTCAAGCGAGACTGACCTTCCTGGGTAGCTGCGCAATGGCAAGGTGCTTGGCTAGCTAGACTCGTGGACTGATGGATGGAATGCCCACAATCTTACTCTTGCATGTACTCATTTCCTTTTATAGCAAACAAAGATTTAACGACTTCAATGACCATACACTAATTATTTTACATTTCTCTAAGCAGAACTAAAAATGGGTCCCAGTAAACCAAAAACAAGGAGTTGGTGGAACTGCACCCCTTTCAACCCTCTCTCAGAAGGAGTTTGTTTCTCCCATTCCCCATGATCTCTTCCTTTTGAATCCAGTCCATGCGGCATATTCCGGTTTTCCACACTGAGTCCTAGCTTTCTCTCTCTCACTCATCACGTGATAGCGGAGGTCTGTGACCACGCTTCAGAGCACTTTCACTGCCTCGAGGACATTCTACTCAATTCTACTCAACAGAAGGCTCAACCCGTGGCCCTTGTGATACAACGTCACCTATTCACACTCTTAGGGTTTAAGAGGTTGACAGCCTTCGGCAGCCGTTATTGTCCCTATAGTACCACTTTTATTGCTAACATAAAATTCATATTACTTGAGAAAACCTGAGTGAGTCAGGGCAAAACCACAAAACAACTCAGATTATCTTCTGATAAGTGAGTAGAACCTCTGTCAAAAAATTAAAAAAAAAAGTCTTAACTTAGAGGGTTGCATTTCCACCCAATGTCTCAATATTAGTCTCCTTCCTGGTTCAACCTCCTCTTCCTCCATCTATTATTATTTCATTGCTTTAATCGTCTACTGTGAAAAATCAGTTGACTTAAGACCTCAAGACAAGTGCTATTGTGCAAAGTAGCAAGACATCGTCCATCTCTAACAATTAAAGCTTTCCTCAGAAGACAAAGCCTACTCCTATGTAGCAGTACAAACACATACACTCACTGAATCATTGGAAGAACTCCCGTGCCACAAACATATTGGCGGTAAACAAAATAGGGATAGAAGCAAGCCAATGACCTCACGGAGGAACTGCTTCCAGGAGATGTGATGGTATGGATGATTTTTCTGGTCCATAATGCTGAGGTTAGGGGTACAGAGGGGACTTGGGCCGAGAATTATACTCAAGTCACCTAACTTTTGTCTTTGAAAAATTTTTCCATATCCGTGATTATTAGAGTATACTTTGTGGTTTGAACGTATGTCCATTGAAGAAATAGAGTTAATAACTGAACAGAAAAAAATTAGACAAGCAGTAGATAAGGAAATGAGCAAGTTATAATAGCAAACCCAGAGCAGGTAGAAAACAAACTACAACAGGAAACATCTCTTTCTCTCCCTTTCTCTCTCTTTCTCTGTATCAGTCTCCCTGTCTCTCTTTATCTCTCTCTCTCACACACATATACACTAGAGTTCTAGATATGCAAATAACATCATTCTGTATCCAAAAGAACCATAAACCTGGATGTCTTATTAACCCTTTATGACCACATATGTTAACCAATATAATGGGAGTAATAATTGCCTACTTATTTTATAGCAGTATCTCAAGTACAAATGACTATACTAGAAAAAATTAGAAATCCATGATGAGTAGATAGGTAGGTGAGTCACTAGATAAGGGACAGAATGTTAACTCACAGTTACCATTAACTTTGTGATACTATGTGTTTATTTTGTCTATTATGTGATTAAAACCACCTTCTCATGTATTCCTTTGCATAATTTAATTAAACATAACTAAAAGCAAATGTGGAAACTGAGAAATCTGAACACAAGATTAGTTAGTCATGGAAATCCAAGTGGCCTTGCTAATATGGATGAGGTATGTTGAAGAGGTAATGGATGCTAGGTTATTTCTTAAAGACATTAACTCTCATTATCAGGGATTTTCTAGGTCTCACTGTTTTCTGTTAAGATTTATTATTGTTGACATTCTTGCTGATGTCTGGCTTTATAAAAGGAATCACATCAAGCTCACAGGATTTTGACATAATTGAAAGATTATGAGTATAAAATGCTTCGCGTAGCACATGACAAATGGCTCCTGACTTGATCACTACTCCCAACATCACAGTAAGGGCCAACAGAGGCCTTTGTCAGTGTTAAGCATAATTTCAATCATCTAATTATCAACTGAATAACATTATCTTTACAAAAGTCCCATGAAGAACGAGTGATTAGCATCATTTTCTGGAGGAGCTAATGGGCAGAGTCAATAAAGGGTGAAAAGTTGCTTCGTGGGCTTGTAAAATGGCTCAGTGGATAATGTATGTGCCTGGCGAATGTGGAAGTCCAGAGTTTAGAGCCCTAAAAACCTAGGTTAAAAGCCAGGCCAGCATGCCAGATGATTGTAACACTTGGGATAAGAGATAAGAGATCCTCAGGAAGAGCCTCAGGAGCCTAGATTGGCTTCCCAGACTCATAATAAAGGAGCTCTGCATCCACCTGCGAGATAAAACCTCATTAAATAAGGTGAAGAGCAACAGAGGAGACACTGCCTTTGCATCTCCACATGCACAAGCACACACATTCCCTTGCACACATTCCCAGCTTATTTACAAGTCCACATTCCACATTTCTATTAAAGTAAATATCACCATTACTACTCTTGCTGCCGTGACAAACATGATGTTCATTACTAACTATAATCATTTAGGCACTCGCTGGTTGCTCTCTCTCTCTCACATACGCACACACATACATGCATATATACACAAGTACTGCACGGGATAGTTACTATCATTTGCAAAGCACTTAGCACATGCTCAGGAAGAGGGATTAATTGTCCGGAACCTCATGGCCCACAATTCTTAGAGGCAGCAGGCATTTTCTGGATTACCACTGGGACCACCATTGCATCAGAGCAACAGTGAGTGTTGCTTTATTGGTTTCAGCAAATTTGTTTATTAGTTTTAGCAAGGAGCTGAATGTCAGATCTATTGGCCGAAGATTTGTCAATCTGGCTTCATGACTCTGTTCCAGTGAAACCTGAAGTTATTTTTTTTTGAGGTTTTATTCAGATTTCACTCAAACCACTTCACTATTACATTGCATATTCTATTAACTAATAATAAAATTAATTTTTAGGAAATAATCTTAAAGCAGAAGTCAGGAGTGCTAGTGCAGCCAGTGAAGACAGCCCTGGGACTAGGTGCTCTATTTTATCACTTAGTTATAAAACAGTATTTCTAATTGGCATTGGGCAAATTTTGTTTGAGCACTGATAGAGTTGGTCATATTTCCTCTTTGTCCCGAGCCAACATGGAGGCATTTCTTTGTCTTGAAATACACATCTATCCTGTTGCATAAACTATGTTATAGAAATTCCATCTATTTGCATGATAATTACATGCAAATTTGAATAAGTAGGGTGTTGTGTTTAAGTACAGTATTTATTATAGCTTATTCAAAAATAGCAGGAATTGTGACGTTAACCAAATGTAACTTTGAATCCTAATCAATTATTTACCAGTTTCAGGCTTGATATTTTCTTTCCCAAGCTTGATGTCCTAATTTAGAAATAGAATATCACCAGACACATAAGATTGCTGACATAATTGGAAGATGATGGATATAAAATGCTTAATGCAGCCATATGACATACGGTTGACAAACACTTGGCTAAAACTTGTCTATTCAAATTAATCTCCAGATATTTCCTTTAGTTTCAATACTCAAAAATATTAAATTAATACCCTGGTAGATATTGTTTCTTTAAATGGGGCTACTATTTACCTATATATTCATACCAGAACCTAGCAGACCATCCTTTATAATCCCTCTTGATTAATCCCTTGCAGATAAAATATATCACAAGTCTTGTGATTCTTTCTTTGGCACGTAATTTAGTAAATTTATATTCTCTCTACATTACCACTACAAAACAAATTTAGCAACTCAACAACTGTTTCATAAAAATAATTTGAAAACTACATTTTCCTAATATAGATTTTAATATTCAAACAACTCTATAAAGTCATTCCTGATGTATATCCCTCAAAACTAGTTTTTCAAAAGCAAGTTCAAATGCAACATGTATATGCATACACAGAAACTTAATTTTCTAATGAACAAATACTAAGCCTCAAAACTACATGATATTTCTCATATGTGTTATAAAATTTCCTTTATTTAAGAGTATTTTGATAAGACCTTCATTGGTTAAGCACTTGACCTTAAATAAATCAAAAATATTGTGGCAGTCATAATTTTACCTTTGAGTCTCTATCTGAGTTGTATTCAATTTTCATAATGTAGACTCTGTCTACATAAAGTTTCAAACAATTTCTGAATTTATAGAATTTATAATAGAAGAATACACCATCCTACAATGCAAAAGAAAAACTCCAAATTAGTAGCTGGTCTTTGATCCCAATCCACAATTTCATAATTTTTAATTTTAAATTAAACCAGAAAGTTCAGTTAACATAGTCATAATATGTTTTAATTGTTTGCCCCTGCTCTTGAATGCTATAGATACTCACTGGCTTGATCTCATTTACACGTACAAATATCAGTATTCAAATACATGTAAACAACCATAGAGCTTTAGGGAGGACCACTTTACAAACCCAGCACTTTGGTAGCTGCTCTTATGAGTTTCTCGGGAAATTAAACGTGTAAGAACTAAGTGGTAAGGAAACAAGAAATGATCAGTCCCAAGAGAAGCGATGTGCTAATTGATGGAAGACACTTTATTGCATGTGCCCCTTTCTAGTAATGAGAGAGTGAGGGGAGCCCAAATTCCCCACCATCTTCAAAGGAGTCTTTGTTGACTCAGTGACAATATACTCTTTATGACGGATAATATAGTACAACAAAAGCCCTAAACTAGCCTCACCCTAAACTATCCAAGCTTCCAAGAGGGTCCACAATTACACCTAATTTGGATCCTGAAAGTTGCTGGAAAAAAAAAAAAAAACACAGATGGGCAGCCCAATGACTTGCCTTAACTTTGGTCTGAGGTTGTAAATTCTAAACCTGGAGGGACAAAGTGGAGGGAGTGTGTCAGTGGGAAGAGGGAGACTGATGGAAGATGTTCTCACTACTGGGTGCCTTGAAATGGCTAGCTTTGCCTCCTCTCATGGTCTGCTTTTGCCTTTGATCTATCTCTTGCTTCTTGGTCCCTCTTCAGCATTTCTTTCTGAGTTCAATGCCTCCTTCCTAGAATCTTCACATACAAAATTTTCTTCAATATTACCAGTTTCTTATACCCTTCATTTGCTTTTTCTTTACACCCTTAAAATTTTCACTTCATTCTCTTCTTAAATGGCACACAGCTTGTATCTGTTGAAGAAAAACATGCATATCCCTTGTGTTTATTTAGAAAATTTCATTAGCCATTTAACTTAATTTTCCTCTTGCCCTTTGAAATTAAAATCGAATGATGCTTCTTGTGCATAATCACCCCCACTGTGTGTGTGTGTATGTAGTGTTTTCTACAAAAATTCACAGTGACCAATCCTGATCTGACCTTTTGTTTGCACCTAAATTTTTTTCACGTTAAATGCATTGCTCTCACTCCCTGCCAAAATCAAGGAGGAAAAAGGTGGCTTTACTAAAATGTTTGAGGCATTGTTCTTATGAGGGTACATAATTAGTTTTCAACTTCATTTGTGAGGTGTGAAAAGTAAATTTTATTTGTCATCACATACATGTGCATGAATGTGGATGTGTTCACATCAGTGCAATGCCCACAGCTATCAGAGAAAGTGCTGTGTCTCCTAGGGGCAAAGATACAGGCAGTTGTGAGATCCCTGACATGGATGCTTTGACTCAAACTCTCATTCTGTGCAAGAGCAGCACAAGCTCCTAACCACTGAGCGTTCTCTCCAACCCTTTATTCGTGATTCTTAAATTCTTGAGCATATAAATGGTATGATATTCAATATATGTTCAATATACATTTTGAGTGACTGGATGAATATATAGTTGAGAATAATAATTTCAAATATGTTCTAAAATTATGTTTCTTAGGATGACCAAGACACAAAAAGAAGAACGATAATCTCCATTAAAGAAAATAAATCCAGCACTATTAAAAAAAATCACAATATAAGAATGTCATTGTGGGGCTTCTCAAATGTTGTCCAAAGCTAAAATAGATTTGATAACAAGAATCCAATTACAATTCTGCCTCCATTTATGATTGTGGCCCAATTCTAGTATAACAAATATTGCATGTTTTATATCCAATACATCATTATAGTAGGCTCTAGAAAGAATGCCACCCATTTTAGTAAAACCTACAACTTTTAATTTGCTGATTTGATCCATAAATTGAATTAATTAAATATGATGTTCACTTTTGTGGTCATTTATTGGTTAACATATTATAATATAATCCCTAGCCATTACGTATTTTGTAAATATCACAGGTATCTGAGGATAGTGGATCATTAATATAATATTTATGAGCAAGAGATTACCCAAACTATAATTATCATAATCCATGTTAGATATGAAAATATTTTAAGCAAGATAGAAGTATAGAGGATGTGTGTAACAAAAATATTCAAAACCTTTTGAGAGTTAATGGGATTTGGTAAGGATTCACGTGTGGCATTAAGAGAACGAAGTTCAGGCCAGGCAGTGGTGGCACACGCCTTTAATACCAGCACTCAGGAGGCAGAGGCAGGTGGATCTCTGTGAGTTTGAGGCCAGCCTGGTCTACAAGCGCTAGTTCCAGGACAGGCTCTAAAGCTACAGAGAAACCCTGTCTCGAAAAAAAAAAAAATGACTGGATCAAAATGATATTTTTAGAGACTTCTCTTGGAAC
Organism: Alexandromys fortis; assembly: GCF_014885135.2. Taxonomy (NCBI): domain Eukaryota; kingdom Metazoa; phylum Chordata; class Mammalia; order Rodentia; family Cricetidae; genus Alexandromys; species Alexandromys fortis. The sequence goes on from NW_026067896.1 coordinate 12,436,911, forward strand.
AGGTTTCAAGGAAAATAACAAGGGGAAAGATGAAGGAATATTTGAAGGAAGTGACTATGTTTAAAACTGAGGTGATGAACCTGTAACGCAATAGCAGCAATAGGATGGATGCAAAACAAACTGGAGGGCGAAGTTCAACTAATTGGATGACAAATTGCATGGAGAAATCAAGTCAGGATGACTGAGTTTCATGTTTAGTTGACTCACTAAATACTGGAAAAGTGAATAAGAAGCCCAGGCTAGGGTAGACGGCGAGGGAAGATGCTGAATTTAGCCGGAAAAGTGATGATGTTTTCCTTCACTAGGATGTACTTTAATTAGTGGTGGAGATGCCCCGGAAAACTTATCATATGATTAAATATCTGTGATTACAGATGAGCAAGAGGCATGATCAGAATATGTAATTGATATTAGTTATCTGTCAAATGTGTATCCCTTTTCTAGATACAGAATAAACTACCATCAATGACCCAATGAGGAAAAAAACAACGTGAAATTTCAGTGCCCAGTATGAGCATGTTAGCCGTGAGCTGGGGGGAGGGGCGCAGGGGGGGCGCTGAAGGATTGCAAGTGGAGGAGCGGCTATAGAAATAAGGCATTGGGGAGAGGCATTTAACAACAAAATTGAAAATATGTTGATAATTCTCTACTCGCTTAGCTCTATAGTGCGTACAGACAGAAAAGCAAGCCCAAGCACAAAAGAACACGACCGATGAAGGGGTGGCGGGGGTCTTCTTCTCTGGACTTTTATGTTTAAGAAAGGCAACCGTGCTGAAAAGAGTTTAGGAGGAACATTGGAACCTGCTAAGGGTTAAGGATCTGTGTTTCCAAGAGGCCTTCCAGAGGATTCTAAAATAGACAGCTCTTTTTTGCAGTGGCTAGGAAAGTTACTTGGACTCTGACTTCACCCACATTTTAAAAATTAAACAAAACAACAAAAGAGTAGATGGAAGCCTCCCTTCTCACTGCCAACAATGTGCACCTGAATGCATAGCAACTTGAAGCTGCATTATTGACATAACACAAGCTTGTGTGTCCAGGGCCGCCTTTCTCCCGTGTGCTTTATCATGAACATCTATGACTAGTTGGCCTCTCAGGAGCCAGTGAAACAGCAGCGGACTAGATGGCCTTAGCTTTGGGGGTCATCTTTTCCTAGGTCTGTTCCATTTGGTTTCGGCAGTGTTTTGTAAATGGTGAAGGAAGGAGACCCCTCTTGAGTGTGATGTTACGTTGGTATATGGTGCAATTAAAACACCCCGTGAAATAGCGTTCCCCTCAAAAGAGAGGAAAATGCTCTTTCTATTCAAGTGTGCAGATGTACTGGAGCTTTATACAGTCTGAGTCAATTTCAGTGGAAATAAAAACACTTAGGGTGTCATAGAAATAACATTTGCTAAGGGAAAGTTGAGCTGGCAGGCTGATCTAATTCTGATAAAAAAAATATTGGTTTGAATTTACAGGCTAAGATGGTTATAAACCACTCTGTGATCTGCCTTATTTTGCCTAAGTGGTAGGGTTTTTTTTTTGTTTTTGTTTTTGCTTTCTTTTTTTTCTTCCAACTTAAAGGAAACCCAGTCCTGTGACTAAATAAATAGTCTGAATCACTTAGCAGGTCTGGGCTGATGCATTAGCAGAAGGAGCCATAGGTGTGGCGGTCGGTACTCAAGACTTGTATCTGTGCTGTGCACCTTCAAACATAACCTGGGAATTTAACAGGAGCCATCCCACCACTCAGCAGGAAATGCCAAGAAAGCCTATTAGAATCACTCAGTAGCACCTAAGAGGAAGGCCACACTTAAGGATTTAGGATTTTCAGACTGCTGTTCCCAAGGTGACAAAAGCTTATTGGCTCCATCTGAGTCAGGCAAAACTGCCAGCCTTCCTGTTGACCCAAGCACTGCTTTCAATCTGCTTCGTTCGGAGTGTGCAATGCAATTTTGGAAACCTAAACCTCTCCTGGAGCTGACAACCAATGGTCTAATCGTTTGTTTTTGTTGCAAGAATTGAACGTACGGAAAAAGCTGCCCCAGCCCCTAGCCCCTTCTGACATCTTGCTGCACTTGACAGCTGACAAAAATCAGTTTTGTTCATTTTGGCAAATACAAAGACAATAGAGAAAGAAATGCATTGTAAAACAACGGGTTTCAACAGACTTGGACAGCCGCCCTGGAACCTAGGGGTTATGCAGACCAGGCTGGCGCTGGCATTGGAGGGCCTAATGTTAATACGCTCCTGGAAGGTGCAGCTCCAAATAAAATCTCATGTATGCTCCCATGCTCTCTGGAACACTGAAGATCTATATTCTTGGAAAGTGATAAGGTTTTGTTATTGCTGGTCTTCTGGTAACATGTCAACCTGCAAAAAAAAACCATTTATTTGAAAAAGGACCTAAACTAATTCGGGTATAAATCCTAACTAAAATTGATGCATGCCTTCACTGACAGGATAAATCACCATATGAGCAGGAAAAAAATGGAGTAGTATGCAGTCAATAAAGTAGGTTGGGATCCTAAAATTAGCAAATAAATATTTGTCATTTGTCTTATGGGTAGCAATTGCTCCCACAACTAACAGCATCATTTTATGATGAAACTCTTTGCCCTTGAACTTGGAGGAGCTGCAAATTTCTTCTCCTCCTTGAAAAGTTCAAGAATGTCATTAGTAATCAAAATTAGTAAGCAAAATGAGTTCAATACTTAATATTCAACCTAACATTGTAACTGCCCTTAAGGGTAGACATTTTCATTGAATTATCTCCCAATTCTTTTCCATCTGAATCTAGCTAAAACACAAAATATTATAGAGGAAATACTTTATTCACTTATCGAATAATTCTGATGATTTCTAGGCTCTACCACCTGTTGAGTGTCAAGCCAATTGGGATGAATTGGTGTTTTTAAACAATGTATCCGATACTTAATTGAAATCAAAATAAGAAATTTGAAAACTGTAAAGTGAAGAAGAAAAGCAGCCATGTGGTCTAGAGTGTGACATCACATACACAAATTTCTGTCACTCTTCCTCCTTTTAGAGAAGAATAAAAACCATTAATACATTCTCAGTATTTTATCCAATATATACCCGAAGTCTGTTAGCCAGCAGGCATTCACATTAGACCAAGGAAGAAAAATCATGAGATCCCCGACAATCTGGAAACAGTGTGATAAAAATGCAAAAAGAACTAAGAGAGGAAACCCAGGTTTGTAGTTTATGACTAATCCCTGCTGTTGATGATGCAGAAGAAGAAAGATCACAAGAACAAAACCCAAGTCCTCCCTGGAAAATTTAGCAAGGCAGTATCCTAAAATAAACAGTAAATAAGTCTAGCAGTGCAGTTCAAGTAGGAACAAACTTGCCTAGCATATAGAAAGCTGCAGGTTGAGTCCTCAGTGCAGAAAGGAGAGAGAGAGAGAGAGAGAGAGAGAGAGAGAGAGAGAGAGAGAGAAATGATCTCTACTACCATTGCAAATGAACCCTCCCAGAGGAAGGACAACTCCGTGCTCAAACCTGGAGTCTCTTTTCATCTTCGTGAGCCCCAGCGTGCCTCCCACAGACCTACCCTCCAAACCTAATCTCATGCTGGGGTTGAGTAAGCATTTGACAAATGGTAGCTATTTTTATTACATGATCTCCATATATTTACAGAGCCAAAAATGAACGGAAAAAGAAAGCTTCAGATACAAGCCATCTGTCTTTGTCACTGGATTGTGTGCCTTATCCGGCCTCCCTGCCCAGCCCATCATTACACAGCTTACTATGGTGTGTGCAAGCAGAAAACCATAATAAATGAGGATAAAGCAGAACAGAAACATGGGTACTCCTGATGATAGCATTTTACTGCCAGATCCAGTGGAACCTCAAGGCGTCCATGGAGTTTCAAAGCACCAATATCAACAAGGTCCTTTCACATTTAAAATCTCATACATTGTGTTTCTTTTGCCAAAGAAAAAGTCCTAACACTCTTATAATGGTTGTTCTTGATTTTTCTCTTATTTACAGGAAGATATTTCTTTAAATATACTATTCTTTTTAGACTATGCAATGATAAAAGTCAATACCACACTTTTCAGTTTTTGGTGGATGCTGGTAGGCATTCGGTTGTTTAAGTTGAAGTCAAAACTAGACCTACAAATGAGCAAGAAAAGAAAAAATAACATCATGGGTAGAGTAAGATCAAACCCAAATTGGATTATGTCATAGCAGAATTATGGATTAGGAAATTCATGATTAAAACTATACCCAGGTATGAGATTTGACTATTTCTTATGTGCCAAGTGTCTGGTTTCTTGATGTAAGTGTCTATGAAGTGAATGAAGGCTGTTTTTGTTGTTATTGTTGTTTATTTGCTTTTTATCTTTTGTCTTTTTGAGTGAAAAATCCTAAGGGACCATAACGACCACTCACTTCAATAGAACACTCTTAGGAGATCCATGAGGTTCCTTTACTTTGGAGTCTTCCCTATGTGTATGTATTGCCATGTAAGTCAATTTGTTCCTAGAAATTTCAGCATGCAGCACCTAGCCTTTCTTCTTCAAAAAGCAGTTATACTTGAATAGCCCAAGAAGCTTAATATGCTTCTCTCAGCGAATAGTAGCACATGCAGAAACTGTTAATTCCAACTTTTATTTTTATGTAACATATATAGTGTGTTCATCAATTTTTCTATATTACAAATAACTCTTTATTATGTAGTAATTAAATCACCAAAATCTGTAGTAGAAAGTGTGTATTCATTTCTATCTGATTTTTGTGTATTCATATTTAGGGTGTTTTGTCATTTTTAACACCAAGGTTATAGAGTTAAAATTACACTAATAATTTTGTATGTCTAACAAAAACATGAAGATTCTAATTAATGTCAAATTTCTTCATAATGAATACAAGGAATAATAATGATGATGATAACAGGTAGGAGAAAATGAAGAAGAGAACGTGATTTTAAGTTATATTCCGTTAGGTATAATGGATGTCTGATGAAATATATACTGTCAACAAAGTCCATAAAAACACATAGGAGAAGCTCTATGTGTTTAGCTCCAGGAAGGAGATGTCTATGCTTGTCCAAGAAGACTGGAATGAAATAGAGTGGATGTGTTGAAGATAACACTTCACAGGGATTTTGAGCTCCATCAAACTCCTTTAGGTCCCAAAGAGCCACCATTAGCTATGGAGTGATCCTGGCTCTGTCTTTGAAGCTCGTCCACACGAGGATACCAGGTCCAAAGGAGAACCTTTGTCATCAAGTCCTCTTTTAGGATTTTGAACAAAACACCTGAAACTGGGAAACTGAAAGAGGTCTAATAGTATATTCAGTAATATATTACCTCTATTATTATTCCTATAGGTATACTGAAATATGTCTAATGAAATATATAGATTTAAATATTATTAATTTCAAGTAACAAAAAGTCAAATATGAATAAATTGAACAGGAATGTGGCTTTGTTCTTCATGAAAGAAAGGTGTTGAGGACTCAAAAAGGAGTTGCTAAGCATGCATTCCCTGAGTGTAAAAGGCCCTGGATTATGGAGTGGGGAGGACTTTGGACTTTCCACAGGGCAGGGAACCCTGACTGCCCTTCAGACTGGAGAGGGAGGTGGAGAGGAGTGGGGGAAGGGAGAGAGGAGAGGGAGGAGGGGGGAAAAGGGAGACGGGGAGGGAAATGGGAGGCGGGGAGGAGGCTGAAATTTTTTTTCAATAAAAAATTATATTTAAAAAAAAAGGCCCTGGATTGTATCAGAGATTCTTCTAGAAATATCTAATTAACAATGGCAGTAATAACAGGCTTAGTAGTAAATGTGTATTAACTGTTCTGCACATCACATCAATAATGAATTCCTTTAGCCTTCCTGTTTTGTTTGAGAAATTTCACATCGTGTTTTCTGTGAGGTGGGGGGGGGGGATGAACCCTAAAAACAAAGAGGTTAAGTAAATGCCCTGTGTGTATGCGGCTCAGCAGCCGCAGAGGAAGACACCAAGGCCAGCCGGTGTGAAAATCAAATAACGTAGGACACTGTCCGCTACATGGCTCTCTTTGGACCCCTCAGTTTCCCAGTTCCCCAGGTTTCATAGATAACCCTGGCGCTTTGTGATTTAAAGGGGTTTGACCGAGCTCAACTGCCTGGCAAAGGGCAATCCTCAGCACGTTCACGCCAGACAAAACACGGACACCTCCCTCCCGGCAGGAAAGCACATAGTGCTTCTCCTATGGCATTCAGGAAATTTTGTTGCATTGGCAGGCTCATCGAGTGTTACCTCTAACTAAGTTCTACAATGCAGAGAGCTTGGCTTTTCTCCCCCATACCCTCTCCTACAGCTCCCCGTCACCAGACTGTAGTCACCAGCGGTTGAATTAATAAATCATGGATGGATGGGAAGGAAACAGAATTCTTTCCTTTTTCCAACCACAAGCAAAGACCTTGGAGCCACATGGGCAAAAGCTAACTGAAGGGATAGAAAGTACTTAGGGAGTAAAAGTGTGATCTGTGTATTCTTTTAAAACCCAACATGAAAAATACCGTTATTTTTAGCTTCATTTTCATGATTCAGCCTGCCCAGTGTAAATATTTTATAAGAGGCATAAGACAAATACCAGTTTATGGGAAATGTAAATTAATTTGGAGCTAAAATAAGAAGAACCATTCTAGTGGACAGATGACAAGGGGAAGAAACAGGATGAAGAGAAACTGATTAACACACAGCGAAGGAACCAGAGAAGCACAAACCCCAGTGGGCTGATGGACTCTTGTCAAAGGAAGTGTGAAAGTCAGAAGCACAGGGTGAGCAACACTGTATGCGGAGACAAACAACAGAGAAATAAAGCAGATATTAACAGATATAAAAATTACCAAATATTTACTCTGTAGCCCTGGCCTTGGGAGAAAGTGGGAATTAGGCTTAAGTCCTACTTAAATCCTAGCAATCTTCCAATGTGCCCTTTGAACTCCTGGCATTTCTTCCAGCCTCTGTGCACCAGGGGGCCTTGTGATCTGTAATCTCCTTTATTGTCAACAGGAAATTTATCAGGTATTGCCCGGATGCGAACTAATGCAAATGAGGCCATGAAGGTGCTGCCTTTTTTGAGTCCTGAAAGTTGAAGTTTAACCTCTGTTGCATGAATGCATAGCAATGGAAAGACTGGACAGGATTAGAAGGGCTGGGAGCTCTGAATCATCCATCCTCCAAGACTGGGTCTTCTTGAAAAGAACTCTAGACCAAAAAATAATGCATATTCTCCATTAAATTCTCATTTGCTCAGAACGAACAAACTCTTCTTGAAGTAAAATATTCTATTTTGTGCCTTCGTTGATACTAAATACTATGTGATGGTGTGAGCCTTCTAGGTCTTACTTAAGTTTCAGCTTCTGTTTCTATAAAAAGTGACCTTAAGATCATTTCCTATAAATGCAATTAGACATTTGAAAATGCCTCTCTCACTGCTCGGGCACTTAGCACTCCTGATGTAGTAGATGCTACTTTTACAAATAATATAATGATGTCACTATTTTCAACTATCTTTGGTGGATGGCCTCCAAGGTAAGGCAAGGATCTTTACAGTTCAGGTAGTCTGTGAGTTAGTAGCTACTGTGTTGAGGAATGATGATATACGGACACACATTAGTGTATTGATAGACATGTAAAACCTGAGAAAGTAAGAAACTTAATATTGCTATTTTTAACACTTACTGATGCTCATGAGCTTCAGCAATGTCGGCATCTCCTGCTCAGTCGCTCATGGAAAGAGAAATTGGTGGCTCTTGAAACAGACATGGGGAGGATCCTACGGCATGAGAGGAAGGTTGCTATGGCTCCACCCCACTTTTGAGCAAAACATATAGTAACAATTCGTGAATCACTATTTTGAAATAGCTTTAAATTTGACTCCCAAAGTAAATGAGTGGTTTGAAAAACAACAACAACAACAACAAAACCTTTAAATGATTTTGGTACCAAAAAATAAAAAAATAAAATGAAATAAACATGCAAGTTCAAGAAAATACCATGATAAACCATCACATTCCTCCCATGGGCTCATTACCTGGCCACTGATAGGGAAAAGCTGATGAGAGGTTTCGAGAGATTGGCCAATTAGAAACTGATAGCTAGGCACAAGTCTCACCTGTAATCCCAGCGCTCGGGAGGCAGAGGCAGGAGAATGACTTCAAATTCAACATTAGCCTAAGCTACAGAATAAGAGCTTCTCTAGAAACGAAAAAAAAAAAAAAACAGGCAAACAAAAGCCCCATTATCATGAGAAATATACATTAATAAATAGAATAAGTAAATGTAATTTTAAAATGCTTGTCATCCCTTAATAATTCTATATTACATCATATATGGGCAAATATTCAAGTATTAGAGGTGTCGTCTTGAAATCGTGTTATGAATGCAGAGCATTGAGTGAGAGAAATGTTTAGAAGACAGTGCATGAATTCTAATTCTCCTGCACTGCCAGGTTCCCAGAGGCAAAAGGAAGAAAAGCAAAACGCCTTCAAATGCAAGGATAAATATGTTATTCTCAGATAAAAGGAAGAACTGATGAATGTTTCTCGTTTTCACTCAATTTGTCATTAAATACAGGGAGTACCCAAGCAGGACAGCATGTGTCCTTCCCCTCCTCCCCAGCCCCTTAATCCTTTCTTCCTAGCCCCCAGAGTACCACAACATCAAGTCTTTCTTCTCACCTCTTACAAGGCACTGAGATGCTCCCCGGAGCCCAGGGGAAATCTGGACACTGCAGACTGAACTCATTCCTAGCAAGTAAACGAAACAGCACTGAAACATAAAAACTGTTCATAAAATTATGCCAGAACAGTAGATTTTTTTGGATCACTTAATATTTCAAAATTCCTATTTATTCTTAGAAATCTTTCTTTCTCGTTCTCTCTCTTTCTACCTACCCACCGATGCTTGTTCCATATCTAGCAAAGGCATCAGGTTTTGTTTGATTGTACCTCCAGTGTCATTTAATTATTCGCTTTTTCTTAGAGAAAGCTCATGAGATTTGGCAAAGTAGTGGGTATTTGGTGTTGATGTGCCCTTAGCCTTATTTTACTGCTCAATAAAAATAAAATGCATTAGTATTTTTATTTCAAGGCATCACTATTGCAACGTTGGATAGGGATTTAAATTAATGTAATATTCTAAACAGGCATTCATATGTCTTTATCCTTCCAGCCAACGCATTAAAACTGCCTTAAGCCAACACTACATTCCTGAAGCCAGACAATGCTCTCTTCTGCTGGGCAGATTTGCGAAGCAGAAATACCCTTCTGAGTCTGTTCCAGAGTTGACTGACCTTGAAATGGGAACTGCTGTGTGTTAATTTCTCCTGTGGGCTTAGGACTTTCCATCCATCAAAAAGGCACCCTAATGGTACCGAAATGGCTCACACGTTTCTGAGGTCCAAAGTGCGGCAGAATTCTTGGGTTTTCAAGAGACAGGCAGGCAGGCAGCAGGACATGCTGCTAACAACACCACCGATGCCAGTTCCCAGATGGAACTCTGGAGCTACACTGAGTTCTCCCTTTCAAAATCTGTTCGCAAGTGCTCCCAGGCCTGGTGTGGGCTCTAGGGCTCATTGTTTTTCCTGGTCACCATGGAGCTACGAGTTTCAATCTTAGCTACAAGAGCATCCTGGGGACTCGGAAAGAAACAGAGAGTGCCAGAACCCTCTGGCTGTCTTTGGAGAAGCTGAAGAGCGAGTAGCAGGAAGCAGTAAACCAGAACCCATAACTGCCAATGAATGACCTGGATGCTGTTTCTTGGCGGTACTGTTCGGGTTCTTTGCGTCTAAGCAAATCAAGACAAATGGGGAGAAAAGGCAATGTTTTCTCATGGATCCATCAGGTATTAAGCGATTGGAGCTGGCAGGGTAGCACAGATGAATCTGGGTGGGCAACTGACTAGGAGACTCACTCCAAGTTTGCAAACCTCCGTTTCTTCTGGTCTACCAAGTGGCTCTAAGGATGTCTACCCAACTGACTTGCCAGAGGGGTTTGCCACTGGACTAAGCACACTCATGCCTGAGCTGGAGGGAGCCCTCCCCCCACAGCCAGTGGTGGCGTCTTTCCCTAAAGGCCACCCCTGCAAATGTGGCTTCTCACAGTTGACACAAGCACAGACAACCAGATAATAGTATAGAGCCGAGTTTTGAGGGGTTTTCTGTACTTCATTCTACAATTAAGGAAAAAAGATGACATTAAAAGAAAAACTGTATGCTTCTTAATAGTATTTAAGGCTGCAAGCGTGTGAAACTCCAGTATTATGTAATTTCTGTGGCTGAAACACATAATAGGAAAGGTGATACATGTGTTTTCACAGAAAATCACTATAATAGTATGATTGATTTAAACACCCTCTGTGTTCCTAAATGGACTTTCCCCGGCCCTGAACTGTATTGTATGATCAGACTAGGATTAATGGCAGAAAATTCTCTTGAATAATAATACATCAAGTTTCATAAAACTACAGGAGAAAGTGCCACAGGGTTTTAACTTCAGAGATTCTAAGCCATGACACTGTGTAACAAGAATTCTCTTTCGTAGAAACGACTAGATGTCAATGCCCATTGCCGAGCACTTCTGCCGGTCGGTTGTTCCCTCTCTCCCCAGTTCCCCAGAGTGGCTATCAAGCACCGACACATTCAGCTGTCTTTGGGAGCTTTGTTTTAGAGGAACTGGAAGTTGGCTTTCCCACCATTTGAAGTTTCTGCTGTCACTGAGGTATGCTGGCCCAGGGACATAAAAGCTGATCCTTTGTTTGTCGTGGTTAAATGCTCGATAAGCAGAAAAAGGTTTTGACGTTCAATCTGGCCCATGCTGGAGTCTGTTAAAGGAAATGCTCACTGCAGTTTTTTTTTTTTATAAGACTCAAACAAAAACGTTCTGGATTTAATCATTTCAAACAGAATAATGAGTCTTTTCACTCAGGAAGCTCTCGTCTGCTTTGTGGAGATACCAGTTGTGTGGAAAGTAGGGCTGAGGTGGATGAGGTTAGCAGGAGATGAGGGTTAGGATCCTGTTAGATTGTTGGAAATTCGTGTCCCTTCTATGCCTCTGATGCCTCAACAGAACAATTGGAAGGTGCTCTGACAGGGAAATTCTTGGATTTGCCTACAGGGCATACAAGATAAATGAAAATGTCCTTCAATACGCAGTGACTGCTGTAAACTCAATGAATATGTGATATGTCCTCTAAATAAGTCTTCTTTTTCTTTCTCCTCCTCCTCCTCCTCCTCCTCCTCCTCTTCCTCCTCCTTCTTCTTCCTCTTACCCTTCCTCTCCTCCTCCTTCTTTTGCCCTTCCTTTCCATCTTGTTTACCCATCTCTCTGCATCCCCGAGGGTCATCATAAAAGAAGACACAGGCTGAGGGAGTAGAATGGAGTAAATGCAATGTTTCAATTCTTGTTTTCTCACCCAAAGACCAAAATTCAAAAAGTTGCCAGCTCGGCCAATAGCTTAGCCTCCTTTGTCTTTAATACAAACATACAATTGCCTTTCCTAGAACACCAAACATTTGATGTATTTTAAAGAACTAGGAATTTACTTAAATGTGTACTGAAAGGAAAAGCTAAAATACAACAACCAGCTAAATTCATGCTAAAAATAAAACCCTCCTCGAAGGAGCTGGGACTGATAAGACAGTGAAATTTACACTGAACATCCAGACTCAAACTGAAACAAGAATAAAGGAAAGATAACTTCTCCTAGTTCTGAAGTGTGTTTTCAGGGATTCTTAAAAACAACAGTTCTCGGCCGGGCGATGGTGGCGCACGCCTTTAATCCCAGCACTCGGGAGGCAGAGGCAGGCGGATCTCTGTGAGTTCGAGACCAGCCTGGTCTACAGAGCGAGTTCCAGGACAGGGGCTCTAAAGCCACAGAGAAACCCTGTCTCGAAAAAACAAAAACAAAAACAAAAAACAAACAAACAAACAAACAAAAAACCAACAGTTCTCCTAAACAGAGTAATGAAGCCTCTGGATTATGGTAGCTTTCATACTGACTACCATGTACATGCGGACAATGGCTACTCGTTATGGACTCTGACCACTGCAAGGTCTCAGAGACCTGGCTGTCATTTCATTCAAGTCCTTCTGCTTCTGAGTCACTCCCTGTCTCAGATCTCACTTCAGGCTCGAACCTAGCATTTCAGTCTTTCTCCTGGCCCGCTATAGATGAAGAGAAGCCCTGGGTTTGGGGAGCAGTGCTTTATACGCCTTGCTCATCTTCTTTTTCATTTGGTCGAATAACACAAGACAGTTGGACACTGAGTGTCGCCTGTGTGTTCGGTCATTTTCCTTTGTGAGTTATACATATATGGTTGCTTGGCCACGTTAAAGCCAGGGAGAAAATGCTTTTGATTTCATCTTAAGTTGCACAATTGAAGTGAGCTTGCAAGCCTCGTTTCCCCTCTCCACAATCTTCTTGCTTTCATTGTGAAGAACACACTAAAATAAAAACACGAATGTAAAGAATTCTTGCTTTAGATGGTTTTGGCGTTCCTTTCAAGCCATCTTTTGATGTTTGCCTCTTACAACTCGAACGTTGCAGCCCCCACAGCTTGAAGTATTTCCCTGCCTGCTAGTGCCATTGCAAACATTCTCTTGGTATTAAAACAAATCAAAATCAGGAGGCATCTAATTGTGCTGGTTTTGATTTTGTTAATACAGAGTGAAAGATTAAAATGGAGCAGTAACAGCAAAAACATTTCTTAAAGCGACAGTCACGGCGAGTCTTTCAAAGGCAAATGAGCTGAAAAAAAAAACACAGAGCCTTGAAAATATTTATTTCATTTTTAAATGGAGGGAAGTACAGTCACTACAGAGGTGGGTTCATAAATGTCACTGTTTGGCAAAAAGCACTACTGTGAAGACTTTCAACTAAATCATAACTGTTTTCCCTGGGCTATTTACAAGACCTTGTATTATATTTGTCACTCTGTGGCATTTGGGGAGTTCTGTGGTGGTCCTAACACACCCTATCCTCCATAGTCATTTCTTTCCCTCTCTCGGGTTCCTCTTATTCTCGCCACCCCTTCTGTACTGTTTGTTTTCCTGCTGACCATTCTGTATCTAATTCCTCTGCAGAATGGTGGTCCTAAGTGCCTTCCCTCCAAGAGCCTTCCAAAGTCTTGTGAGCCACAAGGATCTCAACGTTCACCCTGACTTGAATCTGAAGCGGTATAATTCTTCCATTTTGTAGAAGTCATCATTATCCCGAACCACTTTCTCATCCCTCTATTGGAAGTTGTCTGACATAAGTAGGTAGAACTTGCCCTGTTCAGCACTCACCTATTTTCTTAAAAGATGCTAGCAGAAATCATAAGAAAGGCTGCCAAGTTCCGTTCCAAACCATTGGGGAGTCTCATCATCTTCATTTTCCCTAGGGAAAGTAGCTGGAAAACAGAGCTGGTGATTCCGCACATCCATGGATTTTATGCCTTGGCCGAAAGTCAGAAGGAGTAAGTAGACTTCCATCCAGGGTTCTGTTTCCTTTCCTAAGTGAACTGAGGAAAATGTGTATGGTTCTTGCGAGCAGGAAGTCTGAGTGATGCTTTGGTATGCACTGATCAGCCACAACTCTCTTCAAAGAGTGCTTCAAACTCAAATTAGAAAAAGTGCCCTGAGCATAGAAAATTGAACATTTGGGCTTGTTGCTGTAATTGACACCTATTACATATTCGATCATAATCTCATTTATTCAGCTAACAAGAAATGTAATGACTATTAGCTGGGCTATCAAAGATAAACAGAAATCAACTAAAGAATGGAGTGGAAAAAGAGTTTTCAGGAAAAGAATTTTTCTCTTAAACATAAAGAGAAACACGCGTAACTGTGCGACACATTTAGATGAACTAATAGTTACTCATAATCAGTAATGAAGGAGGAAGAGTGGAATCAGGAGATAGACACTGAATGGCTTCGTGTTTTGAGCCAATGAACTTCAAATTTCACTCAGTAGGAAATTAGCTGGGTGAAGTCTTTTGAGCAGGAGGGTGAGCTGCTCAAATTTGCTTCCCGCATAGGTGTCCAGGGGCATTAAGAACGGAGGATGGATGGGAGGGGCTTGGTCTGCAGGACCCCATAAAAGCCACTGCAGACGTCAGAGTGAGACATTATGATTTGTCTGAACAGAGGACCCCACGCAGGGGTCTACAGGAATGACAGGAAATTCAGCAAAACGATGAGAGAGAATGGGAAGAATGTAGGGTCTAGTTCAATGCCAGAAGTGAGCTAGAAATACTCAACCATTTCAGCATTATTAGACATGGCTCCAAACCCTTCCTGTGAGGTTGCCTCTCCACCTCCACACATTTTCACTTCTCCCCCTGCTTTCAAGGACCTTGCTAGTCCGAGCACATCCTTTCTCTCAGGGTCATTACCATCTCCCCTCAATGAACAATTCCCGTCAGCATATGAACTTGCTACAACATTCGAACTGAAGAGTTATTGACAGCTGATGTCATCTGGGGTAAAGAGAGTCAGTTGTCCTTAAGGTCAACCACTTTCTAGGGCCTGGCTCTACAGTGTGATTTGTGTGAGACACAAATCAGGTTTGGTGGGTTATAAAAAAACAAACCCAGTGAAAAAGGAAGTCATGAAGTAGAGGGTGATCTGGGAGAAATTAGGGGGAAGAGTTGGGGTGGGTGGGTGTTCAAAAAACATTGTGTGTAGGTATGAAGTCCTCAAAAATTAACCAAATAATATATTTTTAAGATTAAAAACCAACCAAACAAACAACAACCACATACAACGAAAACAAGCTAAAACAAAACCAAACCCCAAAGGAAAGTTAAATTTGATTCAGGGAGGCCATCTGGAGGTTAGACCATCAGGCTCCATTCTTCCCTAGGTTCTGCTTCTAAGGGCTACTTCAGTTCTTTTCCCTGACTTCTTCTAAGGTGGACCATGAGATATAGTGGTATGTTATTTGTATTTTAATAAATAAAACTTGCCTGAAGCCCAGAGGTGAAGCTAAAGCCACTAGGGGTCAGGTAATGGTGACACACAGCTTTAATCCCAGGATTTGGGAGAGAGAGGCAGGTGGACATCTGCAATTCAAGACTACCCTGGGCTACACAAAATCAATACAGAAACAAATCCAAATGGTGGTGGCTCACGCATTTAATCCCAGTCCTAGGGAGTCATGCCTTTAATCCCAGCACTAGAGGGAATATAAAATGGGAGGGGAGAGAGGCTTAGTCTGCTTAGTTTCAAGGTAAGACTTCTCTAGTGGCTTGGCTGTTTTGTTTTTCTGGTTTTCTGGTTGAACCCCAATTTCTGTCTCTGAACTTTTATTATTCGTGCTACAGAGAGATGAACAGATGAACATATAAGTCAGATAAAGCCTTTCTTCTCCCAAGTTGATTTTGGTCAGGGTGGGTTTTCTTTTTTTGTAATTATCATTTTTATCTTTTGAAATTATATCATTTTCTCCCTTCATTTCATGGTGTTTCATCCTAACAACAAAGGTTAACCTTAAAGAAAATCAGTTTTTTCTTATTTATAAATAAATATGTATGCATATTTGTGTGGGCAGACATGACTATGACAATCATGTCGTGTGTGTGTGTGTGTGTGTGTGTGTGTGCATATGGAGGCCAGACTTGGGCTGTCATTTCTCATACACTATCCACCTTAGCTGGTCATCAAATTCTAAAGATCCTTTTGCCTCTACCTCCCCAGTGCTGGGATTTAAAGCATGCACTACCACATTGAGTCAGTTAGCTGGTTAGGCTGTTTGTGTTTGTTTGTCTATTTTGAGACAGTCCTTTTCTGTGTAGCCCTGGCTGACCTGGAACTTTTGCAGACCAGGTTGGCCTTAAACTCAGACAGACACCTGTCTTGGCCTCCTGAGTACTAATATTATAGGTGTGAACCATCATATCTGGTTTGAGAACTTTTAATTTAAACACAGGTTCTGTAGATGGAACTTAAGCCTTTCATGCTTGTGAGACAAACACTTTGCTAACTGAACTATCTCCTGGGTCTCCCATTAAATTTCTTAATGATTTCTTTGTATTATACTTAATATTTTAAAATTAATTCCTGAGAATGATACAAGATTTTATGATACTTCTATAAAGAAGTTTCAATTTTTCAACGATTTGATTTTGTTTCAGTTAAATCTCATTTGGTATATATTTGACTATTTAGAAATTTTAGGATCATTATTTTAATGATGTTATTTGTTTTCAAGATGAAATTTTGCAGCTCTATATATTGCTAACAAAAATTGTCAATTTTCAGTTAAATGCAAATAGATTGACAAATTTAAACAATTTCCAGCTTCATTTCATGTTAATTATTTCTATAAATTCTATTGATTATAAATTAGACAAAATATTGTGTTTATCCTTTTTGTCAACTTAAAGTACAAGAAAAAAAATAGCATGAACTCATTGTCAAGTATTACAAATTACCCCTATCCCTAGTGTCTTATTTCCTGTAGACTGTGGGAAGCTTTACCCCAGAAATTCACTGGGCCAATACAATGTATAATTACAATAAAGTATTGTTTTCTCTTGTTTAATGACTGCAAACATAAAACATATTTAATATATAGAAGAAACAGAAAGACTCTAGAATTTTCTAGCAATCAAGATAATCATTTCTTCTCTTTTATGATTATACGTTACTACCAACAGTGGAACAAGGAGCATGCCCATGGACAGATAAGTAGGATCTTTGTGTATAACAGGAAATATTAATTCCTTGTCCATGGCCACAACAAAACATCTAACAAGTGCAACTGAAGGACAGAAGGCTTTATTTTAGACCACAGTTCCAGAGAATGGGGCAATGAATATTTGTGTCCAGCTCATTTTCTGATTTTCACTCAGTTTGGGACCCTATCCCACGGAGTTGTGCCATCTGCGTTTGGAGTGAGTCATCTGAACTCAAGCAACCTAATCTAGATAACCCCATACACTCACGGCCACTGATTTATTTCCATGGTGATTCTAAACTCCATCAGGTCGAAAATCCAGACTGAGCATCAAGTGCACTGGAAGGCACTAACTGTCACTGCTGCATTAATCTCATAGTAGTTTCCGTGCTTGGGGCATCTTTCAAGTGCTGTGTATCCACTATTTAATCTCCTAAACAACAATAATGATTAGATACAATTATTAAACAATGATTTTTTTTTTCATATTAAAATTTAGCCTTAGAGGGTTAACTTCATGATATCCAGATTTCTGACAGAGCCTTTTCCCTGGTTACATTACAGTTTTAAGAGACAAAAGGTAAAACCTGGGCCAGGTGGTGGTGATGCACACCTTTAACCCCAGCATTGGGGAGGTGGAGGCAGGTGGATCTCAATGAATTCGAGACCAGCTTGGTCTACAAAACGAGTTTCACAGCAGCCAGGACTGCTATACCCAGAAACCCTGTCTCAAAAACAAAACAAAAACAAACAAGCAAACTAAAAGTAAAAAAAAAAGTCAAACATGGAATCGAGCACCAGGGTTCGTCTGCTAAAAGGATGGGTCTTCTCACTGCTCCGCCTCATCCACTCAATCTCTTCTCCCTTCTTTCTCTGGCAATTTTCACCAGCTTCTCTCCAAAATGCTCCGTGACTGTTAGATGCCAAAGCTTTTCCTCTTCTGTCATTGCTCTAGTAAGAAATTTCAAATGTCTCTTAATCTGTTCAACAAAGAACTTATCTGCCTCTCGCCTATCTATTTTTCTTGTCTGTCTGTCTATCTCACAATCATCTATCTACTTATTTCTTTGTCTCTCTCCCTCTCCTTCCTTGCCTCTCCCTTTCCATCAATGTAGTTCTCAAAGCCAACCTCTTTCAAGCCAAGGGGGTAACTTGGATTAAGCTTATTCTGTACAAAGAAAGTAATTATATTAAATGTGTGTTTATTAACATACTTCAAAACTTTGTCACTCAAGGTGGAATTTCTGTTTGAGAAACAAGACCGAGACCAGGAAGGGCATAGTGACTGACATCATTCATCTCAGGCTCTTTCATGTAATTAAATGTCTGGTAAGAACTATTCAGCCAAGTGGTTGAAAGTGGAGTGGCACCTTTAACAAGACATTTATTGTCAAAGTCTGAAGCTATGCTACTGTACACATTAATATTATCATCTTATCACTCATCCTTCACAAAATGCATACCTCATCTAGAAAAATAAATGTCACCTGTATTTTTTCACTTAAGTCTAGAAGGAATACATACCTACACCCTTTAATTAAATTTCTTCTTCCTAATACTTTACCTTTTGGCAAGACATGATGAGCACCCTCCCAAAATCTGTCCCGGAACACAAAGACTGGATTTATTAAGAGCCAAAGTAAACAGGTGTGTCTATCATGCTGTATTAAAAATACCATCCTATCTACTTATGGGATTTCTACACCAATGCCTAATCCCTATATCCACACTGATTTATATGTTCTGGTTTCTCCTTCCATCAAGAGGGATGGGCGCCCAAGATAAATGGCTTCACCTGACTTTGAAGAAACATCCCCTCTTGCAGTCACCTTCATGGGCCTCTCAAACGGCACTCTGAGAACAATTCCTGCTAAGCAGGTCCATGGAATCCTTCTTTATAGCTCATTCTGTGGCTAAAGTCCTGTGAGCTCTGACTCCTCCTCCTCTAAATCAAATCATTATTTAAATTCAAAACATAACCCTGTTCTCTTGTGTTCTAACCTCGAGAGTGATAAACATTTATGTTGTTATTCTGGGCATTTAAAAACAAATAGGATATTATAATAGCCTGATTTGAGATTAGCAGAATTTCTCATTTTCTCAATTGGCAGAATGAAAATAATAACATTGAAAGAAAACTGGGGAGTTGAGGAAAATACTTTTAGCCAGAATCTGCCTCATTTGATATGGCAAGGAGAAGACCTTGAAGATCCTACATGCCCTATAGAGATTAGTTATGAGGTGAGGATGCTGACTGAGGGCTCCCCATGACATACAATGCCAACCAAGTGCTCTATTGCTGAAGGCAGCAGAATTGAAAAGTCCTGACTGAGAGAAAATGCAAGTCACCAACACACATTGAAGAGCAGCTAGCTCATAAGGAGAAGTTGTACTCCTTTGCTCTTGCCCAGAGAAGTCTTTTACCTTGAGCAGTGGGTGAGCAAGAACAAGCAGACCTTAAAGGACACATCAGAAGTGACCATGGAGAGAGCAGGAGGGCTTGGAGTGCCTTGCCAGAATTCTCTGTTTTCTGGGAGGAAAGAAATGAGAAGATGAAGTCAAAGTCTCTGAAAGTCACTTCTTTCCAAAGACAGCATTAACCTTGAAGAGACCAAAGGAAACCAGAAATGATTTAAATTATCTCAAATTAAAGTTGAAGGACAGGGACATTATATTTTTACCCACTGAAGCTGTAACTATAATTTTAAACCTTTACATAACTCTTAGTGAGATTTTTGGCCCCAGTAACCAGCAGGTAATTTTTGCCAAATGTATGTGGTTTTGATTTTTAAAGAGTTGGTTTCAGTTTCTGGGTATTTTTGTCGTTCCCTCCTCCCCTCCAAACTTACTTCATTCGGAGATCATCTCATCAAAGAAACCATTGTCTACACAGGCCACATCTCTACCATGCTTGCTTTATTCTTTCCCTGAGCATGTACCCCAATATTTATTATGTTTGTCTCTTCTCCGCTAGGATATGAGCTCCATGAGTACAGGAATTTAGTTATTATTTTATAATTGTTCCTGTGTCACTTAGTTAATACATACTGTCTTTTGAATAAATCACTAAATTTAGTATATATGCTTTTCTAGAACTGAATTGCTTTTTTAAAGTTATATGCTGTTCCTGATATTAATATCCATCTCTCAGAATAAGAAACAAGGGGGAGTATACCCTAAAGGTATCCTATGAAGTATAAATCTGAAAGCAATTGGTAATGTCTTTATTGTTGTTGTGGAAATGTTTGTGACTCAGAGTTTCAAGTGACATCAACAAAATTCAATGGTGTCCATGTTCAGTGTCTGCTCCTTCTTTAGTTTGAGTCAGCAGTAAAGATGGAGGTACTTCCTGCTCCCATTCTCCTCAGTGTATGGATTCCTACCACTACCTGAGTGATGCAAACTCTACCTATTACTCGGAGTTCATCTAATTTTATTCTTTTTAATACCCAAGATACAGAAGCAGTGACTTTCTGTCTCTTGGAAATTAATTTCAGGTATGTGTCCAAGCAGAGGCCGTTATATTCTTCCTTTGAGCTGGAAAAGCTTCCAAAAGATCTTCACAGAGTTGTTCCCTGTAATCATTTGGGTTTGGTTCAAATGTCTGTCTTCTGAAATGCCTTTTCTGACTACTACTCCTCACGTCCTACCCATGTCCTTAATACCAGAGATACAAATGAAAGAGAACAAAATACCATCTGAAAGAAGATTTAATTTAAACATGGCTTAGACTAGAAGATGATACTTCAAGTGACAGCCGAAGAATATTATAATCAGGGTGTTCAACAGCAAAGAAAATGACTTATAAGGCAAGTAGGTTTGCAGAGCCAAATCACAGAGGAACTTGGTCATAGTTTCACTTTTTTATTAATTAATAATTAATTAATGTGCAAGTGAGATCTCTTGTAGTACAGCCTAGCCTCAAGTTAGCTGTTAGAAGGGATTGAACTAAATTCCCAGTCTTCCTGCTTCACCTTCCAAATGCTGGGAATACAGGTGTTGGTCTACTATGCCTCCTTAAATGAGAAAATCATTGCAGGTTTCAAACCTTGTAGAAATTAGAAAGAACAAAGTAAAAATACCTGTGACGAATTAAAATGAACCACTGTTTGTTAAAATGCTACAAATCAAATCAAAGACCACACTAGCATCATAAAGCTAAAGGAAATATTTTACTAGTTGCTATTAGACTGATATCTCCACAGTTACAAATTATGAACTTCAAAATTAAAAAATAAACAATTATTTGGATGTACTAGAAAGTTATCATCAGTAAAGAAAATTGGAATTGTAATAACCAGGGTAGAGTGTAGAAAGTGGAAGTGAAAAGATGGGCTTACTTAGTCTTTTTTCTTAGCTTTTATATATAGATAGCTACAGATTCTGGACAGTACAAAAATCTGAGAGCCAATGTCTGATTACATAAATCTCCATAAACTAAGTAATGAAAGAAAAACTTACGTTCGGAGAATAAAAACAAAGTTTATATAGAGTAGCACCCAGCTGATCAATTTTTAACATCCTTTTTATTTTTTTTTTCTTCAGAATTTACCTTCCTGTCGTCTCAAATAAACTTTTGGTCACCCTCAAGTTAAGAATGTTCTGCTGTGATTATTGGTTTTTACCCTTCTCATTCTACTCAAATTAGGTAGGAGATAAGTCTTTATTGTGTAAGTGAGTTTTCGTGCAGGGGCTGTAGATGGAGCTCAGAGGTAGAGCTTGCTTAGATTACACAGGTCCCGAGAGCAAAGAGAATGCACACCATACACACAGATAAAGCTGTCGATAGCTGTGGATATGACATGACTTAGTCCCTCAAGCTCCTGACATTGCAATTCCCTCACTGCCATGGACTGTAACTTGGAACTGTAGACCAAAACATCCCCTTCCTCCATCACACTGCTGTTTTCAGGGTATTTTATCATAGAATCAAGAAAAGAAATTAAGCCACTGTCCCTGTGAGGGAGAGACTGTGTGGGAAGGAGGCCGCTTATTCATTTCCCGGCTGCCCAGACTCCCAAAATAACCACACAGAAACTATATTATTTAAATCACTGCTTCGTCAATCACTTAATGTGTATTGCTAGCTAGTTGTTACATCTAGTATTAACCCATTTCCAGTATTTCGTATTTTTTCATGAGGCTCATGGCCGACCGGCAAAGTTTCAGCATGTCTGTCTCTGGTGGTGGTTTCATGGCTTCTCCCTGACTCTACCTTCTTCCTCCCAGCATTTAATTTAGTTTTCTCACCTAGCTAAGTTCTGCCCTGCTATTGGTCTAAAGCAGTTTCTTTATTCACCAATGGTATTCACAGCATACAGAGAGGAATCCCACATCAAAACTGGAAGAGACTAGGCTGAACTAAACAAGAATATCATAAACTACCACCTACATGTTAGACATCATAGAGATCATCTGAATTTGGTAACAGAAGAAAGAGACATTTTCCCATCACTAATATAAAAGTCTTCATGTACAGTGACCGCTATCCACCCCTGTCCTTTCTTCCTGCCATCAATGTTGCAAAAGAAAGATACCTGTCATAATTATCAGGTGATTAGGTTATGGGTCACAAAATGCCAGAGAAAAATTTGAATTGGGTCACATTTTCTGGATGTCTTTTATCCCCAGGATCCCGGAAAATAATGATTTCATTTCATAGTTTCAATTCAAGGAATAAATTTTTCAATAAGCCTCTTATGTACTTCATAGTAGACTATGAATTATCCTTAATAACAAATTATAATAAATTTAATTTAATATTATCTAAATTGGGAGTTCAAAGTATATGTTTAGTTAGATTCCTTTGGTATATATTAAAGGGGAGTTCCCTCAAATCATCCCTTGGTCAGCACTAGGAATGATACCAATAATTATTTTTCTGGGAAGGCGTTTTGTTATAGAATAATCAAGAAGTTAGCTAAAACATTTAGAGAGAATGGCCTGTATTCTTCTAAGTATCTCTGAATAAAATTCTATAAAAGTAACTTTAGAAAAACGTTCCATTTGCAATAATTACACTTAAGTTCTCCATAAGGAATAATTTCATTCCATGAAGGTTGAGTTTTTTGATCACTTTCGAATGGAATCTTTAAATTTAAACTCAAATCGATCAAACCCATCATAAATATTGAGATTGATTTTTGAGGTTATTGAATTGGATAGCAATCCTACCACAGCTTGTGGAGAGTTTAAATATATTTTGCATTTCAATGCATGAACTTGATATGTATGTCCAACTAAAATAGCACAAAGATGAAAAGGTAAATTGAAGCATGTCTTCTACTCTGCAGTGGATTATATAGTTAAATCCAAATTTAGAAAAGTCCCGAACGCTTCGGTAGTATGGATGTCATTCGGAAAGGGAGATGGCCTAGATATAGAGGAGTGAGTTGATTTGCTAAGCATCCTGTCAAGTGTGAAATAATCAACAGCTGGAGATTCGCGGAAGAGCCTGTGTTTTGTATATACAGATGTAATTAGGAGACCTAGGTTGTGTCTGTTTCTATGTTTGGAGAAATACGCTGATGAAGTCACATTAACAGATTCCTGCAGGTGAGACTCTCCAGCCAAGAATTTGTTCTTTAGTATGCGGAGACCCAAAAGCATCCTCTTCTAGGAAGGTGTGTGTGTCAGTGTCTGTGGAGAAAGCCCAACAAGAAATTATCTTTCACTAAATCTCCCGATAATTGGTCTTCTGTAGCATGTGTTAAGACAATCTATGTGTGGATGATGCCAAAGCTGATGAAATTGAAAAAAAAAAAAAAAACTGTCACGCATCTGGATAGGTAGTGTGCTATGAGACAGGAAACCGAGGCCTGCTTACTACAAATTACGAGTCCATTCTAGTTATGAAGATAGCTGTGCTATTATTTACTTTTGAGTAATGTGTCTTTTTTCCGAACAGACTTAGATTATAAATGGCTACCCTCAGACAATTACTGTACTATGTCTACTGCACTCCCTACTTTTTCCTATCTGCCATGCCCTGACATAAGTGGCCAAGGCACAAGCCGTCCAGTGACAGCTATCCACGTCTCAGTCTTTCCAAGTAACACAATGAGAAACAGTGCATATCAAAGCCAGTAAGACACAGGGCCCGACCCAACTGTGAAAAGGTAATAGAGAAGAAAGGGGTTCCATGGTCTGGAAGGAGTATCTAAAGTTACTTTCACTTGTTCTCACAGCCTTATTTTCTACATAGAAACTCAGAAATAAGGAACTCTTTGGAAGTCGAAATTCAAAAATTTGCCAAGTATGCTCCTATCAAAATGTTATAATGTCTTGTTAAGGTGACACATACACCTGCCTCCCTTAGCTAAAGCATCCTTTGCCTATTCTTTTTCAAATGATATTTATTAGCCATTTCAGGAGGAGTGGGTTATATTGTGAAAGGGCAAAGTGCATTTCTGCCTAGTCACCCACATCCATCTAACTGATGATAATCAAAAAAAGTGCACAACATCCTGTCAAGAAACCAAATGCCCAAGCGATGTTTGGAATCTAAACTAGATTCCCACACACGAACCAAACCAGAGCACTGACCTGTATTCAGCAGGACCTCAGGATTCAAATCAAGAGAAGCGCTTAAGCCATGGCCATTATTCATATAGTTGTATAATGCTTAGTTCTCAAAATACTAGCTCTTTCTTAACATTTTCATCAGTGTAGGCTTATGTTTTGTCTCCTTAATTACATAACCTTAGAAATATTTTATCATGCTCCATGCTTCAGCACAGTTCAAAGCAAACAGTAGAAACTTGGGGTCCCCTCCCCCATTTTAAACATTGAATTTATGAATTTGCAAAAGGATGAAATAAACAGCAACGTGTTGAGTTATGTGCTGCCATCCAGGAAGTCAGTACAAAGCAGGGTGTAGATGACAACCTAAAACAGGTAATGGATACCTAGGAAACACTGTCATTTTCTTCTTTCTTTCCAGTCTTTTGACCTATAGAAAACATGACTTGGGTATGCCTGGGGTATGCATTATATTAAGCAAATCAGCACAGTTTAGATCTCTAACACAGCACATTAGTTAATGTAGGAACTAAGTAACAAGTCTGGTTGGCAAATAACAAGGAAGTCCTATAGCAACCTAGATTTCTATTTTTTTTGAAAAATGGAAGGTGAGAAGGTGGCTCAGAGAAAGAAGAGGTTGGTATGAAAACGTCAGGATTTCATTTGAGTTCAGATCTCTAATAACCCAAGTGTAAAGTTGAGTGTGGTAGCCCAAGCCTGGAACCTCAGCACTGGAGGGAGGGAAGAGTGTCCAGGAGCCTCAACAGCAAGTACCAGGTTTCAGTGAGAGAGCCCTGCTCAAAAAAAAAGGTCAAAAGTTATATACAGGAAAACAGTCTGTTACCAACTTCTGGACTCCACATATGCCTATATAAGCCTGCACACACACACACACACACACACACACACACCACATCACACCATATACACATTCATACCACATCCTATACACACACACACACACACATACACATGCATACATACATACACACATATGTACACACACATATAACAAAAAATATTTTGTTAGCTTAAGTGGACCACGTAGCAACCACAAATCATTAACTGGAATTAACTAGACTGCAGATAACACCAGCTCAGCCCTGTAGCATCAGAATAGCATTTACATAAGACAGAAACCACCAGCCTCATATCTCAAAGTCTGCACATTTTCTCTAGGAAGGCTTCCATGGGGACATTGCTCTTCACTCGGACAGAGTGGAAAGAAGACAAGCGAGGTCACTGAGGATGAACTGTCTATCAATCAGGCTTTGCCATACTTCCTTTGTTTTCAGTAAACTAGCTAATCTCCTGCACAGTGGATACTGCTAAACCTTGTGAATCAGTCTAACAAAATGGCCTTGACTTAAGAATCAGAGGCATAGTTAAAAGGATAGACTCCATTCCAGAAATAAGCTTTCTGGGAGGTAGTTTCTTTAAGGAAAACAACACTGAAGACTTCTCCTTCCCATAAAGTGGAAAAAAAGAGAATCCGTGTTAATTCACATGCGTTCCAGCCAGTCTTGCTCTGGGCTCTGGTTTAAAAGACAGATGAAGATATCATCAAGGTACGCAGAACGAACCCACTTTACTAGGAGATGAGCCGCTAAGCAGGAGGCAACATCACCCTCCTGTTAACATCTTAGTTTTCAATTCGAAAGAATGCTTTTTTTTTTCTCCTCTTCCCATGGACTAATGCGTAGTAATTAAAGCCAGCAAGTCCCTGGTTAGTATGAAAATGTTACTCCATTATTAAATTAAGAGCAATAATGTCTTCCTACACATAGACAGCTAAAACCTGAAGGATCTTCAGGCAGAATGCTTGTGTGCAGTAAGAGAACTCCATTGGTACAAGGACCAGGCAAGAGATGCTAAGAACAGTGGACTTTCCAAAAAGCAAGGACACCCTGCATACTTTGGAAATTGGCAAGGCACAGGGACTATGAGGGAAATGTGCCCGGGGCATACAAACCTGGCAAAAAACAAACAAACAAACAGACCTATAATGAGATGCAGGGTCTGCCTGTCAAGGAATTTATGTAAGCCTTATTCCTCAACCATATGATTTAATAATGAAACGAAACACAACTGGCCAGTTTATGACACATAAGTCCAAGCTAGTGAGTCAACTTCACCCATTCTCATTTAGCGTAATTGATCTTGCTCGCTCAAAACGACTAGTGAGCTAATGTTCTTGGTGGTCGGAGACATCCACTGAGAATTTGTTGGAGGCAATGGTGTTTTATCGTGAACATTCTTCTTGCTCTGATAACCTCATGGAGGGATTTTCATGGATAGGGATGTGGCTCATGGTAAAGAACTTGCCATGTAAACATAAGGATCGGGGTTCAAATACCCACAGAGATACAAAGCCCAAGTAACAGGAACACTGCAATTCTAGCACTTGGAAGGTAGAGGGACTGGCAAGCTCTGTGAGTTCTGGTCTCAACTGAGAGATCCTGCCTCAAAGAATAAGGTGGCAGTGATCATGGACAATACCTAGCAGCAACCTTAAACCTTCACTTGCACGTACTCCTGCAGGTACACAAGCATGCACACACACAGAGAGACACACAAAAGCAGACACAAATGAATGCACACCACATAAACATTTGACAAAATTAAAAGATAACTTCCAAAGAAAATACTTAAGAGCACGCTGTTGGGTCAGAAAAATAATTATCCTCCCAGAACAGTTTGTCTCAACCTTCCTAATGCTGTAACCCCAACCATAAAATTATTTTCATTGGTACTTCACAACTGTTATTTTGCTATTGTTAAGAATCGTAGTGTAAAGATCTTATATGTAGGGTACCTGATACATGACCCCTGCGGAAAGGTCATTTGGCAAAAAAGAGGTCACAATCCAAAGGTTGAAAACCACTGACCTAGAACAATTTTTGCCTTCCTCCAATTGTACCTCGATATCATTATGGACACCCCCTTTGGCTTGTTTGATAGTTGAATTTTATATATCCTCATGCAGTTCTTTGACATAACTGTCACTCTGGTATATAACAGGTGTACAAAATGACTTACTCATTAAATGAATGGCCAGATTGTCAATTAGATTCTTTTTTTTTTAAAGCTCAGAAATACTCTTCTACCAAATTTTGTGGTATATAAGATGCTGTGGAAGTCACCACCCAAAGGCTTAACCAGGATCTTCGCATACCTGTGGCTCTTTCATTTTCTCTTGCACCGTCCTTGACCTGAGAGCTTGGAGGAGAAACTAATTAGGTGAGCAGGTTCTGGGGAAGGTAAATAGTATTTCAGAGAATATTTAATTCCCTTAATTCAGAGAATATTTAACTCCCTTGGATCAAGATCTTCTTAAAATACTTGGAAGCCATCAGCTTGGACTTACATTCCACGTTACTTGTTTCAGTTTAATCTCATTTGTAAATCTCCCCACCCCGTCTACAACTCTGCCTTGTAGAGTCACGAGTAGTAAAGCTATATCTTAAAACACACTTTTTGTGAGCCCACACAGCCCCTTTGATAGCATGCCCTGAGTTAGGGGAGTGTTCACGTGTGTCTATTTAGGCCTGTGGAGGTAATTCTTGAGGGGAAAGGGCAGTAACAGGCAGCCAATAGAGACAATCACAGACACATTCAAAGTGGGATTCAAACCCTAACTTGGGCTTCTCTAGAGGAGATGACATTAAAAATGAGCCTGGTAGGAAAACAGCATCTAGCTAGAACTACATTGTCAGGAGGAGGACCCACTTATAGGATTCATGGTGTGTAGGGTGCTCGAGTCTAAAAGAGGCTGGAGGAGCACACTGCTTTCCTGGCAGATATGCACAAATATATGAATAAAGAAATCAAAAGTATGAAATGTAAGTAAAACCATTAGAATTGCATTAAACCTGGACGTTTTTATCCAATTGATCTCCAGTGTTTCCTTTTGTAAATATTCTATTTTACTCAGAAGTACAGATAAATAACATCAAAGTAAATACTACTTATTTGTTTATGCTACTTTAACATTATAGGATGCTCTAATGTTTACTTATGGAAAAGGCAATCAACAAATTGGAAACTGTACCCAAAGCATAATCCAACCATTCTTCTCAAAGAAAATGTGTTGTGCCCGAGTACAAACACTTTCAAATAGGTGCTGGTCTCAGCAAAAGAAAAAAAAATATATACAGAGTGCTTGGCATGTGTAATGAAGATTTTCTGAAACATCATCTTAAATAACAAAGTGAGATCTGGTCAGCATGTACATCTTAAATATATTCTTCTGCATACAGTATTAACGAACTTTCAAAGGGCACAAATGAAGTCGGGCGGCTAACAGCAAATAAAGAATTCTTAGGCATTTAGGTTGGAGGAAAAAAACTCTAAGAGTGGAAGTAAACAAGGGATCCTAGGACCAAGCAGGAACTCTGGGGGGTGGGGGGCTTTGAAAAATGTAAAGGAATAAGAAGCAATTTGTGAGCATCAGATTTGCCAGCTGGAGATGCAGTCCCCAGTGGCAAAGAACCCCACTACCCAGGATGCTAAAATTGACTTCGGCTGTCCGGAGTAGCAAGGTCTTGATCTAAAGCCTGGGAGCATGTTCTTGGAGCTCACAGAAGACGATCGCTTTGTTATTTTTTTTTCCTCCTCCTTGTCTTAGGCTGTGCTCTGCCTTCGATTTAAGAACAAATAAATGAAAAAGACTGTAATTGAATTAAGAACAGCAAGTCTCAAACTGCACAACTCTTCACGTGAGACCAAAAGAAGATTTGGTTTTGATCTTAGAGCAACCAGATGCCCCACTTTATTTAATAGATTCCCCTGACTTAATATGGGCACCCAGCCCCTCCTGCAAGAAATCCAATGTAACCAAATTAAGGGGGGGGGGGGTAAACAGAAACACAACAAATGTTTCCCCTTTTCCAAGCGTGGGAACAGAAATCGTCTCCCCTTTGCTTTGTTTATACGGATTTGAGGTAGCAAGCAGGGAGGATGCTAAAAGCCAGAGGAGCAGGGCTGCAAGATAAGTCGGATGAGAGACGGACATTTCTGTTATTCTTTCAAGTTAAAGGGAAGAGCAATCCCCCCCCCAATCACTTAGATACTGTCACATATGTGAACATTTGATGTTAAGTGGGTGTCTGACTTAACTTTTAGTCAGTTCTTAAGGTATTCTTTGAGAATTGACACAGGCCTTGCCTTCCCTACAATTTAGAATCTTGGATAGTTATTTGCAAGAGCCTAGGTCTCATGTGTGCCTATCCCAAAGCAGAATCGACACTTTTGTCCTTTGTTGGCCGTTGTTTCTTTCCATTTCATGGTCATACATAGTAAAAGAGTCCCCTGAGAGGACCGAAGTGTCCCTGCTGTTGAGTTATCTGGCCACCTTATCGCTTATCAGAGTTGATCTTAAACGTCACAAGCTGTGCTGCTAAATTTAAAAACTCACTGGAGGAAGAGATCCTCTTTTCATAAAAGTCCAAGAATGATAGAGAAGAAAAAGAAAGCAAAAGCGGAGTGAACCGGAGCGAGCTCTAAGAAAAGAAACAGACGTAGGTAAGACAGAGAGTACCCACCCCTTTGCTTTCCTCCTCCCGTTCTCTTTGCTTGCTGAAAGACGCCCAGTAAGCAAGCTGCAAGCTGGGGAATCACTGGTTCTGTTATCAGCAACTGCCAAAAACTTATCTCGGTGGTTCAGTTGAGCCCTGCCTGCCCTGAGTGGTTTCTGAAGCAATGTTTTATGAGTGTGGAATCAGATGAAACATATTTATGAGGGTTTGACCCAGATATTCCCTTCTAAGTTTTGCCAAGACATTCTAGGCTTGGATCTTTTACCATATTTGTTTAAGCAAATAAAGTGAAGTTGAGTCCAAATTTGACAGTAACGCACGAGATAATACATATTATATCTGAACCCTCAAAATAAAGTCCATGGAGCTGTGTGTGTGTGCATGCCTGCATGTGTGTGCATCCCTGCATGTGTGTCATGTGTTCATGTGTGTTAGCACTCACTTGCATGTGATTTTGTGTATATGCATATTCTTAAATGTGTGTGTGTCTGAAGCTACATGTGTGTTTGTGTGTATGTTCCTCCTCTGTGTTTGGGTGTGTGTATGTGTCTACATTCGTGGTTTTTTGCTAGCATGTGTTCTTTCTTATCTTCAGATTTATTTCCTGGCTTCTGACAGTCCTTATTCACTCAGTGGTGGGTACTTGCTCTTACTCCCCCAACCCCAATATTTATTTCATCTTCTACTTCAAGCTTCATGACCAAAATTTACTAACAAACACTGAAATCTAAATCACTGTCAGGGGTTAATGATTGTAAAAATGTTTGAATTATTAATACCTTTGGCAAAAGTTATTCAGAATCAAAAACTGGATTTCTTTTAAATGATGTTGATTATAATGCCCCAAAGTTTTTATAGGAACAAATGAGCATTCCACTTGAAACTTCAGCTGTGACTCCTTTTTTCAATTACTTGGTCAGATTTAATTCATGTTATTTAAGGTACCAGAACTTGAATATTCCATCATATTCTGGTCCATATTATATTTCAGTTTCATATCATGGCATTTCCACAATGTGGTCTTTTAATGGTCTTTTTATTTTAATTAAATAATTAATACATTTATCGTAGCCTAAAACATTTCACACATTAATATGTGCTTTCTCACAGCGAAACGCTTCTAAGTGCTGTAAACTCAACATTCATTGCCCAAACTTCCCTAAAGCCCTAAATCTTATGCGTTATTAGTCTTTTCGTGCTGATGATGTAGAAATTTGATAGACATCTTAACAAAATTTCTAACAGTCAAATGTAGGCAAAAGATTGA
This sequence comes from Alexandromys fortis, assembly GCF_014885135.2. Classification (NCBI taxonomy): domain Eukaryota; kingdom Metazoa; phylum Chordata; class Mammalia; order Rodentia; family Cricetidae; genus Alexandromys; species Alexandromys fortis. The sequence goes on from NW_026067896.1 coordinate 12,467,904, forward strand.
AATCCTTAATTGGTAGCTATAGAGAAAACTAAGTTCTTATCAGATAAACTACAAACAGCGGAGCAGAGATGTACAGATTAGCATATTGCTCAGGAAGGCTGAGCAGCACTGAAAGGCCCCTGGTAAACCACTTCCTCTTCTTCATTTACAGAATAGATTAATTAGTGCTTACTTACTTTGCATTTCACGTTGGGGTATGTAAATCTGGCCTAATGGTGTCATGTCTGCTGAATATGAATGCGGCAGAGGAACCTAACTTTGAAACAAGTTAGGCCCTTCTTTCTATTCCAGCGCCGGCTTTACCTGCACTTCCGGTGTGCCTTCTCCTTCCTCCAGATCTAGCAGGCAAATTGCAACAAGCTTAACTAGCTATCACGGGTGCATCTTGGATAAACGTTCCTAAACACTAAGTGCCTAAGTAAATGAGTAACTAAATGCTGAAATAAACAAAACATCAACCCCATGAAGGGGCAATAAAGAAATGAATATTCTCTGTAGGCAATGCCATTTCAGAAGTTTTATTCACTTAGCATCATTCAGAAGTAGATGTTCCATTGTCTCAGTGTGTGGATGCACCCCTCGCGGTCCTGAGTTCCTTGCTAGTGCTCTCTCACCTTCTGCTCCTGATTTGGACCTTGAGATTTCAGTCAGGTGCTCCAATGTGGGTCTCTGTCTCTGTCTCCTTTCATTGCCTGATGAAGGTTAATATTCAGGAGGATGCCTATATACTCACCAAGGCCAGCTGGCCTGGGTCTGAAAAAGCCTGGGATAAAACTGGACTGGCTGAACATAGTGGACAATGAGGACTACTGAGAACTCAAGAACAATGGCAATGGGTTTTTGATCCTACTGCACGTATTGGCTTTGTGGGAGCCTAGGCAGTTTGGATGCTCACCTTACTAGACCTGGATGGAGGTGGGTGGTCCTTGGACTTCCCACAGGGCAGGGAACCCTGATTGCTCTTAGGGCTGACGAGGGAGGGGGATTTTATAGGGGGAGGGGGAGGGAAATGGGAGGCGGTGATGGGAAGGAGGCAGAAATCTTTAATAAATAAATAAGAAGTAGATGTTCCAGTGTATAAATAGTTCAAAATTTATCAAGTCAATATCCCCATCTTAATACATAGATCACTTCAGCTTTCACTATTAAATCTACCATGCCAAGAACATGCTTCTGATATAATGGCTCTGTAGACGTGAGACTTAGCAAGTGAAGAGACATCAACAAAATGGAAGCACCTTGGTTGTATGCAGTTTCTACCCAAAGCTTTGGACTGATCTACCTCCTAACAGCTGTGTCCAAACTTGTCGGTTTCTCTGTCCTCTTGCTCATACTTGTTAATAGAATTAAAAATAACAATCACCACCATCAAAGTGCATTGCTTGAAGCTATTTCTTTCATTCACAAGGAAATTACATAGAACATTTTTTCAGCCTGGCCTGGCTTTGGATAACTAAGAAGAAAGATTTGGAAACAGATGTCCCTATAAGATGGGGGCTTGTCAGGGTAGAGCTGGGAGCTCGATGTGGGTGGAAATGGGAAGACTTTGATGGGGAGTGAGTATGGAGAAAGATGTCTCTAAAAAGATGGTCTCAGCACGGAGACAGGGCACTCTTTTCAGTCAGTGCTTACGACCATGCATGAGAGAAAGCTAACATCTCCACAGTCCCTTCTCCCATACCAAATACTGGTAATGATAGCTACACGAGAGGCCCTGGACCAATTGCTTCCTGGGATGGCATGTGAGCCAATTGTCTGCCTGCCACCTGTGTCTTTCCAAATCTTCTACAAGTCATTCTTCTCTCTACTCTTGAAGGAACAAGGCTTCTATTCTTACTATGGGCTGTGAAACTTTTCAAGTTTAATTCAGTTCATCTAAATATTTATTACTAGTAGCATTTATTTTTACTAATGTTTAGTTACTGCAGAAAATAAATAGTGGCTTTCCTACCTATATGTCATCGTGTATACATATCTATGCACAATTTATACATATATATCTTTTTCCCCACCCTGCTTTTCCCCTTCCTCCCTCACCTGCCTCTTTTAAATTCTCCTCTTGTTCCCAAATAGTAGCTTTAGTACTCTTCTGCTTTCTACACACACACACACACACACACACACACACACACACACACACACAAACTCAGAGAATTGCTGCTCTCTTTGGCAATTCCTTTGCTGACTTTTTCCTTATTGTCAACAAATGTGGCTTTTATGTTAAGCTCAATACAAAGGCAAATTCAAGAACAGCTCAGTAGAGGAAAACATTTAATGCTAGCATTAATTGTCACTATGGAAAATGTTCATCCGTCACTTTTGACATTGCTTTCTGGTTTAGTTCTTTATCAAACACCTTGCTCATGGCGTTCAGTCCCGGAGGACATATCAGAGTTAGCAGAAATTGATGGCATTTCTAAAGAAGTGGCAGTTTGGGGGCCATCCTTGTGGTGCAGACTCTAATATTCTTCACAGAGACAGCATGGCAGCAGCACAAGGCAAGGCATCCTCATAAAAACTGAGCGCCATGCCAGGTGTTCATTATGAGGGTAGTGGGCTTCACTGGAAAATGTCTAGAGGGACATTAGATGATTAAATCCTATTACCAGTAAGACACTCTGGAAGTTAGATGGTTATGACACACAGGTGTCAAAGTCTTGCTAAAAGATACAAGTAAAGTATCTCCTAAGAAAGCAAGACGTAGACTCAACACTTAATGAAACCGTAAACCAGCTTTGCCACATTGGGGCCATGTAGAAGAGCTGGACAGGAATTCAAGAGTTTCAGCTTTGGTCCTATCATAAAGAAATATGAAGCATTGCAAATGACTTCTTGCAAGTCATGCTGAACAGTGAGCAATCTGGAAATCCCTTCTAGGTGACAGATAAAAAAGAAAAACCACCGCTTTCTATGTTTTATAAAAATGATCAAGAAAGTAGACTTTTCTTTAGATGCTTATTGGTTTGTCTGGTGATGTTTAAAAGAATCAAATTAATCCTATCTTGCAAAAAAAGAAATAAGGCAAAATAGAATTATTACTTAGTCTGCGTTGTGTTCCTGTGCCCTTTAAGCCGAATCCAGATCTAATAATTTTAGGCTCTCATGTGAATGAAAGCGTACTGACATGCTCTCTCTTTTCCTACCATTGTAGCGCTCTCCCTGTTGATCTTTCTGTTCTTCTGCCCCTGGAGTGGGGCAGTTTTTCCTTACCACAGATCTTTAAGTTACACAGTCCTCTGAGGACGAGTTCTTTTGCATAGGCCATACATCTTTCGGAAGAGCCATGCTAAGCATGGGGGAGGGGAGACTCTAGAGAGTCTTGCTGTTAAACCAATGAGAAGAGACAAGAAACAGATCAAACATCTCAGATTGAGGCTAAGGCTGTCAGCCCCTTCAAATACTTGATTTGCATGAAGAAGATCTATAGGCTCAGACTTGAAAGCAGAACCCGGTTCTAAAATTGGAGCCCTAGCGGGAAGTTATTATAATTCTGTGATCAATTTATGCAAAGTAGAATCATTGCAGTCACCGTCACGAGCTGGAAACTGAGTCCCCTTAGAAGCCTACAGTGCTTCTAAGATAAGTTTGAAGGTCATCAAAACCCTTTCCTGGGGACCAAGTTTGTTAACCAGATTAGGTGTCACCTTTATGCAAACCTGTGGCACAATCTGGTTCTCCTCTCCAGCTGCTATGTGATTTCCTGCCTGCTGTTTAATGTTTCCAAGGTGATATTTCCAAATGGATGAGACACAATTTCCGGAGCCTAAATGTGAACAAAATTGAAACTGTATTAACTAGTCCTAAGGGCTCTAGGTGCTGGGCCGTAAGCACTACGAAGCTTGATCTTGTCTCCGGGTGTATTAAATTAGCTCCTGTGATTAGCAACTTGAGGACACGGTTGCAGTTTGGCTGTCTTTGATTCTGGTGCAAATGTATCATTAGAGCTCTCAGACCTCGAGCTCTCGATAAGGGAAAACACAAAAGCATCCAAGTGCTGGGAGAACAAAACAATGGCTCCCAGCCATGGGCTTTTGTTTTCCTGCCACTATAGAGTTCTCCAGGAAGATCTTTCAGGGCTTCTGCTCCAGGATTATTTTCAGTGTTCTAGGAAGAACATCTTGCTGCTGGCTTTGACTTATCCCATGTTTATATTACATGCCATCCTCTGTGGATGACCCTCGTATATTTATAAACCATAAAACTTCCTTAAGTTCTCCAGAAAGCAAAAATTTTGTGACCCCTTTATATTTTACATTCTTTCTGAGTTTTCTTTTGATTTTGCGCTTCCCATTATGAAGATTTTCTTTTAACCTGATGAAAGGGTTTTAGTATCTGGCGTCTTGAAAAGCATGTTAATAGAGTTTTATTGAAAAGAAACACTGTAATTAGATGGGCCACATAAACTTCGTTAGCTGAACCACTCGATACTTGTTTGAAATAAGCTGGTATTATTTTTATAATAGTGTTTTCATGGATACACGAATAAAGGTGAAAAGGACCCCATTAGCATTCGCTACCCCATATCTTGCTACCCTCAGACAGTCTGGAATCTAGTGGCTTGGTCTGGTGCCTGAGATGAGAAAATCCGGAAATGACATGGTGGTGGACATCTTTGAATTCCCATTTTAAAAAAAACCCAAACTTTCCTTCCCTTCATTTCCTGCCCCCATCCTCCCCTCTCCCCTCCTCCCTCCCCTCCCGCAGATCTTGAATATTCCATTCAGGTGATGAAATTAAATAGCCAGGGTGTGATTCAAGACACTCAAGGCATCCTACCAACCTCCACCACTAATTGGGAAATCTTTCTGCAACAGGTTATCAAGGCTTCGCAGCTGGCAAGCTCGCTGCTGGACCAGTCTGTACCCGCCAGGAATCACTGGTGCCTTTACACCTTGAGTAATTTTGTTCTCATCAGCTCAATTAGAAAAGGAAAAGTAGAGCCAGCCCCAGTGTGTAATTCTAGCATCCGGGAAGCAGAGGCAGGCAAACTGTGACTTCAAAGCTAGCCTGAGAAACATAGAGTGCGCCCCCAAACCACAGGAGTGAATGCTAACACCAGATCACGTCAGATACTGCACAAGGCAGGTGCTGAAGACTTCTGGTGAGTAAGTTATAGTGCTGTGTGACTCTCCCCAGCAAATCCACAATATGTATATGACAGGCCTTCAAGTTCATAGGCTAGCAACTGACGAAGGACAGATGCTCACTTCCAAACATCCCTGATTCCTGGAGGAGAAACACCTTTGTCTGATCATAAGAATAAAAGAGATGTCAGAGAGACCGAAATGTCTAAATTAGAAGCAGAGAACACTTAATGAGAAAAATTGTTTTTCCTTCCTTTTTTCTTTTCTTTCTCTATTTTTTTTTTAATCTAGGAAGGATCAGGAGAAAGAAAAGGAAAAACAGGGTGCAGGAGTGAACAGATGGAGAGGAGAAATGCCCCAGCCAAACAGGACTGAAGAGAAAGTAGTGTGGAGGTCTTTGGGAGGAAGAGGACGGCACCCTGAGGAACAGGGCATAAGCGGAGTAACTTTTAAAGATTTGCTGCCGTTCATCCTGCCCTGCCGTCTTCTGTCTGACAAGATTGAGGGGCTGCAGTAAAAAACGTTCAGTTGTCTTCAGTTTCACATCCAAAGTTGGATTTCTTTTCTTCTGGCTGCAATACAGTCCTGCAGCTTGCTTGTGGGTGCCACAGTCTAATGGGATTTGTCTTCCTGTGCAGCCTGTAAACTGCTTACGGATTGCTTTGAGTAGATCTGTCCACTTTAAGTAAGATTAGATCACCCAGATGCCACACTTTCGCTTCTAACTTCTATTTCTACCAGTAACATTTGAATTATAACCTGTTGTGTGTGCGCGCGCGTGCTTCCATCACACATTTAATTCTGAGGACTTGCTTTCTGTTCCCCAGTGGCCTCAGTGGGAATGTACCTGAAGGTCTTCCGTGTGTCACAAAAGAGCCTGTTCCCCCCGCCTGCACGCCAAACAGAGACTAACCTCCCACAGTTCTTTGGGGGGTTTTCCTTGAGAAATCTTGGGCTTGTAAATGCATTCTCTGTCCCTTTGATATGAAAATATTTTTAAATGCCTCTCGTTAGCTCTACCACCCAAGGCCACTTTTCCTTTTCATCCCTAAGGCTACTCCTTTCAAATGCAATCATCAAGGTAAGTAGTGTAGCTCAGCTCTCTCCTAGATTCTGCTGGTGGCTAAGGTGGGTGCTGTGTTCCTAGCTGTAGAATTACCCCTCTGGATGGAAATATGAGAAAGCTTACTTTGGTGGGAGGGCAGGTATGATTTTAATCAATAGACAGAGTTCTTCTGCAATGTCACCGTCACCCCAGTCACTAAAACCTTGTTGTCCTTTATTTCCTTTGATACTTTTATTATTTATTTATTTACTTTTTGTTTGTTTGACTGCTGACTGAGATGATCCAGCCTCACAGAATACTCCAGTCAGGACTTGGCCATAATCCTAAACTTTCTTTGGGTCCCCATAAAGATTATCAGCACCTCTAATCATCAGGAAGTAGTCTAGAAAACTACACCCACAATCCCCAAAAGGGGATTATTAATGTTTGTTTAGAGTGTTGGTTATGAGTTGTTATGGATAATGGTCAGGAAAAAAAGCTAAACAAAAGACATTTGATTCATAGTTCTTGTTTGGAAAGAAAAAGAAGGGGGAAATGCTATAGAATAATGTTCGTGTACACTGCAAAGATTTGCTACTCATATTAGTGTAATAAAATGCTGATGGGCCAGTAGCCAGTCAGGAAGGACAGGTGGGACAACCAGACCAGGAGAATTCTGGGAAGAGAAAAGGCAGAGATGCAGGTACCAGTCAGACACAGAAGTAAGATGAGAATGTCTCACTATAAAAAAGGTACCAAGCCACATGGCTAAACTTAGAAAAAATTATGGGTTAATTTAAGCTGTTAAGAGCTTATTAATGATAATCCTGAGATAATAGGTCAAACAGTTTGTAATTAATATAGTTTCTGTGTGATTATTCAGATCTGGGCAGCCAGAAAATGAGAGCACAGTTTCTGTCTACAGAAAAGGGTACCAAAAAGTCTCTCTCTCTCTCTCTCTCTCTCTCTCTCTCTCTCTCTCTCTCTCTCTCTGTGTGTGTGTGTGTGTGTGCTCTATGGTGCCTTGAGTAGTCTTTTTCAGTGTGTTTAATTTTGTTATCTGATATTCTTAATTTGGAACTGGACCTTCAAACATTTTGCTTTCCCTTAGAATTTTAATATTGTACAAAGTACAAGAAAGGCAGAAATCAGGCAGAAGTGACCTGTTTCAGAGGTTGGCATTTTGGAAACAGCCATTACATTCTTTCTGCACAAATCTCTGGACTTAGCATTCATTCATTGTCCTGTCAACCATACAAACTCCATATTTTTTCAGCCATTTCTTTTCTTGACTGATCTGCCCAGAAATTCTTTAAGAACTAGTTTCATTGAGAAAGTTTGGTTAGAACTAATGACTCTCACAAAACAAAGAGTATAAGTGTTTCTTCTATTAAAGATGAAGAAATTCGGAGTTCTAATAATTTGGTATTTTTATAAAGTTATCTCATTACCAAGAGTTGTAAAAATACTTATTCTTTCAAGAAATGGTTATTGAATTTAAATTCACAAATACCCAGCATAATAGAGTCATATCAAAGATAGAGCTGTGCTTTGCCATTTAATTACATCTTTTGACCCTTTCTAATACTTTCTCCTGGCTTTTATGAAGTGTTACTCTCTCAGGACTGCATTTAGTCTATTAATGGATCAAAGTTTCCATCCTTGGAGGTTTGCTATTTTTTGTTTGTTTTATTATTTGAAAGATTCTCACACTTATACCTCAAATTTTAATATAAGCAGAATTGTTCAAATAAGAGGAAGAATGATCTACCTCAGGGTTTATGCATCAGTTAGTAACAATTACTGGTATAAAGTGGAAGGGAATGTAGTCCAACTCCCCTCCATTCATCTCCAGTGTCTATAAGTTCATCACATTCCAAATTCACCTCTTTCTGTTTCACTACCTCCTGCTCAAGAAGTCTTAGAATTTCACCCTTTCTTATAAAATTCCTATCCATTTTTAGATTACTTCATGACAAGATATTGTATGTGCACCAATACTCATAATTCTAATGGATACAGCCTCTATTCTATCTTTCAACCTCTCCTCTACCTGCCACTATATACCTTGTTCAGTCATCCATTACTGCCATTTGCATTATTTTTATTCGTTTTATTTCAAATTCCCTTTTAATTCTGTTCATGCTACATTAAAGCTTTAAGCAATCAATCCATTCTGTACAGACCTACTTCTTTCTTGAACTTTAATTGTAGTCATGGTCAGCACAATCTACCCATCAATTTTTCCCTAATTGTTAAAAATTTGTTAAACTTGCTTTTTTAAGGAATGTGCCATGACAGAGGCTCTTTGCAGTAAGCTGATGCAAAGGACAGATAATAGCCATTTAATCAGTGACCATCTTTTTAGACAGAGTTAGCAATATGCTATAGTAAAGAAAGTAAATGGATGTTTCGCCCTTTCACTTGAAAAAAAATTGGGTTTATCTAAGAATGCTTGAGAGGTTTGCACTTCTTTTCATATTTAATAGGATTTACACACTAAGGAAAAATCTTCAACATAGGATGAAAACTCATTAGTTCTCTGATACCTAGATGTCCTTATGATTGCCCTAGGCAGCAATGGCAATTCAACTAGTTTTGCTAGCCAGTCAAGGAGGTAAAGTCACTTGTTCAAGGTCACAATGCGGTAGGATCTATTTGTGCCTATGAACCTCTGTAAGTCTGTTGCTACCTGTGGTAGAAGAGTAATGGCCCTCCAAAGATGCTCATATTTTAATCTACAGACTCTATAAATGTCTTACATTGCATAGGAAAGGTTGAACTAAAGAGTGAAATTCCATTCAAACAGCAGCTACACAAAGGTGACTGTTCTGGATTATCCTAGCAAGCTCATTTAGTCCATTGTCCTTCACTGTGCACACATGACAGAAGAATCAGTGTTACAGGTTGTGACACTGCATGTATGTTTTGAGGAAGGCTTAAGCAACCATTGTTCACGTTGAGGAGGCTATAGGCCAAGGAATCGAAAGTACTAGTTAGAAACAGGAAAAGCAGGGAAATGCATCCTCTGACCTCTAGAAATAGGTAATGAAATTACATCTTGGTTTTAGTCAGGTGAGATCTATTTTGGACTTGTGATATTTAGAACTATAAAACGATAAATGTACTGTTTCTAACACTACCTTTGTAGAAATTTGTAAATGCTGAAATAAGATATGAGTTATATAAAGCATTTCAGTTGTTAAATTATTGTATTTATTTATTTCTTGTTGATAGAAGTCACAAAATAATCCTACACCAGTTCAGAATTATGAATAATAAAAGGGTTATTTATTTAAGGGAAAGCTTACAGATCACTGTCCTAGATAACAGTCCTCTGTGTAGACAGGAACAGAGTCTAGCAGCCAGTGGGAGCCAGAAGCAAGGGGAGCACATGTTTTACAGCTGCTTTTACCAAATGGGCTGGTATCTTAAGGGCTGTTGGCTGAAGGAGAAGAATGTGCTCCCATAGAACCTCTCCCTTTTGTTTAAATAAGAGAGTTCCAAACCCAATACAAAACTAAATACACTAGAAACAGATATCAAGTATAATTAGAATTACAACCAGCATAAACAATATTAAGCAAGGAAAGTATGCTAAATGTTTTAATAAATATTGTATCCTAAGGAGTCTAAGTCTTGTATAGGAAATGGCTTGGCAAGATTATGAGTACAGTAACTACAACTATATAATTTTCAACCCCATCATAGGCCTGAGAAGGGAGATAACATTACTTGAGCAGGCAGGGAGTATAAGAACACCATTTACGTGTTTTGTGCCAGAGCCTCTTAAAAGGGCTGCAAAGTTTTTGCAGCTAAAGCTGAGTCAGGAAGCCTCTCTTAAATGAGACACATTTGCCTCCAGCAAACAGAGCCCACCTGAGAAAATGCTGCTATCAATAAGCCGTGCTTAGCTCTATTCTTTATTGTGTAGAATAACTTCCCAAGCTCTCTCAGGCTTTATGTCTATGCAGTTATCCACATGGGTGTCATTTGTTGACTGAGATTTTTTCCCACCCAATGCTTCCCTGTCAGGCAGCTGTTCAGTCACAAAGAAATACACAGAGGTCTATTTTAATTATAAACTGGTTGACCCAGTAGATCAGGCTTCTTATTAATTAATTCTTATGACTTATATAAGCTTATAATTCTTGTCTGTGTTAGCCACGTGGCTTAGTACCTTTTTTGGTGATGCAGTCACATTTTGCTTTCTCTGTGTCTAGATGATGGCTACTTACTCTTCTCAGAATTCTCATTGTCCTGCCTCTACTTCCTGCCTGGCTACTGGCCAATCAGCAGTTTATTAAAAATAATACAAGTGACAGGATAAAAGACCATTGTCTCACAGCAATTAATTAATCAACTAATTAATTAATTAAGTATAGTGTTCTGCCTGCATGTATGCCTGCGGGCCAGAAGAGGGCACCACACTTCATTAGAGATGGTTGTGAGCCGCCATATGGTTGCTGGGAACTGAACTCAGGATCTTTGGAAGAGCAGGCAGTGCTCTTAACCACTGAGCCATCTCTCCAGCCCTGTTAAATTATTCTTAAATTAATGCACTTAATAACGAATTGTTAGTGAAATAATATATGCTAAATAAATATTATTTGTTAAGTGAATAATAATGGTTGTTAAATAATGATGAAGATATTCAATCCTAATTTCAAAAGACTCTGGTAGGTAATGTTTAACCAAAAGGGGATTAAGATTCTAGACATTATTTGGAAGCAATATTTCTTAGAATAGTTTGTTTTCTATAGGGTCAAGAGTATTAGAAGATTGATTCAGAAGTGATAGTTCATACCTGTAATCCCAGCACTCAGAAGGCTAAGGCAGAAAGATCATTGTGAATCCAACATCATCTAACAACAAACAAACAAATAAAAAGAAACTATGGCAAAATTATAAGTCGTCTCAACACAGCAAGAATGATTAAATTATCTACTATACATATTTATCAATGACACATAGTTTTTATTTAGCACTCTCCATCCCTAAACTAAGAAGTCTCTACTCATTAACCAGGGCTGTCTTTTAATACAATGCATACTGTCTTACAGAAGAGTTTCTGAATGCCATCCTAGTATTATAAGACAAAGACACATGCGTGTATACAAATATATTCTCTGACTTGTACAATTACCTCGACCAGTCTATGTGCCACACACAAGTAAAAACCGTTATATATGACAATATCACCCCAAAACCAACAGTTTCGTTGTAATGTTAGTCATTTTGTGAATTTACTATTCACAGATGCTTGGAGTGAACCAGGAATTCACTGTATTTACAGATAATTTATATTTCTTAAGAATTAAACAACACATACTTTCCTTAAATCTGTTTACCTTCTATTCTATACAGCATGCCAAGTTTCCATAATTAGCCCCTACTAAATTCTACCATGCTTAGTTATGCTGGATGCCTGGTGCAAGACTAATGAAAGTAGTTTGTAGGTTCCCACAAATTTCATTTGTTATATACTATCTTTTACTACCTAGGTCAAGTGTTCCGTGTGCTTCAATACAGTCTGTAAAATGTCAATAATAATCCCCATCGAACAGAACCATTCATTGGAAGTTGGAAGTGCAATTATTGTATTATATAAATAGCAACTAACTCTGTACCAAGTATACATTCAGCATTCAAAAATGACCATTACTACTGTTATCTTGAAACAAAGGCAGATGTGTCCATCTAAAGTAAGGAAGCAATTCAGCTTGCTGCTGTGTAGCATGCCTGCCGGCGCCCATAATTATAAAATCCAACTGACTTTTGAATAAATTGAAAAGGTAATGTTTGTGTTTCTCATAAACCTTAGCCACCTGCCTACCTCATTCATTGCAAAGAAGGCAAACTTGCAAATGAGCAGTGAGGAGAATGAAAACTCTCCTGCAGGAGAACTGGTTCTACAGATTCCAATCAAGGTCCATTACAGGGACACCTAAGGATGCCTTAGGTTAAGACCAGGCCTTAGGAATGTATCACATGAGTTCTGGAACACACTCAATAGAGTGAAACAAAATTTTCAAAGCCAGGTTGTTTTATATACCTTAAAAGATAAGGAAATAGCTGTTTTGTTTTAGGGAAAATATTCTGAGTTTATTTTGCAAACGACTAGAAAGAAAGAAATTTAAGTGCTTGGCACTAAATGTTATTAATTAATGTGTTTAAGAGAATAATATAATTTTCTGACACATAAATCAATGTTTCTATTATTTGTATATGGATTCTCTCTTCCTGTTTTTTCTATTATTCTCGCTATTAAATTTAAAAGAGCATTTTGTTATTCTAAAATAATAAAGTCTGTTTTCATGTGCATATTTTATAAGCAAGTAATTATTAGGAATGTTTCATTTCTACTGGCAAGTTTAAGTAGACTTTTTTTTTTCTCTCTAAAATGCAAAAGGTTAACCACAGGAGCATAAACATATTTATCATCTTTTGGCTGGAATAACAGCTCCCCATTGGGACCCAGTAAATTATATCTCCTGTTTATTGGATCAATAAACAATTAAGTCAGGATCTGAAGGACAACAAACTTCAAGCCAGAATTCACAGAACCAGCCACTCAGCCTTGTTGCACACCCTTGCCAAGTGAAAGCACACACTGCACACAAGCCATGCTGTGCTGATCAGAGAAGCTCGGATAGAGTCCCAGGTGACAGAGCACACCTGCAGTGGCTCAGTTTCTCAACCTGCCTCCTCTTGACACTAACCAGAGCAGAAACGAGGCGGGGTAGAATGCAGTAGGAGGTGAGCCCTGGTCCCAGGAGCCTAACTTCACCTTAACCGCATGCAAATGATTTAATACCAATTCATCCAGCATCACGGAGTAGATCATTTCCATCTCCCGCATGACCACTATCAAGCTGAAAATGTGTCTGGCCACATGGGATGCATATGGAAGATACTGACATTTTCAGATGGAAGTTCCTGAATGTGTAAAATCGGCAAAAGAATGTTTTCATTCAAAGCCATCATCCCTCCACCTGCCTTTTCTTTTTCTGTATTTTATGTTTGTACTGTACAGAAGAATCTTATATGGTGGGATGTCTTATACCAGAGCTGTTCAGCACAGTCCCATTATCAGACCCCAGCTAACCAAAATAATATTAATAGGACCAGGGAACTAAATTTTTATTTTAAGTATTAGTCATATATGGCTATACAATATATAATATAAAAATTATACTAGACAGTATAATTTTTGGTATTTATGACAGCATTTCAATTCAGGCACGGTAGTATATGGCTGTCATTCTGTGATTCAGCAAACTGAAATAGGAGGTTTTCTTAACCCCACGAGAGAATGGGCTGCAAAGTGAAACTCAGTAAGAGAGAAAAGAAAAAAATAAAATCTGGAGAAATGGGATATGTGAATTAACCAAAAAAAGTCTGAAAAAAGAAAGTAAATAGCATTATTTTAACTATAACTTATAATACAGAGTTTAAATCCTTAAGTAGCAAACACACATTGGGCAATTATATTGTTCTAGTCAACCGACTAGAGTTTAATTAAGCGGGAATTAACTGTACATGATGAGCTGCCGGTTTGCAAATGACCCTACACAAGTAAAATGTAGTTTCTAAAAACTGCACTCAACCCAAAACTGTCAGGAATCAAAATATTGTAGTTATTTGCATCTATTTCAGAATGAAGGGGAGAAGGGTGCGTTTTGTTTTGCTCTGCAACATAACCCATCAAGATGATTCCATATTCCCTTCCCGTCACAACTTAAAATGAGAAGATAACCGAGAAGCCCAGACTGCAGCAGCCCTGAGCAGCCTTGTTCTTGGAACACAAAGCAGAAGGGGCAAAGGAGGGAAATAACAAAGAACACTCCAGAACAACACACATCTCCTCTGCAGAGGGGACACAGAAGGAGGAAGACTTTGTGCCCCCCAAAGGGGTTTGTTTTCTCCAAAATAGTCTCGGAAGGTCACAAGAATGAGAATGCCTGGAGATCCGGAAGAAAGTAGGAGAGGGTGAAACAGAGTTTGTCTATAGAATCACGAGAGTCCACTTCACCCCTTAAATAGTGGAGTGAGTCCACAGCTCCCCACAGATAGTGGAGACCATTTGTTAGGATTCAGGGATTGTGCTCCTCTGCTCTGTCCTCTGGCAGGATGTACCCAGGTAGCACCTTGTCCAGCCCAGGGCCCTAGTCTTTATGTGGGTACAAAGGAACCTTTAAGAGACAAGCTCCGCCCACTCCCTCCTCTTCCTTTCCTTTCTGCCCTCTCTCTGAGGAGGCAGCTCCCTCTCCTTCTCCCTCTCAGTCTCCCTTTTATCTCTCTCTCTCCCTCTCTGCCTCTCTGTCTCTCCCGTTCTCTCTTTCCTTCCCTTCCCCCAATAAAACACCTCACTTAAGTCCAGCTTGCATGGCCTGTTCTGTCATCTGCTCCACCTGCATGGGACCCACTATGCCCATTCTCGCAGTTTTACATCACTTGTCCTCACAGTTAAGGTTATACTGTGTTCCAGCTCGGTTTCTCAGGAGGCATCCCTGAAAAACCTATAGAAATACAGGACTCTTCTCCCTCGGGATCATGAGGGCGGAGGGAGCAGAAGGCAGAAGCAGGGAATAGGGTTAGGACGGATGTGGGTACAACAGAGACAGTTCTCTGGAGACAGACCTTGGTGAATCAGCTCAACTTCATTCCAGAGTATAAGGAATATCTAGGATTGGGAAGCCCGAGGAAAACCCTAATTTACATTAAGTGGCAAAGTCTTATCACTAGGCTTCATGTGTGGCAGTGGGGTCCTACCAAAATGTCTGAGAACTTGCCTAATTACCCTGTGGGTTGTCAGGGGAAGTGCATGTTCAAGGAACTGTGTCAAAGCCCACCCCTAAGTCAAGTCATGTATCCTGAACCCAGGGACATCCTCCAGACAAGGCTGGGTGGAGAGTAGGAAGCCCCCACTGGGGACGGGGGATGTTTTCCATGTTGCCCAGCTTAGAGAAAGCTGCCAGGCTACTGTAGATTACAACCTCTCAACAGCTGAGCCTCTCAACAGGAAAGTGTGGTCACTGGCCTTCCTCTGAACCTAAATTTTCGATCTGGTTCTTAGTTTTCTTCTGCTTGATAGCAAACTGTTCCCCAAATTAGTGAACTAAAAGAAAAAAAAAAGAAAGAGAAAAAAAATTTATTTACTACTTACTTCTCATAAACCCAAAATTTGGACAGAAGTCAGTGAAATCAGGATTTTTATATCATGCAGTATTAGCTGGAGGCAGATGCCCGGAGTCTGTAAGACCCACTTTCTCCTGTATATCGCGTAACTTTGTGCATATTGTTACAGTTGTATCTGAAGTAAACATCCCAAGACATAGCATTTTTATGACCTGTCATCAAAAATGTATTTCCACAGTAATTTTTTTTCATTTCTATTGGTAAGTGAATGAGAAACATCTGTCTAAGTTCAAGGGAGAAGTGACAGACTCACTTACCATGATCTGATGACACAGTGGTAGAGTTCTGAAAACCCACGCGAGTCAAGAGATAATCTGACCATCTGTGGGACACACAGCATGCTGATAATCCTCTGTTTGTCTGTAAGTCACAGCTGCCACACACTCACTTACCTCTTCTTTGAAGAACACCCCCAAAGTTTCATCGTTATATATCAGCGCAGGCAAGAGCATTCAGCGTCTCGTCAGCTAAATCAGCTACAAGTGTGAGTGAGACTCCATGGCTGCATTCTCAGGTCTGGCTCCTTCAGTACCTTTACTCTCCTTCTGAAGACTTGTCGAACAAAGAGGGTGTCTTCCCTGTTTGTATCTGACAGAGACACATGGGAGAGCAGCATTGTGCTTGCTGGCATTTCTAGGCAAACTCACCCAAGAGAGGTGCAAACCTGGATGTGGGTCCACTAGGATGTTGAGATCCAGTCCACTAAATGTTGTCTATTCCTGGACTGGAGCTCAGTCTTATTTTTAGAGTGGGTTATCATTCTCCTGTTGATGCATTCTAGAATCTCAATTCTTTTCTTCGGGTATTATTTTATTTTCCACAAAAAGTTGCCTGGGGATGCAGAGAAAACTGAGCAATGAAAAACATTAGTTGCTCTTCCATGGAACCCGGGTTTGGTTCCCAATACCTACATGGCAGCTCACAGCCATCTGTAACTCCAGTCCAAGGGATCCAACACCCTCTTCTGGCCTCCACATTTATGGTGAATAGGTAGACATGTAGGCAAATTCCCATACATATAAAAATAAAGGCTAATTTTTTTCTAATTAGCCTATGGTTGGAGCTGTGTAGTTTATCACCTACTTTATACACATAGAAACATTAGGGCCAAAGTCTTTGTCTCGTTTTATACTGTTAAAATTATTTTTAGGGCAAACCTATATAAAGCTTTTGCAAAGATTGTGTTCCCTTTATATCACTTACAAAGCCATTTCATTTAGCTAAAGTCACAGGCAGTAATTCATAAATCAATGTTTGTGAGCTTCCTGTCTGCCCTCAGGATCTCACAGTTGTGGGAAAATATCCTGAAAATTCTTGGTCTGGGGTTATAGCCCAGTGGTAGAGTTCAAGCTTAGCATGTGCAAGGTCCTTGGTACAATCTCAGCACAGTTACCAGGGAAAGTTTTTCAAGCACAGCCAAAGACTACAAGGAGCTTCTTTATTATTTAACCTCAAAGCATCTATGAACTATAGTATACAAACTGTGTTTTCTTATCAGATGATATGACATTCCCTTGAATGACTTGGACCTAAACGGCCCTTTTTAATTACAATCTTGCCATCTGGACTAGCATGGGATGGGAAACCATATCACTTCCAAACTTACTAAGCCCTGAATATTTTTTACTAGCAGGCGTTCACAAGCTCATTTCTCTCATCTTACATTTTAGCACAGGTAACAAGATGGAACCAGTTGGTACTCTCTGTTTTCTGCCAGGAACTCACTACATCATTGGGAACAATTCCCGCTCTCCAGGTTGCCACAGGCTCTAAAAGGACCAAACTTTGTCCTGCTGCGTAACAAAAGGCTCCATTCCTCGGACTTTCAATAACTCTTCCCTAGATTCTTTTGCTGTTTTACTGGCAGTCTTTTGGAGGCTCTTTTGGATCCTGAGCTCCTTACCCAACTCCCTCGGCCTGGCTTCCACAGTCTCTGAAGACTAAGAAGCTTCTCCTCACTGTTTGTTCTACTGCCACACAGCTTAGGCTTTCGTCCCAGGAACACTAACGTCCTAAAGACTAGTCATTATTCACCCTACTGTAAGAGTGATGCAGGAGCATGCTCTCTGTGGGCAGTTAATGAAAGGGTCCATGATGAGAACTGCAAGCTGCTCGCATCTGTTGCAGTGCTAAGTGATGCCAAAATTCAAAAGAAGACTAGGGGTTAATCTAACAAAGCCTAAAACTTGAGAGGGATGACCAACAGGACATATAGCCGAATATGAGATAACCAAACTGATGAGAAAGAGGAAGAAAAAGTTAGGGACAGCAGGCTTCCCCAGATCCTTCCTTGCTCAAGGAACTTACGCCTAATATTTTTGTGTCTAGTGCCATGATTACAACAAACTAAGCAATAACCACTTTTAAGAAAGCTTATACCCATTTCAATACCCGAGAATGTCCTGTAGACAAGGAGTTAACTAAAGTAATCATGCTAATTCTTGGTCTCTGTGAAAACAAAGAGAACTAGAATGATTACCAGCACTTGAAATATCTGCAAGATCAGGGGTAGGAACACTAGCCAACGAAGAACAGCTACCAGAGTCCTGGTCACAACCGGGAAAGCCAGAGTCAGAGGTGGACAAAAGGAGAGTTCAGCCATCTCCTACTGGGTGGGCAGCACATGAACAGAGGACGGTCATCTCTCTGATAGGTGAGAGGGGGGATGCATGGATCCTGTGGCTCCTCCCTTGGTTCTGTCTAGAACAGCCCAGGAAACTAACCAGTCCCATAGAAACCACATCTGCTATTTTACCTTTCTCCCACAGTCCTATTAAACCCACCGGACAAAGGAAAGTTGGTCCTTCCTGAGGCGGTCTCCCACTCTCAGGAGTGTTTCCACTGCTGCCTAATTTCTTGAATAAAATGTGCTTCAGCTGTGTTCACTCCCCCAAGTATCCACGTCTGTCTTTAATCTTCACCTTCAGGAGACACGGTGCTCATGGGTCACTTCCTTCAGTTGACTAGGTGGCTGTTGAGCTTACAACACCCTGAGCTAAGCATCAGGACAGTAACTTTGGACCAAGAAAGATCCCATCACACCTGAAATTGCATCAGCAAGAAATTTTAGTTCTTTAAACCAATAATAATCATTTACTTTGCTCATGAATGTGCCGTTTTGACAGCGTGTGAGATTGGTTCATCTCCGAGTCCCATGTCTTCAGCTGGGGAACTCAGGTCAGAGACTGAAGGGTCCAACGTCAGAATGACCCCTCTCGAGAATGAAAGTTTGAGATGCTGAATGGAGTTCAGATTTGGTAGCGGGCCTAGGAAGCAAACACATTTGTGCTTGAACAACTCCACAGACTGATGAGGTTTGCTTACAACATGGTGTCCAGTTTCTAGAAGCAGGAATTCCAAGAGAGATTGGTGGAAGTCTATGGCATTTTCTTGAAACATCACGAATGTATGTCACGTAAGTCATGTTTAGTTCCTTAAGGCTGTCATAGGTTTAATGAGATGTTGCTTCTTTGTAGGAAGAGTGACAAGATTTTTACGAGAAACTGTTGTCACCACTACCTAGACAACAACATTACTGATTTTCAGAAACGAAGATTCAGAGATAGAAATATGAAGAAAGCATATGTAAAACATAAAGAATTTTTACTAATAAATTTCCTTCTCAGGGCTGTCTCTGAAGGCAGGATACATCATCTAGCTGAAAAATATTTTCTGAAGTATTCTCAGATGCAGACTGAGACTGGTTTTGAACACCCACCAGAAAAAGGCTCCTTTATTCAAAGGACAGAAAAGCTAACGTATTCACACTGTGGCCTGAGCAAATGTACGTTTACACATCCACTCAGGCGTGCACACATACATACTCACACATACACTTCTTCACAAACCTGTTACTATGCTAGCCTCACATTGTGCTTTGTGCTTATTCTAAGGCTCCTCATTCTGTTCATCTTGTGTCCAGTGCTCTATAACACAAGAATGAGTGGAGTGTGGTCATTTTAGCATCATGGCCTTATGGAATCACAGAAAATCATGGATAATTCTCATATTCCCTCCATGTTTTCCCTGTACTTTCAGGCCACTTTTCTGTGCCTTCTGTAGACACATGTGGACTATGATGAGTTAAATACCTGTTTGTTTGTGTTCCCCACTAAAATAGTGGGATTGCTCTCTGTTGAGTGGGACTGCATCATCACCAACCTTCTACAACACAGCACTGGTCAACAAATGCATACTAAATTGGCATTCTGCCACACAGAAGTAGAAAAGGGGTTATATATCTCATCCCCGTCCTCAAGAAGCTTTTCTTATAAAAACAATAAACTTCTGTGTTATTTTAGTAAGCATTAAGTAGATTCGATACTTGCAGAGTTCAATATACTGGCAAATGCTGTTTTTTTGAAAAGAAGATCCTTGACTTTGTCTTTCCATGAAGCAGAACCTGAGATGGAAATTTCAAATGATTCAAAGGAAAAATACTTTAAGACTAGGTGGTGAGATATCCTGGAGAAATAAGTGGCTCAACATGAACCCTTCAATGGGAAATCAAACCTCTGTCCTGTCTCCTGGGGATTGCTGGAGCCTGCATTTCACTCCCCCACCCCTGAGCCCCACATCTTCCTCCTCCCCTCCACTGGACATGAGATCAGAGAGGAGCAGCTTTGGGTTTGACTGAGCTTTCCACACGAGGCAGCTTCTGTCATTCACAATTGTGACATGGCCTTTTCTACCTTGCTCCATGTCCACGATAAATGGTCCCCGTCATCCCAGAGATGAGCTCCAGAGAAATTGCAGAAATGAGCAAGCAGTGGTGTTACAGCTTCTGCTTGCAGAGGCTGCCTAAGTCCAGAGATGTGAATCTGAGTGAAGGTTCTATTAAGCGCTGAATTATATCCTTGCAATATTCAAACATCCAACATTTCACAATGTGACTATATTTGGAGATAGTGTCCGCTCCAGGTTGAATATGAACCGTCCTTAATAGGCACATGCGTTTGAACATTTGGTTCCCAGTTGGAGGGAAACCGTGTGACTGTTAGGGGATGGGGCCCAGCAGTTGAGAGTCGGTGGCTGATGACTGGGCCTTTAAGGCTATAACCTGGCCCCAGTGCTGGACCACTCTCGCTACTTCCTAAATGACAGAAGCAGCTACCATAAGCTTCCGATGATACAGGCACACCCTGCTTCCCCTCCATGATAGTCCACCCACTGGCTAGTCTGTGTCCACTGAACCCATGAGACAGAATAACACCTTTCTCATGTCTCTCAGATATTTTGTCTCAGTGACTAGAACACTAATTGACAGAGGGTTTTCAAAGTGATAATTAAGGAAGGGTAAGATTGTTAGAGTGAGGTCTACTCTCCTTCATGATGGAGGGTACTTCTAGGAAGGGAAATTGGTGTAGAAACTCAAACAGATGAACAATGCTAAGGCAACAGAAAAAGTTGGCTACTGAAGGTAACAGCCTTCTGAAAATACAAGTCCTGACTACACCTTGATCGTAGACCCCTAAATTTCTGCTGTTTCAGTCACCTAGCCTGTGGTATTTGCTATGGCAGCCATAGTGATATAATCCAGGCACATGAGCATCCCACCAAGTAAATCAGACAAAGGAAGCAGGAAAATGATGGAGGAAAACTAAGAAACAATGGCTATAAAGATTCACATGTTTGTTGGGCAAAAAAGCTGCCTTTATCATGATCCAGTCACTTGGAAGAGAAAGGTGTCCCCCATCTCTGGTGAGAGACGTTTATTAGGAGGCGCTGACTCTGAAAGTCCAAGTAGCCAGGAGTTCTCCAGATTCCTGAGTGACTGGAGGTAATTTATGTGCTTGTGCAAAAGCTGCTGCAAAGAGGTTATTAGCTCAGAGAAGGGGGTGCACAGCACCCTGCATTTTTAAAATGTGGTGTCCCCTGAGTCCTTGCTTAAACGTAATGAAGGCAGAAGGGTTTCTAGAGAGTGAAAAGTGGGGTCCTGGCCAGAGGCTCTGCTCCTGCGGATTTAGGGTTTCCCTCCTCATTTTCCCATTTTAGTTTGCTCTAAAGGTAAATTGCAGCTCTCGCCAGCCAGTGGTTGTGTAGGATTTCTCTTCATTCTGCTTGTTTTTATGTTTCTAACATCCACAGGGCTTGGGGTTATTGAGTGGAACTCTTATTGTAATTCACCAGAGCTGTTCCAGATCCTCAGCTTCCAGGGCAGCCAAGAATCTTGCAGGTTTTTTTTTTTTCCCCCTCTGTCGTCCCATCATGCACTTCTGCGGGCCAACATGATAAAAGGCACAAAAGCCTTCCACACAGTTTCAAACAAAAATTAATTACATAAGGACAGGATGAAAGACCCATGGCTACACTGCACTTCCTGAGGGGAAAATAAGAAGTCTGGGGCTCTGACCACCAGTTCAGCAGAAGCCGTAAGCACAATGCTACTGTGTTAAAAGCTAACACACACTCAGCCTCTAATGAAGAGTAGAACATTTCAGAAGACTGAGTAGTGAAGGACTCCACATGTTCTGCCCTCCTCAGGCCACATCTGTCTTACTGTGTTCTCAGGATGGAGAAGAATATCCCAAAGGAAAACGACTAGGATGTTGAGACATCTGGAATCCAAACCCAAGGATGCTTGGCTCCAGGAACTAGAGAGATTTTTGATGGAATGGGAGGAGGAGATTAGGAAGCCTCCAAGAAGATCCTTCAGATAATTAAAACAGTCCCAAGGGAGAACACCAAGAAAGCTTGTTTTACGTTCTGTAGTGAAACACGAAACACCTCACCATTCCCGATGAGGAAGAATGGAGTGAAGACATAGGGGGAATAACAGTTGAGGCTTATTGTCAAAAGTGCTATGGGGTCATCTCTAATGTCTGACGGGTTGGCTAGATCCAGAACTCTGAGCTTCCTCAAGAGGTTTTCACAAAAAAAAAAAAAAAAAAAAAAAAAAAAAAAAAAAAAAAAAAAAAAAAANGCAAACACAAGAGCTTATTCTCAGAATCTATAAAAAAAAAATCTTCCAGGAATAACTTCTGAGTTAATGGAAAGGAGGTAAAAAGCCTGCATTTTAGATTTATATGTTTGCCCCCAGTTCTCCTCTCTTTTTCTCTCCCTCACCCCACCCCCATGTGCATGTGTGTGTGTGTGTGTATACGTGTGCATGTGTGTGTGTGTGTTTGTGTGTGGTGTGTGTATGTGTGTGTCACTGGGGATTGAGCCTGAGACCTGATAGAGAGATCTGATAGGCAAGGGCACTGGAAGTAAAGTGGGGGAAGGAAGATCTTGCCATTTAATATTGCAGTTTGGATCTAGTGTAACTTGTTCACTAAGAGCAGTCTATGAACAGTATGAAAAAGTTGTTCCTAGATACAAATCATTATTGAATATTTCCTTTTCAGAGTCCTCTTTTGTAAAAAAAAAAAAATGTATTTTTACCCTCATAGCCTTTTAACAAATGTGTACTATAAAACAGAACTTTTGAAAGACGATTGGCAAGGCATGAATTTGGTATGATCGGTGAGCAGTGGCTGTGTGCAGTTGGAAGACAAACAAAAAAAAAAGGCGTATAAATAAAGAAAGGGGATGCTTCGGCTTGAGAAAACAGAAAAGCTTCTAAATCAAAGTCAATTGTCCCAGTTTAAGCCGAGAGCTTGAGAATCTTGGCCTTAGCCATAGAAACGGGGGAAGCAGGGTAAGAGCAAGAGCGTGAAGAATAATGATGATTCATTTCAATTCTCCTGTAAAGTCAGAGGGGACTGTGAGAAGCATGTATAGGAAAGACCATTAGAAACTAGTAGATTTCTTTTGTACTAATTTTCCTTAGCACTCCAGAAAACAGAAAAGTAAACTACCACAGATGAAAAAGTAAACTCTTTTAGTGACAGCTATAGAAGTGCATATGCCTCTCCGATGAATCAAAAATCTCAGATTTCTTTGTGTGTGTGTGTGTGTGTGTGTGTGTGTGTGTGTGTAATAATCAAAACAGGTCACATTGAAAATGGAGTCATATAGATTGCCTGGTTTAAAGTAAAAGAGGTAGCAAGAAGTTTTCCCTGTGTTGGAAGATTGAATAAACAAGAAAAACATTTTCAAAGAGAAGATCCAATGTGTATGCTTCTAATTACAATATTATGAACAAATGTTCATAAATAAAAACAGAGATTTTTGAAAAGATCCCAAATACTAGGGATGTGTGCAGTGCATGGTAAATGTGGAATTTTTTAAAAATAGAGAATAACTTTACAGAAGCATTAGTATCTAAAACCAAGTGATTTGGTTCAAGTAATTACTTTCAGAATTCATTTAAGGCACAAAGTATAAAATATTCAAAGTGTTTACGGATATTATTGTACTGTGACGTATTGTTGCTATTAAGAAATACATTTTCTGAGATGGATCAAAGTTTGACATATACACATCAAAGAAGAAATCATTTCACCTTTCTTGAAAGCACATTCTAATGTTTAAAAATGTTATGCTTGACTTGATTGATAATGTATGAAGATGTTGCATTAAAGGAAAATATTCTTAAATAGTACTTTACAACTTCTTTTTAAGCAATCAGATGACCCATGAAGCTTTGTTTAAAGATTTCATTTGTGTTCTACAAAACATATGAAAGATGGTAACTAATGAGAAAAATTCAACGTTGCAGCTACCACAACAATGGTTACTTTTTAGTGCATGAAGTTGGATCTTTGATGGCCGCTGGTACATGATGAATGAATTCAGTTGACGAAAGTCCTGGCGAGATGGTGAAGTTTTTTTGTTTTTTGTTTTTTGTTTTTTGTTTGTTTGTTTGTTTGTTTGTTTTTAAAACACAACCCCTAAGTTTCAGCTGGCCTAGAACAGGCAGTCTGAAACATCCTTATCTTCCTGGTTTGGCTTCTTTGATGCCACTTCTATAAACACAAGGGTCTCCTGATGTCCTGGAGTAGACTACTATCACTAATACACTCTGAGAGTTTTCCAAAGGCAGAAAGAAATCCAACAGGGAAGTGTAATCAGGATGAGGAAAAGTATGTTCTTCAGAAATGAAACCATCCCTCGTGGGCTTATGCAGTTTTGAGATGATAGGGAAACGATGAAGTCTCCGGTAGAGAGAGGTTTTATTATATTTTTTTTTATTAAAACCAATCAGATTTCAAAACTTGGAATGTGCAGTCTCCAAACAATGACTGTGGATCATCAACAGGTAAAGACTGCTACAGGATAGCATAACTTTAGCCAATTTTCGGGGGAAAAAATACGACAACCCAGTGGGTGAAGATGAGCTATTCACAGCTGATGCAGTGATTTTGACAGTCTTACCTTCAATATAAATTTGAACACTGAATTTTCTCCACTTCTGTCTACTCTTCCCTGTTAACTGTAGCTGAAATCGAAAAATCATAGCAAAGCCACAGTGTATGCAGCATTTTGTGTTTTGTGAATAAGAGCAACGTCTCTGAGACATTGTCCAGCCTTACAGTCATGAGCTGTCAGGAGCCTAGAAATGGAGCAGAGAAGGTGAGGGCAAACTGTATCTGGCCCTGTATCTAAGCAGTTCTTCTGTGACCAGGACTTCTCTGGGTCAAAAGTCACAGGAACATTGGTGGGCCTTCCTGGAAAGAGAGACTAGAGGCTAGAATGCCTCCAAGAAGCTGCAAAGCTGATTTTGTTCTTCAGAACGTTGATAAGAAGCTTCCCACATCATGTTTGAAAGTCGTGGACAGTCCCCTGGGCTTTCAAGTCACTGATATTGATGTTGAGTTGCTAGAATTTGACTTGAAAAGTTTGGGACCAGTGAAGAAATTTATGAATTCATGGAACTCTTCAAAGAACTACTCCCCAACTGAATACCCAAGGGATAAAAATGGCGTGATATCTAGAAACGGTCACGCGCAGCAGAGAAATCGCTTACTTACACTAGGCTTAGGAACAAGTCCTTTATTTGCTGAACCATCTCCTTGGACCTGGCCCTACCCCTTCACTTCAACCATTTATACTATAAAATTCTCTGTGCCTCCACCTTCTCCCAAGTAGTAAATGCATGGTAGTAACAACCCAGCTTGTGTCTGGGGAACAGGGTTCCTTGCAGTTTTGTTCTGTTTTAGTTATGAATCTTTTTTTCTTTTTTAACATTTCAATGTGATCATTGGCCAAAAGACCAATGGAAATTCTGACCCTGACAAGCATCTTGAAGGCTGTAAACAAACAAACAAACAACTAAAACCTAGAATCACACCCAGGCCAAGATCCCCATCAGTTTTAATGATTTCTGACTCAAAAGAAACCAAAAGCAACCCCCCTCCAAACAAAAGAAAAGCCACAAAACCTGCAGCAGCTTATACAGCCAGCTACCTCACCAAACAACAGCAGAAGCAGGTCAACACCCCAGTATTTATTGTATATGCCCAGCTTCAAGACTTGAGTAAGGAATGTCAGAAAAACAACAGAAAGAAATACAGACTATTCCGTTTTGTCCTTAGAAAGCTAGTTCCATAAACCAGGACCTTCTCCCCGGTGCTCTAGACCAGGGCTTTCCAGTGTAATGTTCTACAGTGATGGAAATACTGTCTCCCCTGTGGTTTAGATCAGGGCTTTCCAATGTAGTGTTCTACAATGGTGGAAATTCCTGTCTATGCTGTACAATACGCCCCGTTTAGCCACGTCTACTGAAGCCTTCATCTGCTAATGTAAGTAATAACCAGAAGGTCAGCCAATCTGAGTCTAAGAAGTGGCATGTAATGGAAAACGTTATATAAGACCACATCGCTGTGTGTTTGGAGTCAAAGGTAAAGCTGTAAAGATTTTAGATGTAAGCGGTGTGGTGTTCCAGGAGAATTTAGATAGAACGAGGGGGTTTCCTGGTGGATTTTACCAATGTGAGGTCCACCTATCAGTGACAGCTTGTCCCACTTCTTAGTCATTGACTTCCATGCCTGTCATCATGCTTAAGTGTAACTCCTGACCTCTTATTTACTTTAGCGTTGTCCCTTCTTATTTTGGTGGTGGCTCCCAGCCTCCTCCCCTTTGCTGAAATCATGGCTAATGTGCTACATGTCTGAGCAAATCTTGCTTTCCACGGTTTTTACTCTTTCTTAATAGTACGTGAGTGTTTTCTTAAAGTTTATATACACTTCTGTACTATTCACAACCACACACATATTACACACAACTTTGTATAATAATTCAAAGTTCATATGTTAATGTTATCCTATATACTATCCCACTACTGGATAATAACTTTTTCTAAGTATTACGTTATGTTATATAAATTGGTATTATTCGCATACAGATTTAATCTCTTCTTTTGATTTTAGTACTGCAACACAAGTCAAAGAAAATTATCTTTATATTCCACATCTCGAATAGAGAAAGGCACATAAAAGACTGTATTTAAATTTATTTCCATAATGTATCTTTTACAAATTCCAACTCTTCTCTACACATAAAACGCTTCAAGAACCCACTAAGAGGCCCATTTTCTACTTCCCTTAGCCTTGCAATCTTGTGCAACCACTTTGGAAATCAGTGTTTCGGTTTCTCAGGAAATTCGGGATCAACCTACCCCTGGACTCAGCAATACCACTCTTGGGAATATACCCAAGAGATGCCCTAGCATATGACAAAAGCATTTGTTCAACTATGTTCATAGCAGTATTATTTGTAATAGCCAGAACCTGGAAACAACCTAGATGCCCTACAATGGAAGAATGGATGAAGAAAGTGTGGAATATATACACATTAAGTACTATGCTGCGGTAAAAAAACAATGACTTCTCGAATTTTGCATGCAAATGGATGGAAATAGAAAAAGAGGCCCATTTTCTAAACTGCATTCTCACTCAGACAAGAGGCATATGGCGAGGGAGGCTTTATGCTAACATGCTCCAAAATGAAGATAGTAAGACAAGAGACAGTAGGGGCTGGAGAGCAAACGGGAGCCTTGACTTCATCCTTGCTTTTCTTCTTACTGTTTGGTGACAAGAAGAATGTATCTTTCCAATTCGAATGACAATTTTATATAATCATTTTTATTCACAGCTCAATTTACTTACTCATGCTCTTACAAAAATCCTAGCTAGTTTTTCAGACAGAAAAGTTCCCATTTGAATTGGAAAATGTCTCACTACATCTCCAAGTGCTTCTCTTTTCACAATGGGAAAACAGTAAACCCAGTTATCCCATTAGAGGGCAAGTATTGCTATATTTCCCGATAGGGTCTTCCTAGAGCCTCTGAAACGTTCTGAACATCACTCTAGGAGAAACAACCAACTGATTGTTTTTAGAGTGTGGCATTCGATATGTGCAATTTCATTGGCATATATAAAAATTTTTTTCCCCAAATGAACTCCTTCTGATATAAGGTTACAAGTTCCAAGGCTTAAGGCGGCCTTTGTCCTCGTTCAAGTCTTGGTTCTAAGAAGTCGTGGTAGGTTTGTGGCATCTTTTCCAGAAGGCCCTTTGGGTTTTCATGAGTACACAACTTTTGGCAGTCTGCTCTGGCATGACACAACTCCTCGCACATTAGTTGAGATATCCCTGAAGACCCGACCAGACTAGGTGAGAAACCCTTTGTATTAATATCGCGGCTGAACATGGATCAAAACTGTCTCTCGTTCGTGACTCACTATAGACTAGTGTTTGGGTGATTTTGTGTTGCTTTTCTTTGGCTCCTAAAAAGTGAGCATTTCCTACCAGGACCTTGCTTCATTCCACGACGATTTTAGAAATGGATTTCAGATGCTCCCCATTGTCCAGACTTGAGACACAAAACTACAGCTAACCTTTCTGGTCATCTAATTTGAAAGCTAAATCTAATCAATAAAATTCTAGTTGCATATGCCAATCTTGTCTATTTTGATCCTAAACACAGCTACTGCAATGCACTAGATGCCTCGATAGGAAAGCTTCATGGGTTTCTTATGCTTTCCCTGTTCCAAAGCAGGAGTAAAACAAGGGGGAGAGAGAGAGAGAGTCAGAGAGACAGAGAGAGACAGAGAGACACACACAGAGAGAGGGAGAGAACGAAGACCGCAATGAAAGCAGAGCTACGGCATGTTGCCTTGCTCCCTTCAGCTCTTGAGACTTATTCCTCAAGCCAGGAGCCCAGGTTTTAGTCATCCGGTTTTCTGGTGATTTTATCACGTCTCCCTCACCAGTCGTGAATATTGCACAATTAGCACATTTCTGAAAGCCCCTATGGCCATGTCCTCAAGCTTCCTCTCCAGTTCCTGGAATTGACACTGGAGGACCTCAGCCCTTGTTTCTGCTCGTGGTTTTGATTCCAGCTCAGATTCTGACTCCGCAGGCGTCCCCACTCCTTGGCGAGCACCTTTCTGCTACTTGTGGGGATGTTTCCAGTCCATCTTGAGGAGTCATAAAGTGCTATTAGAACAGTCATCCCTCTTAGTCTGTCCCAGGGAACCATCACACAGTATCGCTATTGTCCAACAGCTAAAGGCTGAGGTGGAGGCTGAATCGGAAAGTTGACTTTAGCATCCCAGCAGGGCCAGGGAAAATAAACCCCTGTGTGCAGATGTGGCTGGGTGTCAAGCAGCTGGAGAAGCAGCTGTGAACAGGATCCAAGGGAAGATTATTTGGGTGAGTGTACATGGCTACCAGACATCAGTTTCATTTGACTAATATGTTTTTTTCCATCCAATTGAATAGATTACTGCAATGTCAAATAAATAATACGTTGCCACACTTGGCCCAACAAGAAAAATACTGGGTATCAATAAGCAAGTGTAAGACCACATGAAAGCCCGACTGTGTTTGAGGAAAGCCGGGAGTAAACACGCAGGTATCGTGAAATGCAGACATTTTTCTTGTCAAAATGTTCTCGGAGCCAAGTTTGTGGGGTCCCTGGTGCTGTGACAACATTCTGGTCTCTGAAGCTCATCCAACTCAGCCACAGTCCCAAATTAAACCTTAGGTGTTTGTAAAGGCAGCCGCAAAGGTGGGACAATGGCTCATTACCCGATTCCGAATGCATTCAGTCAACTTCTCCGGCCTGCTGTCTGGTGGCCAGGCTCAGGGGAGGCAGCTGGAGGGAGAGGAAGTTAAAATGGTTTTAAAAAAATATATATCAGAAACTCCTGACTTATACCCACCAAAGGGAACACAGACTCATATCCAGATAATTCTTGTATCACACTCTCACATTCTCTCCTAATACAGGCTACAGACTACAGAGACAAAGATAGCCGTAGTTTGGTCCACAGGAAGGCAGAGGCCGTGGGGATGATTTCAAATGGCAATGATATTTTGGTCTCTGCCTTAAAAGTGCTGTTCCAGTGCCATGTTATTTTCAGACTATATGAAATAAACTGCAATAAATTCTCCAAATCCTCTTCACTCACAAATTAGCATCATGGAATTTTATAAGGGATTATAGAAATAATAAGAAGAGGAGACAGAGATAATAAGCGCCATCCTGCGCCACCTTACATGTGCTGGGTGATTCAGGTCTCACATCACAGTGCTGTAGGTACTATTCATGTCTTATAAAAGTAGAAACGAAGAAAAGAGATGTTAACTAAATTACCCAAGGTCACATTGAGAAGCCAAACACCAGGCTAAATGGTCTAGATGTATCCATTCGCTGTTCTCACGGAAGTTTTGCTCTGAGCTATGTTCAATTATCTCAGGTTAGAGACTTGAAGAGATTAAGAGCTGAGAGTTTAGACCATGCAATCTTCTCTCAGAAAGATCTATCAGATAAAGTAAAAATTATGGTCATCATCCCAGAGGCAAGGAACTATGTACACAGTATATTTAGGAAAAGCAAACAAAATTACTGCACCCACAATAGGGTTGAAATTTATTTCAAGAAATTGGAAGCTATTCATAAAATTATTTTGTGAGTTATTCATAAGGAAAGCTACTGATAGCCATCATTCCAATGAACAAGATACTCTGGAGGAAGAATCAGAAGAATTTTTAAAATTGATTATTTTGGAGGTGATGGGAGGAATGAAAGGCCAGTTCGCAGAATTTTCACTTGGACTACAACCGTGTACTGAAATTTACCGCTGATGCCGAGCAAGATGAGAAATGCAGAATGGGTAGGCTTCGTGGAAAAACTGTAACTGATTTGGCTTCAGTAAGTATTAGCCACAGAGGCAAACAATGCTTAACAACTGCGTGTCAACCTTCACCAGTGATGTTGTGAGGTAGGCACTCTAGAATCTCAGCTCAAGGATGAAGAAACTGTCACGGGAAGGACAAACCATTTTCTACACAGCACAAGGTCTTTTGTGGAGACTCTCCTCTCCCTGCTCAGCATTTTCCATTTCCAAGGTTTCAAACTTTTGTAGACGGAGTGTTTTTTTTTTCTTTTTTCTTTTTTTTTTCTGCATAGCTTCCCACCCATTCTGTGAAGAGGAAAGAAGAAATATATGCTGAAAGGCAGGCAGGGGTAGGAAAGGTCTTTTTGCAGTAAGTGACCATCCATGTTTGGTTCTCCATATGTAGCCCACTTGCTCTTGACTTGAAGAGTCTTCCAGGACAAACCTACCCGGCCCCCATGTTCATTCTCTGTGCTGTGGGATGATAATGACGCTGGCTAAGGTGGGTGGGAGGATACATTGAGTTCATACGCCTAAAGTGCTTGTTCCTGACGCAAGCACACATAGCAGAAATATTAAATAATATGACCATCAGCATCCTGAGAATGGCAGGGATGACTAGAAGATTAATTGCCTCTATAGTATGCTCTTTATTAGTTTAGATAAAAACGCTAGGAGGAGGCCAGGTAGTGGTGGTGCACGCCTGTAATCTTCAGCACTTGGGAGGCAGAGGCAGGCGGAGCTCTGTGAGCTCAAGGCCAGTTTAGTATACATAGCTAGTTCCAGGATAGCCAGGACTGTTCTTACTCAGGGAAACCCTATCTCAAAAAAATAATAATAACAAAAGAGGAGAGAAATGGAACAGCTAGTCAAGATTGTAGATTTATGCATCTTGAGAAAATGGGAAGGTAACACTACTGGAGCAATCTGAGGAATAACCTTGGACTCACCAGAGCCCTAAAGACAGACAGGCTCCTCGCTGTGAGCCGCTAACAGCACTGTAACAGATCATGTTAAAAGCATGTGTTCTTCTGATACAGAAGGAAAGGGACACAGAAACCTGCTGTTTGGTCCGCTCAAGACCAGCAGGAGGCTGAACGAGGCTTTAACGTAGGTCCTAGAAGATCAGCCCAAGCGTGGGCCTGCCTTTGTCTGGACTTGTAAAATCAGGAAGAGAGAATGCCTGAAACAGAAAAGACCAACTTGGACCATCTGGTTCTGTAACAGCCCCCATCAACACGTCTGCACTCGATGAGACCGATATAATAAATGAGGATAGATACGTTTCACTCCTGTCAACAGCCATACGCGGAGAAAGATAAGAGAGGCTTTTGAAATTGTAGAGATCTTTTGGCTTTAACTATTCCAGAGGCAATTAGTTCCATATGGGAAGCAAATCCAGGCGGATGGATTTAACTATCCATTCTGCAACTGCTTATCAAGAGGCAGTATATTCTGTAACACACACACACACACACACACACACACACACACACACACACACAGATCTCGTTACTGTGACACCTGCCTCTATCAGTGCTGGACAGCAATAAATTAGCCTCCGGTCTCTGATAGTCCATGTGCCAACTCAATGGAAAGGAATTAATTAATTATACTAAGAATCAAAGTTAATAACAATAAATTACTTTTTCAAATAAGCTGGTTTAAGAGATGCTACTTCCCAGAGGCCACGGGACATTTAAAACACAGCATCCCGAGAGTCAGGACTTCCTCTTATGCCCTGGTCAAAGCTGAGCCGCTCAGGGAAAAGCCTCCCCCCGTTTCCATCTGTGATGGCTGGGTCTAAAGAAGAGGAGTCATTGGAAAATGGATAACTGACTCTACCAAATCTCACGGACTTCCCTGATAATAAACATGCTGGTGATAACTTCTGGTGATAATTCTTCTTCTTAAGAGAATAAGCAAAATTCTTGGGAATGGGGAAAGAGGAAAGTAAAAAACAAATAGAGAATCAAGGTAAAAAGATGAAGGAAAGGGGGAAAAAGGAAGATTGAGGGAGAAATCCCAGCATCTTTTCCCATACCCACTCCTTTTGTTGGCTTGAGAACTTAGTAATTTTTGGTGACCACATACCCAATACACCATGTGGGGCAGGACTCAGGAGCCATGGCAGCAGGAGCTGGCTTTGACAGGTTAACATGAGTCTCAAAGCCAAGCAACCTCAAAACCCACAGGCTTGGTGAAAATGTCCCTAGGACAAACCTGTGGCCTTCGAGATCTGGCAAAAACTTGAAGCCATTATTCCAACATTTTTGTGTTAAACCAAGCACTGTGCATTTTGTCAGGCAGTTCTCCCTTAATTTCCAAACCCATGTGTATTTCCCAGGGAATGTGATCCATATGTTTCTAATTCATTTACATTTAAATCATCATAATGCTCTTTTGCTGAGCTATTTGATGTCCAAGAAGCCTATGAGGCCTTTTACAAGCCCTTTTAAAGGCTTTCTCCTTTGAACCTGCAAGTCATGGTTTTCCTGTACAAAATGTGAATTAAAATAAAGAAAGGTTATAGTTTCTCTTCAAACTAAATTCCTCTGAATTTAAATGGATAATAATAATGACAACCATTAAAATAATGTGATCTCAGAGGCAACCTCGCTTATAAATTTAGGGGAAAATAATCTATCAGTTGGGGAAAAAAATGTTCCAGCTTTGCCAGTGGACAGCCATGAATCCTAGTGACTGATCCCCACCCATTTTGTAGATGATGTTGAGAAAATGATTCACTTTTATAGCCCTCTGAGTTTTCTAAAGCCTGAACTAATTTCTTTCTGACATTGATTGCATTCATCGACAATAACTGTAGCTATACTGATAGATTAGATCTATAGATGAGAGATAGATATAAATATAGATAGATAGGTGATTGATAGATAATGATTAACAGACAGATGATAGATACATCGATAAATAGATAGATAGATGATTGATGGATGATAGGTAGTCAGACAGACAGATAGAAATCTTCAGAAACTGACTTAAAATTTACTTTGTAGTTTAGGCTGGCTTTAAGATTGCAGTGATCCTTAGGCCTCTACTTCCTGAATGCTGGGATTATAGGTATAAGCCACCCCATGAAGCAATTCTGTAATATTACTTGTAAAATGTTTTGGATGCTTGTGGGACAGAGTTGGTAGGCCTTTGAGATGTGAGACATTTATGTACCACCACAGAATTGCTCCCTATTTCCTGAAAAAGTTAATATGAGTTGGACATGCAATACTTCATACACAATGCTATATCATGTTTCATATGGGCAAAAGTTCTTCAAATCTCTTATGATTACTTCTTGTTTCTCAAATGCAGACAATAAAATGTAAAAGTGGTATATGTTACATACCTGAATTAAGGAACCATGCTTAAATTCACAAAGCTGGCATGTAAAAACAGACGTGGGAGCACAGAGCTCGTACTCAGGAGTTAAGTGGTTTGTTTCTACTCATTCCGTTTCTAGGGTAGCGGCTCATTGGGCGTGAAGAGTGAAGAAAAGGAGAAACTTCTTTTGTTTGTCAAGATCTTACTGCATGCCACGCAGAGAGAGAAATTTTAAAATGACCAAATTATTTTCCTTTTACTTACAGAGTTCTGAGTCTAGTTCTAGAAACTTGTAATTGTCACTGGAGTTCAATTTTATCCAGTAACTAGGCACTGTTTAGGAAGGTCTAAAAGCAGTAGGGGAATACGGAGCTCAGTTGATCTAGAGGCTCAATAACACATATACATCATCAAGATCATGCCTTTCTCTTGTTTACTGATCAGTAGACATTGGTCTTCTTCCTTTCTGTCCTCCTCTTCTTCCTTCTTCAGCCTATTTCTCCTCCTATTCTCCCAAGGTGTTTGGAACTTATCCTGAGACATGGTCTAGCTCTGTTGTTTTCTTGGAAGATGGCCTTGACAGAAATGGAAAGGATGGATTTGGAAGTAATCGCGATGCGGGGAATTCAATAAGGAATTCTTTCAATACCCCAGTGTTAGATTAGGAGAGTGGTCTTGGAAGGACAAGTGGTCATTGAGAACTTTCCGTTCTCACAGCAGTTTTCAACATTTGGTTGTTCAAACAAAGCAAATCCCTTTCTGTGGTATTTGCTGAAAACTCAAGTTTCCCTCCGTTCCCCAACGTAATGTCTATATACCCACAGACATACACATCCTGTCACTTATAATAAACACTAACTTAATGGTCATGTAAGCAGAAATGCTTCATTCTGAATAGCCATTTCAACGTTATTAGGATCTTACACTGGACTCCGTATCTCTCCATTGATATGGAGAAACTGTTCGAGTATACTGACTTCTTAAGAGAAAAGGGAGAGAGAGAGACCTCCCACATAGAAAAGGGTTATAATTTCCAACATTAAATAAAGTCTCATTTTCTAACTTAAAGGTAAGCTTTCATCATCAATGCCAGTGTTACATACATTAAGGATAGAGTCATCCACTTGACAGATGAGACGGCCCCAAATGTCTGTCCCTCCAGACACCTCCCACTAGTTTGAGTTGTGCTTAACACTCTTAGATGGCTTTGTTTTGATTTTGAAGGGAGAATAATCTGTGAAGTCTTCATTAAAATGTTGTCCAGTATTAACGACAAGAAAGAAAACTGCACCAACTAGATGTCTTCTGATAGCTTATTCTTCCTCTTCTAGAAGTTTCTTGTGGAGCCCCTGTACTTTTGACATTTACAAAGGTGGACTCCTCAATCTCGTTCCCATTACAGGATTGCTTCCATGATCCCTGTAGTAAATTTCCAAGGAACCTCTCACGTTTCCATTTCTGTCATGCTCAAATGTCTTCTCCCACGTCGTCTTGGGTTCACAGTGTAGGTTTTGGTCCAAAGCCTTCCTTCGTTTTGAAAATGCACTGATCAATGAAGTATTATTAATAATTTTAGAAAAGTAAGTAATGCCCCTCACAGAAATGAATCACTTCCACAGACATTTACTATTTCTCATTGTAAAATTACATTACGCTGACACGGCTGTAGTTCAGTCTCTACCTCACGGCTCTTACTTTGCTCCATCCGTACTAGTCATCCATCTCTGACTCG
Source organism: Alexandromys fortis (assembly GCF_014885135.2). Taxonomy (NCBI): domain Eukaryota; kingdom Metazoa; phylum Chordata; class Mammalia; order Rodentia; family Cricetidae; genus Alexandromys; species Alexandromys fortis. Next base: position 12,503,307 of record NW_026067896.1, read on the forward strand.
GTCCTCAGGCTTAGCTCTCACCTTGCAGGTCATTCCTTAGAGAGACGGTCAGTCCTCTGGCCCTCAGATAAAGCACTAAGCTTGCTGAATTACCTGTAGGAGTAAGTTTTATAAGTGGTCATGAACAGAATGTGTTCATTATGTCTTCACACACGCTGATATGTGTATACAAGCACACATGAGTTCAGGATTTGGCAATGTTTCCATGAGAATGTACAGTTCTAGGCCTTCTTGTTGACCTCGCATAAACTATCCTGCTGTTCTGACTGCCTTTCTTCTAAAAAGCTTCTGGTGGGTAAACTGTTAGCATGTTGCTTCATACAGGTCATGCATGGTTGGTTTGGGAATAAAATCAGAGAAATAAAGCAATGAAAAAGACACTAGAAGCATATTGAATAGTAGAATAATAAACAGATGCATTTTTTCTGCTTTGTGCCTTTTTTGATGGTATCAAATAGACTACGCTGAAAATTTTAATTTAAAAGAAGTTATTAAAATTATGTGTTTAAAGTGAGTATTAAAATTATGTACTTGAAGAGAATTTGAGACATAAATGAAATTTAAATAGAAGGACATTATTGAAAATTCTCTTTAGTGAGCTTGTGTGGTCCTCAACAGCACTCTCGTGGCTCTTGATTTGATTGTTCTTCTGATGGTCTCATTATCTTTGTCATCAAAGGGACAATGTTTCAAATCATAATATGCAACGAATACTTCATAAGCTGACAGATTTCTGTGGCTGACAACCATCTTTTATTGTCATGTGATTTGTTCCTGTTAGATATTGGTTGCATAAAGAAAGAATTACAGAAATTTAAAAAGTGTCTAGCTGTGTTGTGCTAACCCCTTAGTACATGATCAGGAATTGCCACGTAGTCTGTGAAATACACATTTAATTTCCATAGCTCATAAGAACATGTTAAGCACAGAACAAAGTAAAATAAAGACATATGGACTGGAGGGCTGTGAAGTCAAACTGAAGTTTGAGACAGGACTAAGGGAAAGGGCTCTGTTATGAACAAAAGGATTACCAACTCAATAAAACTAAAATGGTTGTTCACATCCCCCAAATGAACTATATGTCTTATTTCTTTAGCTGCTACATTTATTATCAAAAAATTCAAACATTAAGATTGTTTTATCTTATTAGGTTTTTTTTTCTTGATTTAGTTTTTTTGGTTTTTGGTTTTGAGAAAGAGAAAGCACACGCAGTTAGATGGGTAGGAAGGTGGGCAGGATCTGAGATGAGTTGGCAGAGGTGAAAGAATATGATCAAAATATATTGTACAGTTAATAAAATAAAAATTTAGAATATTTAATATTTTATAAAAGAAGTTTAAGTGTTCCTTGTTATTCTTATGTATCTGTCTTAGAGATATTGTATGTCTTAGAGACACACCATGCAGCATGATCTCAATGCCAGAAATTTAGGGATCTTATTTTTCAAATGCCTGTTTTTTAAAAAACAAAGAAAGACAGAAAGAGGGAGAGCAATGGAGAGAGGGAGGGGGGAACCAGAAATTACATAAATATTTCAAAAATTTCACACACAGTAATTCCATTTAATTCTACAGTTATACAAATATATAATAGAGCTATACAAATATGTAAAACATCTGCTTATGTCACCACAGAGTTGCATAATGCATTCTGTTATACTTCCCCAAATTATTTCAAGAACTAAAGTTGAAGTGTTAAAATTTTTAAATACATTCTAAATGACCTTTATTGAATATCTTAGTGTAGGAACCTTGAAAAGCAAGTTGGCAAGTTCGAGAGTATGGCACATGTAAGGATCCGGTCATTTATATTAGCTTGAAATACTTGATTTAAGCATCCATATGTCAACTTGTTCCTATGGAAGCTGAGAATAAACAAAGAGTTCCCGAAGTTAAGTGCTCAAACACATGAGATTATTGATTTTTCTGGAGCCAGGGGTATCATTTATCTCTCCAATGGCATCTGGAGGCCTTGAAGCAACCATTCAGATATGTCTCCAGACATGAATTTGTACAAATGAGTAAAGTTAGCCTGTAACTGGCTTCCAGATTGAAAAAAACAGAAAGAAATGAAAACAACAACAACCAAAAACCCAAGATTTCTTTTGCATGATTCATTTCTTTACAAAGTACCTAACTTTTTCTTAAATCAACAAAATGTTAGCAAATGTGCTTATTTTAATTTTTAGCTACATAGGAAAAAAATAAGACAACATACATTTTGAGGGTGGCCAACGAAGACCTCTGTTAATCCTTTAATAGCAGCTGGCTAGGCACACTGGTTCAATCAAACTCCATGTCTACATTACAGCTAACATCTGCTTTCGAACATTTCTGTGTAGAGTCAAAACAGCATCATCGACACCAGCAATGGCAAGAGCAATGAGAGTCAACATTTTCTGTACCCTAGACACTCCAGTAAAGCCATTTCACCTGCACTTCCTTGGCAAATTCTTTGGAATTGCATGCTCTTCTGAATTTCACATTTTACAGCATAGAAAATCAACAAAGCATGGAAAAGCGGATCTGAAAGCCTGTACAGTCTGAGCAGGCTTGGGTCCAGAGTGGCCTAAGCTGTCTCACAGGTAGTGTGTTGTCCCTTGGGTTCACCTAGAGTTGTAGTTAGGTTGGGTGTTAACATCCACGGCAAGGATCAATGAAAATAAATTTAGTTCGTCTCCCAATCTACCAAACCAACAAGGCTAATCAAACTGATCATGGATGTAATCAAAAGAATCCACACATGAACTTGAAAAGCAAATTGTCAACAGTTAAAGTTTTCTGGTGTAGACACAGCTTGATGGTTTCCCCAAAAGTGCACAACAAAGGAAAGACCACATATGTCCTTAACTGCTGGCAGCATCAGGAGGGAACTCCGGACTGCTCCAGTTCACTCTAAGACTTCAGCGAAGTTCTACTATTTTCAGTCCTTCTGAAGTTTTCCCACACCTTGTGGACATATGAAAGGGTTTAGTATTTGGGAGATTTTATTACCAAATCATAAATATTTTATTTATCCAAACCAGTAAGGCAGGAAGAAATGTGAGGGGGGAATTTGGGCAACTTTCTGAGGAAATCCTTGCCAAAGTCCCATTTGCATTAACTTTGCACAAAGCTCAAAAGTACTTTTGTTTCAAACACTTCGTTCTGCGGGAAGAAGGCCATCAGGTATGTGGTACAGATAGAGGCATCTGCCAGTATCCGGGTTGAGATCTGGAAAGCAAATAGTCTAACAAGCCTGATTAAGTAACACCTTCATGCTAGTCTCTGCCCCCTGCTTCTGAGGATCCCGGAGCGGTGGGATCAACAGTGATGCTATCCTTAGCAGAGGTGGCTTTCTGCCATGTGGGCATCTTCACCGGGATGTTTTTTTCCTACAAATAAGAAACTGCTCTTTGTTCATTCTTTTTTTAAAAAAAAAATATTTTTGAGATTGTGAAATAATTACCTCATTTTCCTATTCCTTGTTTTTGTCCAAGTCTTCCCATATACCTCTTCTTGCTATCGTTCAAATTCATTTTTCATTAATAACTACAACCTGAACAGTTTTTATAATGTTCCTTGTAAGTATGTTTTCAAAGCTGACCATTTTATATTGGGCAACTAATTTGTGTGTTACAAGGAATAATATTTCCCCCTTTCTCAACATTCCTTAGTTGCCTGTATAGGTTTGAGGCTTCATGTATTCTGTTCATGTTAGCATGTCTATTATTGTCCTCATTTGTCAATGGTTAGGCAGTCACGTTGGTGAGACTTTCCGGATATAACTTCTGACATTCATAAGAAACACAATATCATAGCAAACTCCTTGATCCTCTTACTTGTATAATTTCACCACTCCCTATTCCAAAATGATTCCTGAACCTTAGATGCAGGAGATTTTTGTTGTTGTATTCACTCCTTAAAAAAAAAAAAAATCCCAGTATGTGTGTGTGTCACAAATAAATAAATAAATAAAAACTTCCAATTTGCTATAAGGTTGAATAGCTTTCCAAGTGCTGGTTCTCACAGAGACTATGATCAGGTCTGACCATCCCTATGGCCAACACTGAGAAGATCTTCTTTCCACCTGTCCTCTATTAAGCCTCCAGATTTGCTGTCATAAAATGAAAACCCATCACGCTATCCCTGCTTACAAACCAACTTCTTACTTCCCACACCAACGGCAGGTCTCAGTTTAGCTTCCTGGTGTTAATTTCAGTTGTTAACAAATTCGTTTTTCAGCCTTAAAAAGCCAGAAGCTTTTAGTTAAATGTTTGTGTATTTCAGTCTTATAATAAAAACTAAGAAAACTTCATATTTCAAACTTAGAAAATAAACAAAAGGTGGTTTGTTATAAGGAGGCTGCTTGTTCATTTCCCTACCACTCCGCAGCTCAGAACCGAAATAATCACACAAAAACTATATTATTTAAATCACTGCTTGGCCCATTAGCTCTAGCTTCTTATTGGCTATCACTTATATCTTAATTTAACCCATTTCTAGTGATGTGTGTATCACCACGTGGCTGTGGCTTACTGGGTAAAGTTTCCAGCATCCTTCTCCAGTGGAGCTATATGGCTTCTCTCTGATTCTGCCTCCTTTCTTCCAGTATTCAGTTCAGTTATCCCTGCCTAACTAAGTTATACCTTGCCATAGGTCAAGCAAGTTTCTTTATTCATTAACCAATCGTAGTCACAGCATACAAAGGGAAATCCCATCTCAGTGGTTTTTACAAAATATCCAATAATGTTACTTGCCTGGCCCATATAGACCAGGTGCTTTAGCCCTGTGTGCCCATGTATGTATGGGCCCTTCTACACCATAGAACAATCACCTCTGGTCCCTGGCCATCGTGCATTCTGCATTGCAAATTGTGAGCTTTCTGAGGATAGGAATTATGCTTTCTTCATACACACTGTCAAAATGCCTCAGATATACCCTGGGGCCCTTGTAAACAGCTACTGGAGACAAAATACAACAGAGAGCCAAAAAGAAAGGTTGACGTTCCAATTCTAAAAATATACAAATACATACCTACATCAAAATGTCATTCTCCTTTTAAAATAGCTTATTTATTATATATATGTGGCTCTTTTGTATACATGCATTTCTATGCATCACATACACGGTTTGTGGTCGCAGATGCCAGAGGAGGGCATCTAATCAACTGGAACTGTTGTTTCCGGTGGCTGTGAGCTGCCCCGTGGGTACTGGGAATTGAATCCTGGTTCTCTGGAAGAGCAGCCAGAGCTCTCTACCACTAAGTCATTAGTCATATCTCCAACTTCTCAGAACTCCACTTTTAAGAACTCTATTTTTTATTTCTTTGGATATCGCTGGATTTAAATTTCAACACTAAATCACATTTTGATTCTGACATTCCATGACATAGCATATGCTCAGTGAGTCAGGGCATTAATCCATAACCTCTGATTGGCTGTTAATCACCACTAACAAGTAGCATATTCGCATAAATGCAAATATAAGACTTTATGCTGAGAAATGAGCATCGTGCATTGACACATAGGACTCTACAGATCCATAGAGTTTAAACCCGCTTTTAATTCTACTGATGCAGCAGCCAAACACCGGTGGACTAATTAAATGATTCGACTATAAACGACAGACTCCGCACTACCCTAGCTTCAGTTCCCACACTGGGAAACAGAAGAGACACCTAGGCAGCACCAACATCTTACTTTAAACTGCTCACTTTTAACTAATAGATCACCTAGCACAAAGGTCGCTAGAGGGTTTGATTCCAGAGCGTGTTCAAAATTATTGAAGGTTCCCAAGGAGAGCTTGTCTATTACATAAGTTATATTAGACAATATCTGTTTATTGTATTCAAAATTAAAACGGAGGAAATTTCATCACCAGTATACACAAGCACACATTCCAGAAACCCTCAGAAACGTAATTCCATTGAGGCTTCCGAGGCACTGGAAAACTCCATGACACACTTGTGGGAAAATGAGAATGAAAAGAGAGCATCATTGCCAGGATTATTATGGAAATAAATCTGACCTCGCAAGCCTTCTGATTGGGACTTGGGAAGTCTGGGGTCTGGTCCATATTTTAAGGGCTGCTGCCATAGCACAGTGGGTACAAATAAACAAGCTTGTTGAATAAATGAATCAGGGATAGAGTAAGCTGACGGACACTGTTTATGAAACAACCATCTTCGATGAGCAAAGGCCAAAGCCTGTTTCCTGTTGCACTTTTATTGCCGTATTAATCAATCAGGTTCAGTCACTAGCCAATAGATTATAAAGTGGAAAACCCAACAGCAAGGGAAAGAAGGCTGTGAACGGACAACTGTTTAGCATATTTGAATTTTTTCCATAGTGATTTGGTGGGATGAGATCTATAGAAAATAATGGAGGGAGAGCAAGGCTCAACAGCCTCAAGGAAGGTTGAAATTAAGACCTCAGCAACCACTAGATCGTTGATCATTCTGCCCAACTTCATACTGTTATGTGATCTAGATAGAAGAAGAATAAAAGAAATACACGCATTGGTCTGTTAATATTTGTTGTTCAGTTTCAAAGTCGTCCATTTCTCAGAAAGCCCTTGGATTCTTACACAACAGCTCTGGTTTCTGCATGGTTGGAGTCTGTTTCACTTTTCTGTTCGAGGTCGTTGAAATGTGGCAGACATGCCAATACAGGCATGAATAACTAGCAATAACGCTATCTGTTTCTAAACATTTTAAAAACATTTTTAACTTGACACTCGGAGTAGAGGGAAGTAATAGTCTTTGTAGCCAGCTGTGCAACTGTTCCTTGGACAAAAATTTAAATCTACATTCTTTTTAGATAAGCAGAGCCCTTCTTTTTCCCCCTTAACCTTTCTTCCTTTGTTCATTTTCTTTCTGCTCTTTCTCTTGAGTGTTCGTTATAATTTTTAGCCTGTTGCTCATTTCAAGTAGAATAGAGAGTCAAATAAATCATTCCAGTAGAGGACAATATTAAAATGAAACGTCTGTTGGGGAAATAGGTTTTCCATTTATTAATATTAATTTTTCACTTTACCATATGCTCTGTTCGTTTTTCCATCCCTGAATGTCAGGGCTCATCGTGTGCATGTGTTTTTCTGCAGAGCTGGAAGAACGAGGTTACCCACCCAGTGGTCAGTTTACAGCCTTCCCATTCCCAGCTCTATCCTGATCTTAACTCAGTCCCAGGTATGGCCAAATTCTGGTAAATCCCTTAAGCAAGAAACACTGTAGCCAATTCAAACAAAAGAAAGGGAGGGAGTGTTTCTTGAAAGGCAGCTATGCCAATGGGAAAAACGAAATCCACCAATTGCCAATACTTTGTGGCCTGAGGGTTAACAGAGTGTCCAAATTGAACTTATAAAATGAACCTTAAAACCAAGGCATCGCAGACAGGGAAAGAAACAATCAATTATAGGTGCCGAAGTGTTTCCCTGTCCCGGTGCTGCAGTGGATGTTAGGAAAGTCAGAAGAGCGCAAGATATTCGAAATCAGTCCTGTAAAGATATTTTATAAAACCAAATTGACATTGAGAATGATTTGAAATACAAGTTGCTTGTGAGCAGATGTCCTTTTGTATTAAGTAAATTCCATAATCTGACACAGTACATTGAGACCTATTGACTCTGATCATCTGTGTTTTAGAAGAAAACATTCAAAATTGTCAAGTCAGTGTGGGAGTGGATCTCGAATTAGTTTCCACGCACAACTTTTTAAAATAATCTGTTGGTTTAGGCAAAAAGAAGACTGAGGCATACAAGATTTTATGGTTGGAGACAGTTCTAGCATTTTCTCTTTGTAGCCTGTATTATACCTTCCTCCTTCATCTGAAAGTACTTTCTGTTAAAACAAAAACAAACAAACAAACAAAAAAAAAAAAAACCCTCACAGGTGTACGAAAGCAGATATCCAAACAGTACCAGATAAAGACAACTTAAAAGTTCCTACTCACTGAAATAGTTGTTTAGGATCATAAGTTTTGTCAATGTGATGTTTAAAACCCTAGGTTATTTTATTATTTTTTAATTTTATTTTTTTTAATTTAAAATAAAATTACATAGCTTCTCTCCTTCCTTTTCCTCCCTCCAACCCTCCCATGTGTCCCCAATCTTACTCCCTCTCAAATTCATGGATGCCTTTTTTTTGTTATAATTACATATATAAACGCAATTTAATTCATTTAGTCTTGCACGTATATATGATTTCAGAGCTGATCAATTGTCATTGGATAATCAATTGGGGGCTCACCCTTAGGGGAGACAAGTTCTGCTCTCAGCCTTTCTTAGTTGCCTCTAGTTCTTTATTTAGACGTGGGGTCCCCTGAAATTTCCCTCTCCACATTAACACGCTGTTGGTGTGGTCATTCTTTGGATCCTCTTTAAACAGCCCTATGGTTGTGGTACTGGGTGACTCTTCCCTGTCGTTTATTTCCAGGGATTACAATCTCACGGCAGAGTTCCTGGTCTTCTGTTTCTAACCATCACTATGTCCCTCTTCTGCAATACCCCCTGAACCTTAGCTCAAGGGGTTGTGTTAAAGACACAGTCACTGGGGCTGGGCACCCCACGATTGAATTCTTTCTGGATTTTAACCAGTTTTATTTTTCTGTAATGGTCTCCATCTACTGCAAAGAAAATGTAAGAATTATCTGGTTTACACAGATACAGCTGACCCAAGCTAGTGGGAACACACAGACTCTGGACAGACAGCTGGGGAACCTGAATGGGACCAAACTAGGCCCTCTGAAGGTGGGTGACAGTTATGTGGCTTTATCTGTTACGGTGGAGAGGAGGTGGGGGCTGGCAATGGGATCAGGACTTTTCCTAGGTTCATGAACTGGCTTTTTGGATCTCATTTCCTATGGTGAGATGATACCTTGCTCAGCCTTGATATGGGTAAAGGAGCTCGGTCATGCCCCAATTTGGTATAAACAGAGACTACTCTTTCATTTCCCAGCTGCCTAGAACCAAATAATCACACAGAAACTATATCAATTACTATACTGTTTGGCCTATTGGCTCAGGCTTCTTATTAACTAACTCATATATTAAATTAACCCATTTCTACTAATTTATATTTTCCCACGAGGCTCATGATCTGTCACCTCTTGCTTCTTGGGCAGGCATATGGTATCTCTCTGACTCCACCCTTTTCTTTTTCTGTCTCTTCCAACCTGCCTATATTCTGCCCTGTCATTGGCCAAAGCAGCTTCTTTATTAACCAATGCTAATAAAACGTATTCATAGCATATAAAGGAGAATTTGTTGACTCTGCAAGGAAGGCTTTACCCCCTCTAAGGAGTGGATTGGGGGTGGGATTGGGGAGAGGGAGGGGAGGAAGAAGGGAAGGGAGGGGGAATTGGGGTTGTTATAGAAAACGAAAAAAATAAATAAAATGATAATGAGAGAAGGAGGAGGAGAAGAGGAGAAGAAAAAGAGGAGGAGGAAGAGGAAGAGGAGGAGGAGGAGCAGGAGGAGGAGTATTACCTGATGTAGTAAAACAGCAGAATGAGATTCCCCTCTAAGATCCATTATGGCCATTAGCCCTGGGGAAGTGACTCGGTTTCTAGCACCAGGTGTGTTATTCCTCCTTCAGTCCAGTTAGTTGTTGGTTATCATCAAGAGAGCCTCCCCTCCTACAGTACTTTTTTACTTTTCTGGTTTCTGCTTTAATTCCAGGTTAATCACATCTGAAGATTTGGAGCTAGTAAACTCAGATGAGAGAAAACTCCAATTTAAAAGCAGATATAGACAATATATTTGGGTATTCCATTAATATTATTATTATTATTATTACATGATCTTCTTGAGCTGTTTTAGACTAATAAAATAATACCAGCAGCTGTTTATTTTTGTCAATAATGTTGAGACATGCAATCCTTGCACTAATTCTACAAGGTAAGATGTTTGAATTTGAACCGGAGTCTTTCTCCTTCCAAACATTTTATTCTTTCTGTTAAGCTGAAATACTGCCTAAGATATATTATCTAAGTCGGAATGTGTACATATTCATCCTTGGTACCTCTGACCTCCACACCTTTCATGGAAGGATTAGTAATAGTCAGAAAAGGGGTTCAGGTTGAAAGAGCAGGAGAAAAGAGGTACATTACAGCTAACACTGTCAGACATGTTCTGATAACAACCAGGTAACTCTGTTTCTGGGACAATCAGAAACAACACAGAAAGAACACACCATGCCTTTCTCCTGCAGACACCAAAACCCTCTTGTCTCTATGTTAGTAAGCAGTCTTGTTTGCTAGGCTTTCATGTATTTGGACTGGACTAAGACCAGAATCAGGTGTTCACAGCATTTGGTGTTTGTTGTTAATGAGCCGTATCTGGGAAATGGTGTGTCTCTATTCTTTGACAGAGATGACCTGAAAAATAAGGCAAAGTCTGTTTGAGAAGCCAAGAGACTAGGCTTGACTGGCAGGACTCTCCCGTGAAAGAGCTCTTGCTTGTGCCCTGGTGTTTGGTTAGGGTCAGTCTAGTACTTGCTTCTCAATCTGGCACTAACTGGCACTAGCTGAACTGGAGAGCAGATAGAAGATGATCCCTGAGATATTGGTGTGCTAGCTGAAAATATAATCCATCTGTAACATTCAAACTTCTATCTATTTCGAGTATTAAATGATTTTTTATTTGTCCTAAAGGAAGAATAAACAGCCAACTTAAAGTATCCCCGAGAAGGCTTTTGTGAAGGAAATTAATGACCCAGGATTCTCTAAAGTGCTAAGAATAAAATGTATTCATTTTGACTTATTTTAAGCCAAGAAACTTTAATATCATAATTAAAATTTTATTGAGGTGCAATAAGCAAGACAGATAATACTAGAACTGGTTTACTGAACTTATTGAGAAGGTACTATGGGCCCTCCTCCAAACCAGACACCACACCTACCTCCAGCCACTCTCTTAACATCCATAGTGGATTGCTATGGAGACCGGACCTCAGTTACCTAAAATGATCAATTACGTGAGCTATTGATTTTTTTAAAAGCCACATTGGAAATCCATTGTATGTAAACAGTCACCACATTGTGATTAAACTGTTAAATAGTAGGACACCGAGAGTCACACGGTCCTATGAGTGCCATCCACTTCAGTGTAGCCAGATTGGCGGTGCTGTTCCACCCATGATGACATTGCTCAAAATAGTTTTGGAATGTCACTTTAGCAACCATTCCTACATCTTCTTCCAGATTCTGTCAATACAAGCAAATAAAAGATTGTCTTTTGAAACCAGACAGGATCTTCTGGAACTTTCCAAATCCTTCATAATAAGTATTGTTGATGGTAATAAAGGACTTTTCAGAGCAGTATTGCTTGCTTATTTAATTTATTAAAAAATGAAACTTTGTATCTACGAAGCATAATTAAGATTTCCTCATTCAGCTTAAAACTTTTTAATAAGAAAAAGTTCAGAGACTGCCTAAAAGCAATGTAATTTTAAATAAAGATAGGATTCTATAAAGTATCTATTCCAAAGACACATATATATATATATATATATATATATATATATATATATATATATATATATATAGTCTAGCTGACCGGTCCCACTTTCAAATAAGCATTTTCCATACAGGAATAATCTGCTACTACAAATCTTGACAGCTCAGTGTTTCCCACTTCAAACTACAGTGAAATGTACCAGTTGCTAACTTATATGAAAGGTTATGATAAAAATTAATTGGATAGTTTGTATGTAAAATATTCATGACCTTGGAAATATGCTCTTAAAAATAGACAACATGACTGGGATAATATAAAAACAATTAGTGTTATAAAGATACAGGAGAGAATTTCAGCTAAGTTACCTCTGTGTGGACTTACTAATTTTTTGTTTTTACTTATGTGTTAGTACTGTTAAATACGAGTTGTCTTAATGATGCAGATTTTAAAGGAAAATAGCACAAAATATCACAAGACCTTAGAACATGAGCAGAATCATGTGCCTGGAAAAAGTCTGACTGTATTTTGGAATGTCATTAAATATGAGGCTCAGTTAAATGTCCAAGGGTGATTGCAATGCTCCAAACACTTAGGCAAACTTTACCCCTTTAGCCCATCCAGTTCTCAGGGGAATCTTGGGAGGCTCATAATAACCCCATATTATGACTTAAGAAATAAAGAGCGGAGAGGTGAAATAATTTTCCCTCAGTCAAATTCTGGCATAATTTTCTTCTGGTTCTAAATCTAACGCCCCCTCCACTACTCCATTTCAACTCTGCAGCTAAAATGTCACAATTGTAAGTATTATCAAAGGAGAAAACCAAGGGACAATGGAAGTCTAGTGACATAGAAAGAAAACAAGCTAAGGATGACTTTAGGATCTATTTACTTGAACAGAAAAGACTCAAGTGTGAAACTCCGTTGATTGCTGTAAAAAAGACTATTAGTTAACACAGACAAAATGGGGCCGATCCAATAGTAGAGATGCAGCTTCTTTGAGGAGAACTGGAAACCATATGGAAGAAAACAAAATGAAATTGGACATGTCCCTTGTGGCCTAGCTCTTCATGAGAGCTCTTCATCATTCAATGTCTTGAATTCTCTTTCTGTGGATACCTGTTCTATCTTGAGTAGGGAATCACAACTAATTTCTTATGTTCTGTTTTGAAAGTGATTTGAAGCTCCTGATTAAGAGTTCTTCCTCAGTTGGCATCGCCAACTATCTTCATGTCTATATTTTTATATCATTTTGTTTTTAAATTTCTGCCTGGCAGAAGCAATCGCTAATGATTTGGTGCAAATCATTAGTCCCAGAGTAGCTCAGCCAATTACTGTGTGAAAATAGATTAGATAAATTAATAATGCTTAATTATAACAGAGCACTCTACAGTTTTAATCTTGTGGAATAACGTGCCTTTTCAATTGTAAGTCAATAATAATTGTAATGAGCATTGAAGGTAGATATTTCTACAGGTGAGGAACTGAAGAGATTAATAATCTTGCATACATCCACATCAACAGTACCACTAAAGCTAGTATTTAAGTGTTCTATGACAGACTTGTAAACATGTAATAGGTCAATGTTTCTTTCCTTTTCAGGCTAAAATTAAATACACACAAACACACACACACACACACACACACACACACCTTGGCTGCCACAACCAAAGGAACAAATCTTAGACTCATATGGACTTTAGTTCATTCCTAATGAGGCTGTTTTCAGATCTTCCTATTTTACTTACTAACCTATAATAGATGTGTGCACTGTAATGCATTCTATGTTATTTGTACTTGTTTTCAAGACACAAAATATCCCCCAGGGAAGCCCTTCTTTCATGGACTTATCATTCTGCTTTTTCACTATTCTTTGGGTGGAATGTCTGTCTCCTACAAGACTCAGGGTGGATTTTAATTTCCTTTGTAACAGAATTACTACAGCGGGGGCTTTCAGGGGTGGTTAAACCAGGAATGTTCTACCCTCACTGATAGTGTCGGTACCTTTATAGCAGTAAGGTTGATCTCTTCTTATTTGGGTTTCCCTTCTGTCTTCTTCCACAGAATGATACAAGACCCTGGGCAGAGGTCAGACCCTGGACCCTGAGCTTCCCAGACTTTAGGGGCATAAGTCAGGAACATCCTGCAACTATGAGTGAGTCTCGAGTATTTTGTTATAGCAGGAAAAAAAATGAATTAGCATACCTTCATGTAAACTGTCTTCCTTAAGAATTTCACTTCTTTAACAATGCAAATGAAAACCCTTCACAGAAATGGACTATGTTTCTAAAGCAAACTTGAAATCTGTTAAAAATGTGGTTTTATTAACAGAGGTTACCATTTGAGTTTTGGTTATAAATTTGAATTATATTCTTTCTTTTCTGATCTGAGCAACTGAAACTACTACCAAAAACTAGGGAGACTCCATTCTAACATAATCCTGTTCATTCTTCAAGAACATTAAATTCTGAACACTAAAAAGTCTCTGTCTCCTTCCCTTCACATCCTTTCCCCAAGGCTACAGATCATTTTTCCTTACTCCAACTTTACTTCAGATTACCTTATATAAATACTATAAACATGATATTTTTACCCCAACACTTTACTTTGTCGCTCAGTGGAGAATACTTGCTGATAAATGGATGCATATACTTATTTCCCAAGGTCGTTGGATGGTGGTGAAGAAAAGAAGCTAATGTCTTGGCCTATGGAAGCCAGTGTACAGACATACAAGCTCTTGTTGATGTACTGTTTTTAATTTCCCAATCAATATTGAAATTAAAGGAAAGTGATATCACATACACTTTCAGTTCACGAAGTCCTCCAAAGTTTCTGGACTTTATAATGTTGGCACCAACAAATGCTTCATCATCGCTGTGGGAGAGAAGGAAAGCGAGCAGTGATTCACTTCTCATGCTAGATCTCGGGGACAAGGCAATTCACATAATTGCTCCAGTAGGAGGAAAGAGAGAGAGCAACATCCAAAGACACCAGGCTGGTGCTAGCATACCAGTTTCCTTTGGGGACTTCTATGACGACTGTTGTTTCGGGGGGGGGTGCTATTTTCATGAGTTATGGCATTCAACTTTAAAGAGGACATGAGGTGAGAGCAAAATGTTATAGCCTGCAATCTATTCATTTAAAAATCTCATCTAAGTACCAGACAGAAAAAAAAACAGTTCATGTAACTTCGAAATTCAAAAAGATACTGGCAGCGATTGTCTTAATCATCCCAGCTAGTATCATGATGAAAAGGGGGCTCCTAAGAGTGGTAAACACACAAGCTACTCCATCAGTCAGCACTGGAAGGAGCCACTGAACACTGTGGGTTCTGTTTGGAAACATTACAGCTTAGCAGCACCAACATCCCTAGCTATCCATCTTGAAGAAGGTCCGTACTCTCAGCTGAGGGAGGGCAGTTCAGGTGTGAGAGGGGAACTAATAGACACAACGCCCTGATCCATTCCCACTGCCACAGTAGAGGGGTCAGACTTTTGGAACCAAATGGGATATATCTTTGTCATCTCTGTCATAAGGGGAATTCTCAGAAAAAAAAAAAAGCCAACTTTGAATATGCAGATGTGGGGCAGCAGGATTGATCCGCACATGCCCAGTGGAGGGGATCAAGTCAGCACAATGTGCTTTATGCGGAAAGCAGAGTGTGGGCTCCTGTTCCCAATCCAGGATGCAAATTACTTCGGCAAACCTGACTTCATTATTAGGAACAGGCTCTGTGTGAGTGAGAGGGCTGTCACCCAGGGGCAGTGACCTGTCTTGATGCACACACCAACTTGTCTTGGTGCTGAATAATGCATAGTTCCATTGGTGTTGTCGTTTAAATATCTCCTGGTGTTTAACTTTCTGCCACTTATTTGCTATATTTAAAGAAAGTTATTCTCAAATAGCGCAGGCATCGTGAGTAATTTAAATGGAGTCATGTTAGAGATTTAGGTTTCTAAGGAAGATGATATCAACCTCAGTCACTGGGAAAGAGTCATCCTGGAAGCTGGGACAGGCTACCTCACCGTTTTCATCATTCTGAAAAGATCTCTGCAGTATAGGTTCTGACGAGCCTCGAGGGCAGTGCATTTTTTGTCAAAAGCAGTCTTGGTAATTAGGAAATGAACTAAGTTTTTAGAAGATTATTTAAAACTTCAATCACATTAATGGGATTTTTAAAAACCCAATAAAGACGTCATCCTGATTTAATTGCACTGACTATTAGTTTATTAAACACTCTGTTGATCATGTCTTTATACACCAAGGGCTAATTCTAAGTGACAGTAAACCCCCAAAATAAGGGATAGAAAAAGTCAGTGTTTCTAGGCACTCAGTGATAGAGCTGGAAACCCGACAAAAATAATTCTCAGTGACGTATGATAGCTACACCCCAACTTGTTCTCAGAGACCACACTGTAATTCAAATATAACCTTAGACATTTCAAACGTTTCTTTGGTGTAGTGATGCTTGCACTGGATTTGGAGCCCAGGGGCACCAATGGCTCTTACTTCACGAATTGTGCACATGAGGAGGCAGCTGGCTTTCTCTGCGTGCCACTTCACTAAACTAGAAAAGGAGACGAAGAAAGTGTTGGATTAGGAGTTCCTCTCACTGCTCTTCCCAAGCATCTCCACATCCTCTGGGGTTCTCGCGGTTGCCATGGCATTTCCCTCAGGTAAAAACTAAACTATCTTCTTTCTCTCATAACTTAACGTCTATGAAACCAGCTCAAAGCCACATATATTCTGAGGCAACAGTCAGCCTGGGACAACGCCAGGCCTGCCAATATCTAAATCGTGCTTTCTCTCTAATGAAATGGTGGCCAGAAGGAAAGTCGCGTTCAGATGGATGCGTAAGAGAATTATCACAAATAACTCAGTACAGCGTAAGACCACTCAAATTCTAATTCCATCATGCAAAAAAAAAAAAAAATTACAAGGCAGAAATACGGGAGGCTAAATTAAGGCTGGCAAGAGTGTCAAACATTGAACTTTTGAAGTCTAAATCATATTTGGACAAAGTTACCGACATAAGTGAATTAATAATTCATCTCAGGGAAAAATCGCACCAAAATGAAAATGATTTAATCACAAAGACAACGAGGCCACTGTTATGTTAAGCAAAACAAACAGATAATGCATCTAGCCAAGCACAGACCTTTTGATTTACAAAATTAATTACGACAATGAGATTAAGAGGTTTCAAAATGCGAACTGCTGAATCAGATTTTAGTAGTACAATAACAACAATTATATCTGGAAGCTTGTAAATTGAAAGTTTTAAAGCCTCCAATTTTCTTCTTAGTTTAATTAGCTGCTGGGCAAGGACCACATTGAAGTTGCATCCATGACCCAAGCTGTGGGTGGACACCAGTTTTCTACAGGGTTCACAGTATGCCTTTCAATGAGATAGCATAAATGCCCCCCAAACAATGCATTTAACTCCAATTTAATATAATTACTCTATATGTTAAATAATAAAATGCAAATCGGGGCCCACGTGGAACCCTAAATTGTCATTTGGCTCCCAGTCCACATGTGCACCTCTGTAAGAGCCGCTATGGGATGCTGAGAATGTATAACACCTGAAATACCAGCACAACTCTTGCACTTTGGTAATAGAGACATCGCTGTCATTTCTGAATAAAGAGTGATTTATCTGGGGGTGAGTAAAACTAGAGTTTGTCTAATGAGTTTTAAGACATTTAAAATGGTAATTTTATTGTGAATGTGAAAGCCAAAATTATTCACAACAAAAACTGGCTTACAAGAATGCCTGGGGTGATACTGATATGCAGAAAGCCACTGGTAAGATCTTCCCTTCCTCTCTGTGCTGTTCGGGAAAGAGGGCAGTGCAGGAATTACATCTAAAGTCCTCTACTGGCCCAGCTACCTCCACATAAACTGATATAAGTGATTCTCCTGGGGCCTTAGTTCCTGCCCCTCAACGTAATTTTTAAATGAGGCCTCATCTTTTAAGAATAATTATTGTTAATGAAGCAAGCCCTCTGCTAGGAACTTCGCATGCTCTTAACAACCCACTGAATATATTTATCACTGGCTCTTTTGAGAGCTGAAAAAAAAACTCAGGTTGAGCGCAAAGTAGCTTATGGAATCTGTGTTTGAATACAAGTCAGTTTCAGGCCACAGATCACAGGATTCCACAGCCTGCACCCTATCCAAATGAAGAATGGCTTCTTCATTCTTCCCCGTATTCTTATTCTGCACCTGAATGCTGGGGAGTCAGGAACATATGCTTGCCTTGATTGAGTAGCTCGTTACTCATCCATATACAAGACACTGAGAGCCTTGTGTGCTTTCGGCAATAGCATTCTTTCACCAAAAGCCGCGGGACACTCTGGAAAGAACCTAAACTGCATTTTGTCACCTTTCCCACTATTGTGCCTTCCTCTCCACTTACCTCCCTGGTTGAACAGAATATGTGCTCTCAGTACCTCCGCTTCCTCCTATCTCAACTCAAAACATTGTGGACCCTGCTTCATGAGGTCAACCCCTTGCTCCTTCCCTCCCTCCCCTCCCTTCCTCCCTCTCTTTTTTATTGCCGAAGCATCCTTGTTGACCTGGATAGTGTTGTGACATTGCTGACCATTCTTTCCTTATAGAACATTCCTCTGGTTTCTGGGTTTCCTCCTTCCGTGTTGGCTGCCTCTTCTCAATTTTCCCAATAGATTCTTCTCTATATTTCCTTAAAACACTTCAAAAATCATGACTTATTTCTCAAATGTTGTATATGCTCAGCTGCTCTCCCCAGTATCTATGCTGAGACTACGTGTTCAAACTTTCTCAAAGATTGCCATAGCTTGTGAATTCCCTAGTAACTTCTTGTTTGAAACTAACGTTTAGCTAAAGAATAGTAGCTTTGGGGCAGAAATTTTTGAATAAAAAAGTTGTTTGTATCTATAGGCCTGAAAAATATGATGCATCCTCCCCGCCCCCCACTCCAGTTCTGGAGCAAAGGTATGATTATTACCCAATAATAAGACTCAGGTTCCCTAAATTTAGGTTTCTACTCATGTAATGCAATCCACTGGGTTAATAAATGCTATAAACCAATCTTAAAAGTCACCCTACGATGGTACTCTGACTACTGCTATTGTTGCAAGTCATAAATTGTCATTCGCTTTAAACTAGGACTTGTATGTTTTCTTTTTAAATTTTTAAAATGCTTATTATTGTTGTACATGTTTGTGTGTTGGGGAACATGTGCCATTCCATGTCTGCACGGGCCAGACAACTTTGCAAAGCTGTTTCTCTCCTTGCCCTGTTTGTGGCCTCCGGGAAATAAATTCGGCTGAGCCATCCTGATGGCCCGTTTCCATGACTGTTGTGAATATATACAGTCTATGTATGAAATTGTGGCAAGAGAACTTGCTAATTAGAAAATAGATAAAATATCAGAAGGTTCAAAGAGCTCCACAAAGCCCTCTGCCAGTTAGGACTTAATAGATTGTAAGTATGAGAAAAAACAGGAGAAATGATGAGAGAACAAAAGGATGCTACCAAAGAGAAAAGGAAGGGGAAGAGAAGGGAAGAGACAAGTAGATGCCAGGCCAGTCTTGGGAGGGGGCAGGTTTGTCAAGATTTACTTAGCCTCACTCCTAGAGACTGGAGTAGCACCTGTGTCCTCTAAAAGATGAAGACTCTGAGGAAAAGGGGGGCTGCCTGAAAAAGAAGATAAATACTTTTTTTTTAATGATTGAAGGAAAGGCATTGGTGCAGGATAAAGAAAATTAAATTTGTGTTGAAGTCCTGAATGTATACAGCTGATTCCAGGTATATTCCAAATGAACATTTTTAAATGTCTTCATGGACATCTCTCTCTGGTTGTCTCATGGAGTCTCCAAAGCCAGCATGGTTGTCTTGGAGGCTTCTTTTTTCCTTGTATTATCTACCTCAGTACATAGCACTGTTATCTACAGAGTAAATCAACTCACAAATGCAAAGTCATCTTAATATTCCCATGCCTTCCACAAGCACAACTAATCCATTACTAACTCCATTTGGTTTGAATTCTAAGTAATTCATTGAATTATCTTCTTTTTTTCCCCATTACCACCAGAATGCTCTTGCTGCGACCCGTTCTTTTTGTCCTGGCTTACAACGTGTCACCCTAACTGGTGTTCCTGCTTTTAGTTTTTTTTCCTTTCTCTAAACTATTATGGACTGTCACCATACTGTGAGACTTTTCAAGGAAAATACAGAATCTTAACTTGTCTGAAGTATATTTAAAATATAATAAAGACAAAGACAACCTCTTCCTTGTCTCCACTGATGACTGACCCTTGAAACTCGAACTATTTCATACCAATTTTTTTTTAAATTACCATTGTCACTAATGCCAGCTCGGCCCAGGTTTTCCTCTCTGCCTGAGATGCCTTGGCCTCCAATGTAGTCAAAGGAACTTCTATAAACTTGAGCTGAATTCAAGTTCAGGCAACACTTGGTTTTCTGCGTCCAGGTGAAACTGAGTCAAGGGTATATCCTCTGTCCTCTATCTAAACCTGTAGTCTCAAGCCTGTGCACCTGTAGCTGTGCTTACATCCACGTGTTGTTATTGGTGACTTCATTTAATTTTTCTCCTAACGGTAGTGGAGGTCTATCCTGAGCACCAGTCATGCATGGAGTAGCTGACACAGAATGAGAACTCATTGTCACTGAACGCTGAATGGGTCCGGGTCAGAGCTTTCTGACAACTAAGCAGCCTTAAGCCTGAAGGGCAGGGAGCAGGCTTCTGATGGCCATTAGTGTCAGCATTAACCCTTCCCATGCCCTAGGCAAGGAAACAAGATCAGCAGGCTGCCTGCTGCTGCGAAGGGGCTGTATAAACTGGGGATGAGCAGAAACTTTTTCAGGTGTCTCACAAGCCCTATGGAGAAAGAGACCCGTGGACTTGACTGTGAACTTCTGGAAGCTTTGTGAGAGTTGAGTGTTTTTTCCCTGTGCCCCCTCAACCACGCTTGACAGCTCTTTCCTGATTGGTTCTATTTCTTCACATTATTTGCGTACCGCACCCAGCCAATCAGGGAGCAGCTGGCACTCTGGCAACTCTATACATTCAGATATTCTGGGGCTGCAACTCCAGAGCTGCTCCTGGAGCCTAGCAAAAAAGAAAAAAAAAAATCGGCTTCAGAGCTCAGCTCCCTATTACCAGTTTCCAGAGCCCAACTCCAGTAGGGAGCTCACACTCCAGGGACTCCAGTACTTAGAGGAAGAAGCCTGAAGACTTAGGGATCCAGGTTCCAGAGGCCTTGCTCATTAGAAAAGGAACGTTGCCTTCAAGGCTGGAAGGGGGAGTGGCAACGAGAGAATGGTCTCATTGGAAGCTCCCTGTGCTCCTCCCAGGTAGTGAGCTCAGGGGAGCCCAACTTCATGACCTTACTAGCAAAGGCAGGGAAAAGGATTCCTTCCTCCCTCAGTCTCTAAGACTTCATGCTCAGAGGTAGCTCATCCCTGTAGATGTTTCCAGCTTCCAAGACCCAAGCTTTCAGAGACCTAGTGCCAAACTTTGGAATCTGCTACTGTTAACCCACAGACCTGCTCTGGAAAGATCTGCTCTTGACTAGGAGCTAAAAGTCAGCCCCCCACCCACCCCCCACCCCACGCAGACCTTTTCAGCTGTGACCATTTCCGGAGCTGTAACACTTCTCAGAGCTCTCCGGGCTTTCTGCTAGCATCCTACCGCTACTCAAAGTTCAAATTTAAATTCAGTGTGGCAACTTTTTGAGTCCTTTTGTCCCATTTAAAGCTTGTAAATTCCGAGTTGCCGAAAGTACCTCTCATATGTACTCTTTGCTGTCGCTGTCTGCCCACTCTATTCTTGGGGGAGGGCAAGACAAAAAACTGGTTAGAGATGGAAGTCTCCACGAACTATTTTAAATGAACACTTTCCCCGTGTAGAAATAATGACTATACACAATGCCTGCATTGTATCAGTTAATATTTTTTCAGCTTTTCAATACATGGGTATCACCCCTAGAGACGTCACCTGGCATATATAAGATTGTTAATGTGTGTTAGCATCTTATATTAACACCCCGTTTTAGGGATTGATTCCTGCTGATCCCAAATGCATTAGGGCTATGGTTGTGGACTTTTCACCGAATCAGGCTTTTACTCCATTGTTCTGAATAAGGCTCTTAGGTAGAGTCTACCAGGTGGAACTGTTTTATATATATATTTCTTACAAATTGAAACATTGCCTTTCTGTGGGAGGCAGTAGGCTCATGAGACTTAGGACGATAATAAAGTTAGGAGATTCTAGAAAATTTACAAAACCTATTCAGGAAGTTCAGAGAATTATAAGAATCGCAAGGCCTCTCCAAGGTTCCATAAGCAGTAAATGACTATTGAGGAAATGGAAACTCAATGCTAAAGCTACCAGGAAGCAAGGCAAGAAGCTCTAGAGACACAGCTTCATAAGTCGTCACTCATGATAGGTGAGCTTTTTGGTGATGCGCCTACCTTTGGGGTATGCATGTTCACATGGATAACCCCAATAAACTCATCTGTTTACCAGGCTAGGCATTATTGGGATAGTTTCTGTATTCTTTCATTATTGCCCTGTCTAAGATGAATTTAGGTGTGTCCATATCTCCCCAGGAAAAACCACACAACACAATAGTCACTGCCTCAGGAACCAACAGAACCAAAGAGAAGGTTGGAAAGAAGCCACTGCATGGCAACCGAAATGAATGATGAGACATCCAACAGAGGTTCATCTGTCTGAGAGTGGACCACACGTAGGAGCAATACCAATATGCCCCCGTTCCTTCCCGTGGTATGGGAAAGTGTGTCCGCTCGCTGTAGGGGCAGTTGCAAGCTCTCTGTACGGGTTTTGAGATCTGAAACCAAAGCTAAGCTGCCTGTAGTACCTTGTGGAGAATCACAAGGTGACTGCCCTCCTCGGCACCGTATGGGATGGCATGGACTCCTTGGTGCACGGAGTCTACCTCATGAGTATGGAAATGTCCCCAAAATTACTGATGGACTAGAAACTATTTTCAGCCCCTGAAATTAGTATTTAAAAGATAGAGTCAGGGCTGTAAGGGTACTATGGCAGCACTTGTGTGCCCATTGTTATGACTGATAATATATGCAAAGAAGGCTGAACTCTCTGCCAGGAAAGAATTTCACACGGGGGCAATTTGTGGTAGGGGGAAGTAAGTGTGGGCATTGACCTGTGCATTAGCCTCCAGGGGGTTTAGCAGGGAAAGTAGAGGAAAGGGAAGAGGAAGCTGGAGGTGTTGGCTTGCTGTTCTATAAGTGGCCAGGTGCAAATAAAAAAGAGCACAAATTAGGTCTGTGCTAAAAGACTACTCCTTGGATCCAAAACCTTGAAACCCATGGGAATAATCAAACAGTGAGGAAGAATGGAAAAGATTCCCTGTGGAAGAGAAAAATCCATGATTCAGCATTCCGGTGCAGATGTTAATAATGGTTGAGTACAAGCAACTCTGCTAATCAGGAAATACTCTGCATCTGGGCAGCTCGAATTGGGAAAAGCTTTTAGGGAAGAAATGAAAGACCTTCTCACAGCCTGGATTATGAGGCTGTCTGATACAGGGCGGATGGGAGAAAGTTATGTGAACTACAAGGGGAGAAATTGAGCAATGTGAATGTTCATCTTTTCTTGAGACAAAAGCTGTACAGCTGGATTCAATGTGGCAGATGTCTACCCCTGGACGGTCGGCTCAGAAGCACCATTATGGGCAGCTGACTGTATCTGACAGAAGTCTCCATAAGGATTAGGGGTCAGAAGACAGCAGTGGAAGAATTAAAATTACTGAGAGCAATGGGAATGAAGGAAACAGTGGTTGACACTGGCTTACTTGACTTAATAAAATTGAATTCATAGAAATGTCTAAAAAGATGAACTTAATTCATCAGGGATCATGGTGTCTTTGCTAAGATCCATAATTTGAGGTGATATTTATGAGATAGGAGATGAGACCCTGGTGACTCTGAATGATTCACATGGGTTCTAAGGATACTAAAGCTCTTGATAGGAACAGGGAAGATGTACAAAATAAATAAATAAATAAATAAATTGAAAAAAAAAAAAAGCAGGAAAGGAAAACAGCATGACTTGTCCCGGTTACTCACAATCAAGTGTGGCAAGATTTATATGCATCTTTTCTTCCTAGGGGAAGCCATATTGAGTGTTTTGAGCCTCTGGAAAACTTTGAACAACTCTTCACCAAAGCCCATATCAGATCGCTTCAGGTGAAAAAGACTAAACTAATGGCAAGTGGGGCTGCCTCATCTCCCTGTGTGCAGTTTCACCCATAAGGAAGCATTCTGCAGATAAAAGTGCTCATCCTGCCCAAAGATCTTATAGAAACCTGCTGTGGCTAATGGAGAGGCAAGGGTCTCAGAACTGGTGCAGAACCCATCAGGACCAGATAGCCAGTATACGCAGCAAGTACAAAGGGAAATTTCATGAGTAAATTTCATGCTACGTACCTTTGGGTAGGGTTGAACAGTGAAAGGCAGTTACCTGGATGGAGAGATGTGTAATAGTCTTCATACACTCTCCCAGATAAAGAACTTTGTGGAGACCAGGTGCAGATTACAGAAAGTTAAAGTATTATCCCTATCTACACTGCTGTACCAAACATTTTCATTGTTCTCTCTCTCTCCCTCTCCATCCCTCCTCCACCCGATCTCTCCCTCCACCTCCTCTTTCCTCTCTTTTCTCTCTCTCTCCTCTTTCTGTTGTTTTTGGTGGTTTGGGAGTTAGAATTCTAGGCATACTATGCATACACTCTACACTGAACTATTTTCTCCAAATTGAAACTTTTCTTCCTTAGAGAGAGAGAAAGGGCTTGTAAGACACAGAAAGCTAAGAAACTTAAGAGGTTCAGGAAGCTCATGAAACTCAAGAAGCTACAAGAATGACAAGGATCCTACTCAAGGCTGTAAAAGAACTGAATAATGTCTGGGGGATGGAGACCAAGAGTGTCTGAGCTACTGGCCACCAGAGCAAAGAGTTTCAAGGATGTAACTGTCCTAAGTCACTACCCAAGGACTTTTTGGTGATGTAGCTCTCTTTGAATCACCTGCTCCCCTATAATCAATCTTCCATCCATGTTCCTCCAGCAACCTCAGCAAATAAATGGCTTACCAAGTAGACTATAGAAGAATTCTTTCTTTGGTCTTTCCTTAGTACCCTGTCCAAGGTAAATAGGTATTTGTTCACACCCCCACAGAATAATTGTGGTATTATTTGAGTAACATGAACAGGTAAATCCATTGATCTATCCTGTAGATTATCTACTGACACATAGAAACATAGTTATCACTTCTTAATATTATTATCCCTCATTTTATTGAGAATGCTAACATTAATTAGAAGATATTTCACTAATACTTAACTAATTTTGTTGCACATAAATTCATTAAAAAGAAAAGTTAAAGTAGGTAATATCTATTGTACATTTACTGCATCTCAAGCAGTACATTAACACATTGCATTCTGCATATTATATTTCATTTACTGGTATTCATGTTTAATTTCCTCAAAATAGCTGACATATTTTCATTATCTATGTTCAATAGTATATTGGCATTCCTTTCTGAGTAACAATTTACAGTATAATCAGTGACTTAAAGTGGTATCTATCCTAGCAAACATGTCAACAGTCTTACTCAGCTGTGGGCCCTGAATACTATGTCACCTACCTCCTAGACAAGATAAGCCCACTTGTGGAACAGTGTTATGGCTCTAATGGGAGTAACCAATTAGATTTTGGATTAGACTTTAGCACAGTGTATCTATGTGCCACCTCAATGACAACCAAGAGGTTAGCCAGAGCTGTGATCCCACCAGGGTATTCTTGCCATTTCTTCTTCTTTTTCTTGAAGCTTTAGCTTTCGAGGTTCCAAGTCAGCAAGAGAATATCTCACATTTGAATCTTTTAGTTTCCTTCAACTCTAACCTTTGGACCTATGTTTTGTAGCGCAAGTGATTAGATCAGGTCCATTACTATAAATTCTCCCATTTAGATTAATTCAAGGTCAAGTGACCAATAATAATTACATTTTTAAAATCCCATTGCCAGGAAACATAATGGAATCACAAAGTAACACTTTATCCTATTTGTAAGTTCTGATGATGCTCAGCAGAGGGGAAAAAGATGAAGGAAAGGTCATTAAGGGTCATCTTATGACCCTGTATACCAGAACTAATAAGGAACCTACCACTGAGCAAGTTATGTTATATACCAAGGGCCAAACACAAATGAAGTTCAGAACCAGATGTTAAAAATAAACCCATACTATTAAAAATATACTAGTAATACCACTGAAATCTTTTGGTCCCCTCAAAACCAGGCCTTTGATATCCAACTGGGGATACAGAAATCCTTGGCCCTTCCTTTTAGAGAACTTGTCATTTTCACCACCTTTTAAAGAAGTATTTAAATGACAAACATCAAACTATCTTCATCCCTCCCTCCAGAGACACCAGATTTTTTTTTTCAAGTCTAACTCCTAGTAGGTTATTCCTCTACTCACATTTTTAGTAATTTTCTCTCTTTTGCAACATCTAATCCAAACAGTCCTGTTCCAGCTGACAATTCCACCTTTATTTATACTGTGTCCTTCTGTGAATGACCCTAGTCCCTCTGCCTATGTAGAGACTAGCCTAAGAGCTGAGAAAATTGCTTAGTTGGCCTGTGATTCTCCTCCTCCTCCAAATTTCTTCTGAAGGCTGCAGCTTATATCTCTTCTAAGAAACCCTTCCCGAGGCTTTCTGCACACACTCCTTTTCTCCTAAGAATTTCTATTACACTCACAGTCAGCAGCCTTCCATTAGCATTTAATTATTCCCTAATTTTTTATGGATGTTCAGTCTGGTTTCTCAATCAGTTTTCTAAGTTGCTTTGAGTAGGAACTTGGCTTTTTCCCTTGTTGTCTGACAGCCTCCACATCCCTGAGAGCTATACACAAATCACAGTGTAGGCACTCATCACGTATAGGCTGACCGACTGATGGACGGCGTCCTCTTAAATTGGATTCTCATTTCTCAACCCAGGGAATTTTCCAAATGTTTAGAAAACAGCTTAAACTCATCCAAAGATGCAAACTGTTGTCATTATGCATTCAGTCTGGTTTTGGACAGTACCAGGAATCTGTATGGCTGCATGCCTCTTCATTCTGGAATAGGCAACTTCTACCCTGGGGCTGACGGCACCAGCCCAAGCTTACAGAACAAACTTTTCCAGCATTCCATTAGGCTGAATGCTGTTCCCACCAATTACTCGGAGAAGTTTGTTTTGATTAGGAATAAGAGGGCATGATATCTGAGGACTTAGGTTTATGTGCAAAGTTAAAACAGAGAATTAAAATTCATTTGCTTTCTCAATAAAAAGATTAGGATATACAATATTATATGATGCTCGAGAGATGCTAATATGGAGGATAGAACAGTGAAAATTGCTTATGTGCACTCCTGGATTCAAAATTGGTTTTTTGTATCCTGAAAAATAAGCATAGTATTTATAAAAACTTAGAAAACAACTAATTCCAATTTTGCAATATCATTCTTTTCCAATAAATGTATAGTTTATTAACTCAAATTTAACTTTTTGTGATAAGAACAGACAAAAGAATAATCCTTGCGTTCTTTGATAAACTGTTTCAGAGAGAGAGGTAGGAGAGAGAGACAACAAGCACACTGGACTCTCAAGGGCTTTTAACCCCATTGAAGTACTCCAAGGCCTCCTTCATGTGATGACCAGTGTGAACATCAATAGGCTAAGAACAAAGAAGAATAAATCCATTACTTACCCATCTGCAGGGATTCAAAGCTGCTTAGAGAGAGAGAGTAATGAGAAAATAATTAACATGTCATTGGACCTTTCCATAACCATAAAAGCAAATAATACATACAGTCTAGAGCGCATGCTTAACATGAAGGTGAAAAGTATGTCCAGTCCCAGCCTCAAATGATAGCTGGAACGCTTTTGCTGGAACCTCCCCAGGCATTTTTGCTTGATTTTGTTTTATTGAATAGCATCATATTTCTCTTTATTTCTAACCTTTTATTACTGCCCTCCTTCAAGATAACTTATCATATTTTATTGGTTCCAATTAGATGCTTTCATACAGATGTATACAGGCAATACTGGTAGGATGCAATGAGAAGATTTTTAGCCTGAACTTTTATGCTTTGAGACTAGCCCTGGCCTTGGTTTGGATCTGGGAGGAAGAGGAGATAGGGAAACAAACTGCAGTGGTTCTGACATTTGTAAAATTCAACAGGCACAAAGTAGTCTGGCTGTTTCATTTCTTCTTTGTCAGCATTCATTTTTATTAAACAAAGCCAAATGATTTTGAGGATAATAAGGAGACAAACATTTTTTTAAGCACCTACATATCGGGCACCATGGTAGAAACTTTAGTTTGGTATTTTTATCTGCCACAAATAATTGAGGTAGGCATTGATATGAACATATTAAAGATGAGAAAAGTGAGCCTTGTGGATGATTAATTGCATAAGCCATAAGGGATGGTGACAGAATCCAAACTCCAGTCTTTCTGAATCTGGTCCTTCCCTGTTGTCCATGTCACACTAACAGATAAAGTGGAAGCTAATGCCAAGCTAAGCGGGGCCGTGAGGAATGTGCGGCAGACAGAAGCTAAAGCACCACTTTTTAGAATTAAATACTCTCAGCATCCTAATGAGCTCCGATAGTCCAGCGTCAGCAAAGTAGCACTCTTAGAATAATTATTCACCAGCTTGTCCGACACACAGTCGCTCTTAAATCCCCCCCACTCACTGACTTCTGAAGGAAAAAAAAGAATGCTCAGCTAGAAGTGCCATTCCTAGTCCCCCAAGTTTTCATCTTTATTTTTTAGTTCTTTTCTGTCTCTTTCTATTTATTTCTGTGATGCCTATCACCATGGTGTCAAAGTATCCAGACAAACATATTAAACTAAAGCAAAACATATGAGGGGATTGAAAAGCTAAACTTTCCAGATCTCGCTCCTCTGGGGCTAAGTTGCTTTTTGATGGAGAGATAACTGATTGTGCCAGGGCACCACGTGGCCATGCTGGCAGTGTTGGGAATGGGTCTTGGTGGAACTTGGCTATAATTTATACACGGACATGCAATTTACTTTTCTATTTTAGAACCATAGTTGAGGAGAGGAAACCCCAAAGAGGAAGATATAGAAAGTGATCCCTTATGATCTCATAAATGCTCGACCTCTAAAAATAATACCCTGGAACCTTAAATATACCAGAATGAAAGCAAAAATGTCTAAAAGACTTGAGAGCTGTGAATCATCTTAATTCTCCCATTTCAGCCACCTATCTAGGCCATCCCACTGTTTTGTTTTTTATATAACGGGTTGTTGCTAAAATAGGACTCTTCTCAGCGATCAGGCTGTATTTGCATGAAGTCTACAGAGCTCTAAAGTAAAATTTTGTTTGTTGACAAACAAAGCTTTCCTGTAGATCAGGCAATGGAGCTAGCCACTAGGTAATCTTGGAAGCCAGACAGCGGTGACACACTCTGTTAAGCCCAGCACTTGGGAGGACGCTCAAGAAAGAACAGGATTTCAAGGCCACCCTGAGCCACGTAAGATTGAATCAGTCTATTAGAGAAGCAGGCAAGTGGCTGAGGATCGTGCCTTTAATCCCAGTACTAGGGAGATAGAAACAGGATTATAACATAGTGGAGACAGTATCTCAATACATTCAGTCTGAGGATTCGGAGAGAAAGGATCTTGCTCCCTTGGTTTTGTGGATTTCATAGAGGTAAGCCTTAGCGGCTGGCTGCTCTGCTTTCTGATCTTTCAGCTATCACCCTCGATCAATATCTGACTCCAGGATTTTATTAATATGACCAATTAGAATCATCCTACACTCTAAGGCAGATAGAACCAATATTTCTGCAATGAGAAGCAAGGAAGGTAATTATAGCATGGAGATCTGTGGGTAGGGAGAATAAAAAGTTCTGTAGAAAAGGAAGATATTTACTATCTAAGTATTTTATATACAGCTAATGTCTTATCCTCTGTTTGATCTTATCTGTCTTCTCACTCACTTTACTACAGGCAAGATCAAACACAAGCACACACACAAACACACATTCATTAAGTCATTAGTTTTCTGGAGCTGTCACCATTTATTTAATACTCTGCTGTCTGATTTTAAAGTCACATTTAAATAATATCTACATGGTTGAGATAGAGATGCCCAGTATTCTCACACAAATGAGCCTGGCATTTCTGAATGAAGTATGAAAGTGGATGGTGATCTTTTGTTTATTAGTTTGCTCATTCTTTTTTTTTGATGCATGGTCTTACTGCACAGCTCAGGCTTGGGCAGAACTTGAAACTCACAAGGCTCCTCCTCTACCTACTAACCTCTGATGGATGGCAGGTGTGCACCCACATGCCCCAGCAGAACGACTCTTTCCAAACAAAAATCTCATTTTGCATTTTCATTGATCTTCTTGTTTACAAGGCATTTTTGAGTATCAAAATCTTCAATGTGGCCTGTCCCTGAAACTTCTGAACTGTCTGCAGCCCTGTGGGCATTGCTGAAGCCCATTTCTGCCTTTCGCTGCTTTCTTGTTGTTGTTCCAGACGGGCCCAGCTGGGGCAAATCTCTCAGGTCAAGCTATACCCAGTTCATGCCCTCTACCAAAATTAGCCCCCTCCCTTGCCTGGAATCTCTATTCAAACACATTCAGCAATGTGTGCTGAGTTTTGTGATTGTAAGTATAATGAATGCTGCTCAATAAATCTAGAAAGCACTGTAGTTTAAGGAAAAAGAGAGAAAGGTTTCACCATTCAGCTCTCCACTGTAGCGTTTCACGTGTTACTTTTTTCCCCATGAGCGTGCATTCTTCAAAAACCTGTGACAGTTTTCTGTTTACCCAAGAATATATAAACACACTTGTATTTATTTGTATGTATATGTGTCATTTTTCCTTTAGATTTCTTTTTCTCTTATTACTTTAGATTTGCAGAAATCGATTTTAATGTTCATTTCCTGAATGATGGAATCAGATCTGAACAGGTTTCTAGGGAAGTCCTCCATGTAGTTCCTACTGCCTGTCCCACATCCCGCCATCTCCCAATCTTTGTTATAGGATATAAAGTTTTAGGATCAAAATTTTTATTAGAATGCTATTAATATTAGAAAGCATTCAAAAGTAACCATTGTTATCATTTGTTTATAGCACTACATACAATTATCTGGAATGCTGAGTTTCAGCTAATTTAATGTTTATTCTTTTTTTATTCTTTGAGTTTCTCTCTCTCTCTCTCTCTTTTTTAAATCTGGCTCTTTGTCAGTCACCTAAACTGCAGGAGTAAGCAACATTTTAGCTTAGATTGATAATGTGATCTTATTCTCAGCCTAACATGACTGAAGAAAAACAACCTTCTTGTATGGAGACTCAGATACCTTATTTTGTCCTTTCTGTTCTAAAGTACAACAAAGTAACATTGCTACATGGCTCTGTAGCTGTTAGCGTTATGGAGAAAATGTCTAAAATCAGACAAAAGTCCCTCCTTTCTATGTGTATTATCCCACTGACTACAGTAATTCTCCTTTATCAAGATATTTTTAAAAGTTTTAATATAATATTATTTCGGTGTGGCTTCTTTTCTTACTTTTATCCCAAACAAAGTAAAATGTGTCAAATTCTTTAATTAAGAATTATTTTTATTACTTGACTTTTTTTCGGTTAAGAATGTTTTATTGTCACTATTTTGATCAACTCTGGTGTTTTTCCCCTCTTTAGACTGGATCTTTTAAAAAATAAAATATTTGTGTTTCTTTTTTTTTTTAAATTGAGGATTTTAGGTATGCCCATACTGTGTTTTCCTCAAATCAGCTCTGTATTCCCGCCCTGGTTTTCACTTTGCTTGCCACAAGTGTGTTATTATGTGTTCTCCACTCTGTCCTCTGCATTTTGGGAGAAGGTACATGAGACTAATCTCTGCATCCTTGAGGAATTATTCATTTTACTTCACTGAATCAATTGGGAGGTGAATGTCACATTTTAGGTTTCTTGAAAAAAATTTTACCCCCTTCCGTCGTCACTTACGACTTGATTACCACAAGGTCTCTTGCATAGGTAGGACCCTTCTTAAACTGTGCTGGGAGGCAGATGTCTCACTACCGATGGTTCAGAGAAACTCAGGGCCTCATTGCCTCTTTAACCTCCCGAACAACAGAATGTGTCAAATGTGGAAACAGAGACACATAACGTTTTCTTCCCTTTCTTTATGTTCCCACAAAGAAGTCAGTTATTGCCACGACACTGAATTATGCTACTGGAGGCCCATTCAGCAAACTCACATTCACCATCCATACCTACCTTTTTTTAAAAGACTTAGACATAGTTGAACAGATGACTGTAACCACAGACGTATTGACTCAGGAGGCAGTGCACTAAGTAAAATAAGCCAAACGATGGGGCTCAGACAGTGAGATATAAAGCACCATGGTGTTCTTACTTTTCTTTCTTTCTTTTGTTTTGTTTTGTTGTTTTGTCTTTTGAGCTCTTTGGTCATAGCTTTAGAATTATTCACAATTACACTGGAAGCATTTGCAATAGTTTTTTGTCAATCTTAGTTTGTTTATTTTACTTTTACTTTTCAAGTTTGGCCCATTTCTGAATCATAACAATTATAGGGAAATGTGGAAATATTACAAGAGGGTGATAACTAGGTATCATTTTAAGGTAAGAAAGGTCTTCTGGGATGCAAAACCAACTAGATGCATCTTTCTCCAAAAAGTTCAAAGCAAATGGCTCAGTCATATAAATGAATGTGTATTACATTTATTTTTCTTTAAGACAGAATTATAAAGCATTTCTTCCTGAAGATTTAGAATTTTGCTGTATTTGAAGCAGATAAGACTATAAGTTAGTTATGTTAAATGTCTGTCAATGTCCTTTAAAATACGGTTTAAAAGTTATACTGTGGCACCAGTTGAGAAGATTCAAAAAATTTATTTATTTTTATTTTTTTAAAAAAAGAAAAAAACTTTCTTTTTTCCATTATACAATTCAAGTTCCCATTCCCTCTTCTCCACCCATTCCCTCCACTCATCCCCCCACCTCCTATTCACTCCCCAAAGAGGGCAAGGCACACTGTCCTGGGGAAGGTCCAAAGACCTTCCCACTACATCTAGGCTGAGCAAGGTATCCATACAAAGAGAACAGGCTCACAAAAAAAGCCAGCACAAGCAGCTGACATAAATCATGGTGCTACTGCCAGTGGCCCCTCAGTCTGCCCCAGCCATGCAACTGTCCACCACATTCAGAGGAACTAGTTCAGTCTCATGATCGTTCCTTTCCAGTCCTGCTAGTGTTGGTGAGCTCCCATTAGCTCAGATTAGAACTAGAAAATACCATCCTGAGTGAGTTAACCCAGACCCAAAAAAGATGAATATGGTATGTACTCATTCATAAGTGGATACTAGCTATAAACAAGGGATCTTGTGGCTATAGCTCATGATCCTAGAGAAGCTAAGTAACAAGGTGAACCCTAAGAAAAATATATGTAGATCCATCTGGAAAGTCGAAATAGGCAAGTCACCTGACAAAATTGGGAACATAGGGTTGGGGAGAGAAGGGAGGGTACAAGGAGAAGAGGAATGGAGAAGGCGAGGAGTGGGGAGAACTTGAGGGATGGGATAGTTGAGATGGAGGAAGAACAGAGATGAGAGCAAGAAAAGAGATATCTTGATTGAGGGAGTCATTATGGGGTTAGCAAGAAACCTGGCTCTAAAGAAATTCCCAGGAATCCACAATGATGACCCCAGCTAAGACCCTAAGCAATAAAGAAGAGGGTGACTAAACAGACCTTACCCTGTGGTCACATTGATGAATATCTTAAATATCACCATAGAACCTTCATCTAGCAACTGATGGAGACGGGCAGGCCCGCAGCAGAGCACTGGACTGAGCTCCCAACGTTGAGGAGTGGGAGGAGTAAGAATATGAGCAAAGGGGTCAAGACCATGATGGGACCATCCATTGATTCAAAGAATTTAAGGGGATATTCTATGTGAGATTTTCTAAAGATAAATGAGCAAAGTGTATGCCAGTTTCTTTTTTAGCTAAACATTTCCCTAAATGAGCAGCATACGATTATCACCACTAGTAATTTGGTAGTTCCAAATCCTGATGGTAGACTAAAGATGTGAGAGAAAATGAATTTGTGATATGGACATGTGCAAAGCAAAAAGAAAGAAATGTCAAGAGTGTCTAAGAGGAAATGAGTTGGAATAGGATGTGGAAGCTGACGGAGATGTGACTTGGAGTATTAGCAACCGAAATCAGGCATTGAGAATCCGGTAACAATTAATATAATCTGACCACTTATCTCTCTGATCCTCTCTTTCTTAATCCTTTAAATGACTTCATTATGAACAGCCATACTTCAAGCTTGCTTTCTCGGGCAAATGAAAGTCTATAATTATTCATCATAAGAAACTGAAGTGAAAACAACATACATAGTTCTCACACATCCTACAACATGGATGATCATGGAAAATAGCATGCTAAATGAAGTAAACTAGACTTGAAAGGAAAACATATTGCTTGAGTCTACTTATATTATATATCTGTAATAGATGAATTCATAGAAAAGGGAATTAAATTCAAAGTGAGCAGGGCCTTAGGAGAGAGGGCATGAAGGGTATTGTTTAGCAGACTACACAATCTTGTGCATGTAAATAACACCACAGCATGCTACACTTTCAAATTATTAAAATGATTGGCTTTATCCTTTATGGATTTTCATATATAAAATACATTCTAACGTCCAATTTTACTTCTTAATATACACATACTCCTTGAACTATTTTTAAACTAATAGTTATATTTAGGTTGGTGTTATGGTGATTTGCATGCATTACCACAAACAAACTAATAAAATGAGCAATACTAATAGTCATTATAAATATCCTGCAAACATTTATGTAATGATGCTCAGGTCTTCAGTCATTATAGCCACAAAAGTATTTAGGAGGTGATTATTCACCCAACAGAAATGAAATCTCATCTCTCTCTTCAAAATGAATCTTCGCAACGTGGTTTATAAATCTGCACTACAAAGGTGCACGTGATGATCAATCAAAATGTGTTCCATATGTGAGCTTCCCACTGATAGCTATGATGAAAATGGATGTTGCAATATATATCTCTATGTTATCGCCACGCAGGAAGCATGAGTCATGAGAGCGTAATTGAAAAGGCTCATCTCCAAGCTCATTCAGGAGCTTGACCATCGCCGGCTCTCGCCTGAATTCCCCTCGAGTGTAGAGACTACCGACCCGACAGTCCCTACATTTATCGAAGCCTCTTCACCTCATGAAACCTGAGGGGAAATGTTGCTGCTTTTCTCTTTTGGCTCTTCTCTTCCAAAACCCAGTGTTTTCGCTTCAACGTTCATGAAGCAATCTCATTCCCAAAGGGAGCCTGACATCACCAGCCCACTCCCATTGTTCCGCCTCTCAACAGTTCCGTGATAAATGCACGTCCTACCCCAAACACAAAGCTGACATGGCTTCAGACTAAGCCTGGGGAAGAAAAGAGTCAAGTCAATTCCCTAGACCCTCATAATTTTCATTTGTTGAATATTTTATCTCAGATGAATCATTTCATTGGTTGTACTCACTTCCTTCCTAGTTTGATAAGTTAATTTCAACTTTATTAGCCCAGATTTCAGATGATTTACTGTTTTATTTTAAATCAGTTGTTTCCCTGGTTCCAAAATGGTCTCATAAATAAAATCTTTTATAAGAAATTTAACTCAACACGTATTTTAGAGTGTCATATTCTATAAAAGTAGTCTATGTGGAAGTATTATAGTGAAGGTGACAGTTCTCAACCCTAAAAATTTAAACCAAATGGGAAAACTTAGATAGTATAAGTAATATCTTAGGTGATTTAAAAATTCCCTTGAATACAAGGATTTTACACAATTATGAATATCTTGCCAAGAGATGTATTCTTTATGACCAACATTGTAGCAAGGTTATAGTGTTTATTATCACCCCTTTAACCTACTATATTGGAAGGTTCTCTAGGGTAAATGTTCTCTTAATTTTTTTTTCTTGCATCCCTGGAAGCAATAAAATTGTTCAGACAGGATTTTAGACATATCCTGACTGGAACAAATATTTTGAGATTGGGCTTCCTATTTAGGAAATACGTTCCCAAGTTGCAAAGATTTTTTTTAGTGCTTATTTTTAATATGCTGTATTCATTCTACAAGCCTGATCCAGTAACTGAAAAGTCACGGCGCGATGAGTAACTGCATCTGGGTACTGCCAACTAGACCAAGTTAGAAGTCAGTGTGAATCCAGTTCTCCTTAGCAACAGGGTACCCTGAACGAGAAATTCATTTAGTTCACTTACTGGAGGTACAGATAACAAAAGCTAACATCCAGTATTTAAAAATGGCTAAATAAAACAGCATCAATTTTTTTCCACAAAAACAGAATTTAAAGGGTGTTGGCTGAGCCTCATTTAGCAGGAGGCTAACGGAGATACACTATTGTCATTAATACCAGCATATAGATGTTGACTGATGATTGATTACAATTATAAACGTGTTTATCATATGACTGATCATCAGAGCAACAGCAACTCTGAGCACTAGAGATGAAGGAAATGAGACACCGATGTAGGGGCCACTCTCAGGGGGAAAGGATAAAGAGATAGCCTCCGAACCCTGACTGTCTAGCCCTGGACAGCTTATGGCCAACCACAAAGGCTTTTCCAATGAGAGACACAACAGTGAATTTCTGAATCTGGCATAAGCACCCACATTTCATTTAATTTCTACTGGGGGAAGGTGATTTTATTCCCAAGAAGGATGCAGAGTAGAAAATCCATAAAGCTTGGTTTTCCTGTAGTGTAGTTTCTGCTGCTGCTGCTGCTGTTGTATGCTTGTTTAGAATAATAGCCTCTTGCCCTCACCTCTCCCCATCTTCTCCAAGGAGAAAAAGAATGAAGACACCTCCGGCCGGTGAGACTGAGGAACCAGGGTGTTGCCTGTGTTGTTGACAGTGCAGCCCCAGCCTCTTCAAACACCATCAGCTCTCTTGTATTGACAGCCTCTGCCGGGGAAGCTGTTTGTTGCCCAGCAGATCTGTGACCAGGTTGGGAAGTTCAACACAGGAAGAAGGGGAGAGGATCTGATCTTGCTTCTACGCTATCTATAATAATTCTAATGTGATGAATTTTTTAATCAGATTTTATTTGAACTCATCAAAGTGCAGGCAGGGTATGATTAGGGATTGACTTCAAGTTCTAATGATAATTGAGTTTGGCAAATTATGAGAGCATTTTAAGCTTCACTTGGGAAATGAACTGCAATGAACATATGAATGATCCTTTTGTGTCCAGAATCCATCTTTATTTTGCTCTTTCTTGGGTGTGTCTTCCAACACACAGCTATGGAGGTGTGCTGTCTGCATTCATTCAACTTTCATTTAAAAAAAAAAAGAAAATGAGAAGCTTCTAAAAGTATTAGTTGCTTTTCTGTTGCTGTACTAAAAATACCATGGCCAAATGCAACTTAAGGAAAAAGGGTTGATATTGGTTCCATAGTTCCCGATGGCACAGAAGGCATGGCATGGCAGCAGAAGGCAGCGGGTCACATTTATTGGCACAAAGGAAGCAGAGCAGGAATTTTGAAGGCTATACTTTAGCAAAGCCTAACCCCAGTAAATTACTCTACCTCCTAGGAAACCCACACCCTCCAGAGACTTTCACCAAGGGGAGGCAAGCGCTCAAGTACCTGAGCCCGTGAGGGACATTTCCCATTCAAACTGCCAGATAGATAGTAGCACTGAATTCTCAAAATACAGAAATGTATATATGTGCACATAGGCAAACACTCAAATAAATGCAAGCTGGAGCTCCATAGTCTGAAAATCCTAAGTGCTCCGAAGTTCAAACCTTCTTGAGTACCAATGTGGCACCACAAATGGAAGGTTTACACTTGGGGTGACAGGTTTCAATCTAAATAAGCACAACAAAAGTATTGTATAGAATAGCCTTCAGGCTTGTACAAGGTGTATATAAAATATAAGTTGGGGGGGGTGACTGAGAAGATGACTCTGTGTCTAAAAGCACTTGTCACTCTCTCCCAGAGAACCTGGGTTTGATTCCTTGCACCACCGTGGTGGCTCACAACTATCTGTAACTCCAGTCCCAGGCATACAACACCTTCTTCTGACCTAGGCAGGCACCAGGCACACATGTGGTACACAAACATACATGCAAGAAACACACACACATTTTATTCTTAAACCTGCATATCATCTACAATGCTTTATCACAGACATTCAAATGTTCAAGATAGAAATGGAAATGAAGTCTGAAGATTTCTTCCCTTAAGAACCTCAGATAGATATGTAGGCTATGAACCCATAGACAATGAGGCAGAGTGAGGCCATCAGGGAGGGAAAGAAAAGAAAAATTTAAAAGATAGCTTGGAACCAATCAAATCCTGGCTCTAGCATTACCGATTAACTGATTTTTTTTTTTTAAGATTACAAAATGTCTTCAAGACTTAGGTTCACGTCTATAAATTTAAATAGTGTTACTTCATTCTATGATTGACCTGTTAATAAACAAAACAGCTTACCACCATGTTGGTACTATTATATTATTATAACAACACAGTTCAGTATTGATCGGCCATTCTTATCTACAGATAGTAGAAAAATAAAATAATACAATTTAATGATAATGAGGCCAGCAAAAAAGCAGACTTTGCTTTAAATGAATTAAACATTTTAATAATTATTTGTTTTATAGTTTTATTCCCACTATTTTTCTTTGCTTCGGAACATTTTTTAATTGTGAACATGGCTTAGAGTTCTTGCAGTCCCCAGTGAACACGATTATTACTGACCCTCTCAACTGTGGCCGATTTCAGATACAGCAGTTAAGAGACTATCTCTGCTTTGGATCCTAATTACTGAAGATAGTGTGATAAAATACAGACTTGGTTGCTAGGATATACAGCTTTAAGGAAGCACAGACATCACCTTCTATGGCATGGTGGACATGGTTTAGTTGGCAGCTATCACAGAACCCAGCAACAAAAGAAAAACAATCAGAGACTGCTCCTGTGTGTCAAGCCAACCCAAATTTCCTTTGCCACAGTGTTACTGTGGGTTTGAAGCCACGTGATAAATCACACAATGGGGATATTCAGAACCAGGTACTCAAAATAATATATAACCATCATCAAGGTCTCTTAGGAGGAGGATTACTCATCATGGAAACTTCTCTTTACAACAGATGAAGACCACTACCGACAACCACAACCAATCAAAATGTGAAACTGTGGAGCCGGATCTCAGGGGATAAATCTATAAAATACTACTGCTTGGGAAACATTGCTTAAGGTGGTGAAGAAAGACGGGGAGAGTCAGAAGACCAGAGTATTCTGTGAGGCTCTGAAGCCAGAAGCTATATCCATAAAGTCTTACAAACACGACTGCCTGGACATGAGACGAACAAGGACATCAGCAACAAGCTGGCTAAAGTGGGCAGGAGATAAAGCCAAAGGCCCAAGAGGCCTTAGTCCCACACACAAAGGCTACTGAGCAGGAGAAATAGTCTTCCCCGAGAAAGAACACAACAGCTGTTTATCCAATACCAAATGGTCAAACCAGAAAACATAATGAACGTAATATGATACAGGAATTTATGCAAACATGCATATACATATATGTATGTAATAACAATTATTGAAAAAAGAGACCAGGAATTTTATAGAGAACAAGGAGGGTTATATGGAAGGGTTTGGACGGAGAAAGGGGAAGGGATAAATATTGTAATTATAATCTCAAAAAAAAAAGAAAAGAAAAAATTAAAGAAAAGGGAACCAGGAATGTTCATCTCTGTTATTGGTCTCAGGTTCCTGTTTTATGTTTACAGAAACCTCACAGAATTACAAAAGAACGGTTATGTCTTTAGTTGGTAACTACAGTGAAATGTTTTACCAGCCTTCAAAAGGAGAGCAAGCAAAAAGATAAATATCCCACAATAAACTGTAACAAGAAAATATTCTGTTAGTATGTGTGTTTGTTAAATTTTAGCTAAATTAGAAGTCAGGTAAAAGACATAATTAAAAGTTACAAAAGAAAACTACAAAATAGAATAAGTAAGATGAGGAATGAACATATTCATTAAGCATAATGTAATCTGAATTTTTACACAACTTAAACATCCTGCAAAAACACTGGACTACATGGAGAGATGTTAGTATGCATTGTAATGTCTATTCCACTTCATATTTTCAAAGAAAATTTGGAAAACTCTCACTATGCTCCTGGCCCTTGGACTGTTTTTATTATCTTCTCTCGATTGGTCCTACGCCAATGGTTATTTTTCAAATGGGAAAGCCAAGAAGTAAAGAAATTAACTCTTCATGATAGAAGCATCACAACTACAATTCTTAAACTCTGAACACCCAACATGGAGGTTCTTCTCTTCTGGAAAGAAGGAGTTGTTTGTTTTGGGAGCACAAACAGAATGACATCAGAACATACAGTTGTGTTCCACCTTTCCCCTTCCGTGTGGGTTTTGAATGGAGGATGCCTGGGATCCTTGCTGACAGAGGCGTAATAGAAATGCCTTCTGGTCTCTCTGGTGTGGACTGTGGTCCCTTTTACCTTTGAAGTCAGAAGAGGAGGGATGGGCTCCTTGAGTCTTTAAATAGATTTTATTTTACCTGAAGTGGCCAAGCTGACTTCTCGAGCTTCAAAGGCCTTTTCGACCCACAGGCAACCTCAGTGTGGGTGTTTTCAACACGGCCCTGACTAAGGGAAAGACACTGTGCCATCTAGTTCAGTTCAAAGCTAAACAAGGTGTTCTGGTGCCAGTGACAAGGTAAAACATAAATGAAAATGAAATTTTTATTCTCTTTAAAATATTTGCCAAAGTAATCGCTCTACAACCATTACTAGAAGGTTTAGCTGATTAGATTCTAACACCTCACCCAGTAAAATGCTAACCAAAATTATTCTATTTATTATGTATACAATATTCTGTCTGTGTGTGTGTCTGCAGGCCAGAAGAGGGCACCAAACCTCATTACAGATGGTTGTGAGCCACCATGTGGTTGCTGGGAATTGAACTCATGACCTTTGGAAGAGCAGGCAATGCTCTTAACCACTGAGCCATCTCTCCAGCCCCAAAATTATTCTAAACATAAGAGCGAATCCACTTTCATTGATGAGTTTATGTCAAAATCACTCTGGTGCAGTCGTCTGTCTATGCCTGTCTCTTGGGTTTAGAGTTGAAATATCTAAATGCTGGTAGAAAAGTTAAAACTGCAGAGTAACAAAGCAAACATAAGAGGAGGTTTTGACAAAAGCAAAAAAAAAATTGGTAGCTAATTAAAATTTTACTTCAGACAGGTTTTCTCAGAATGTTCTAGACTCCAGCTTTCACCATTGCCTAAGAATTATTTGGGCTAAGTTAGTCTCCTTCTAACTTCCTTTGGATCCCAGCTGAGGCAGGGTTTGAGACTCAGAGGCGGGGTCAAACGTGTAGTCAGAGCCTTGGACAGGATCTCTGAAGCTGGAGCGAAGTCTGGCTTCGTTGTTTTTCTGTAGTTTTGAAACCAGCACAAAACATCAAAATTGCACATGTTAATGAAATGGGTGTTCCCAGTGATGTTTCAATTCATGTGTGTATTGTGTAATGGTTAAAACAGATTAAGTATACCTCCTTACATAGTTATCCTTCTGCTTTTCCCACACTGCCCTGAGGCAGATTCATAGAGTGACCTTGTTCTTGATTCCCTTCATAACTTAAAGGGAAATTCACACAATGTCCAGAGCCCTAAATGTCCTGAAGATCATGGAAGAGTGTGTCCTGAAATTCCTTTCTGCAGGTGGCACCAACCTGGACTTTCAGATGGAGCAGTACCTCTACAAAAGGAAAAGTGATGGTATCTGCGTCATAAATCTGAAGAGGACCTGGGAGAAGCTATTAGCTGCAGCCAGGGCTATTGCTGCCATTGAAAACCCTGCAGATGTCAGCATCATCGCCTCCAGGAACACTGGGCAGCGAGCTGTGCTGAAGTTTCCTGAGGCAGCTGGAGCTTCTCCAATTGCTGGCCGTTTCACTACTACCACCTTCACATGCCAGATCCACACAGCCTTCAGGGAGGCACGGCTTCTAGTGGTGACTGATCCCAGGGCTGACCACCAGCCCCTCACAGAAGCGTCTTACGTCAACTGCCCCTGTTGCCCTGTGTAACACACACTCACCTCTGCGCTATGTGGACATTGGCATCCCGTGCAACAACAAAGGAGCTCACTCAGTCGGTCTGATGTGGTGGATGCTGACCGGGGAAGTACTCCGCATGCATGGCACTATCTCCGGTGAGCACCCATGGGAGGTTGTGCCTGATCTTTACTTCTACAGAGAACCGGAGGAGATTGAGAAAGAGGAGCAGGCTGTTGCTCAAAAGGTTGTGACCAAGGAGGAATTTCAGCGTGAATGGACTGCTCCAGCACCCAAGGTGACCGAGTGTGTAGGTGCTCTCTGTACCCATGCAGCAGCTCCCTACTGCAGGCTGGAGTGCCCAGCCAGCCACTGAGGACTGGGCAGCAGCTCCCACAGCAACTGAGTGGGTTGGAGCCACCACTGAGCTCCTCCGTAGACACCTGAGCAAAGATGAAAAAGGTGGAAGGAAAATAAAGTTCCTACAAGCTGAAAAAATATATATTTATCACTTCTTCTTAGTGGAAAATTTCAATATCCTCCCTTCCAGGTTTGTTAGCTGTACAGTTTTGAGTGAGCATCTTTAGACGGTCATGTGAAATATCACACCAGCACGTCAGTCTTAATCTCAAAGTAGCTCAGCAACCGTTGGCCACTCTTTCTCCTTCTGTCTCATGCATCCCCAGCCTTCACCTTTGAGAAGCACCACCTTACCCATACCTTCTATGTGAGCAACAGTTTTAAAATTAAACATGAATGGGCTCCCTAAACATTGTAGTCTCCTTTTCTGTCCATATCATCACAGATGACTGACTTTTCTTCACTTTGTAACTGAATATCCCAAAATACGTATTTATTTCTGTGTCAGTTAATAGACCTTTATGTTGACCCCATATTTTGGTGACTGGAAATAGAGTGTCAGAGAAAGTATCTCTCAGCAAATGGCACTAGAGATACTGTGTATCCCCTGTACAAGTT
Source organism: Alexandromys fortis (assembly GCF_014885135.2). NCBI lineage: Eukaryota > Metazoa > Chordata > Mammalia > Rodentia > Cricetidae > Alexandromys > Alexandromys fortis. Next base: position 12,545,974 of record NW_026067896.1, read on the forward strand.
GATGTCAGACTTATTGAGAGCATTTGCCTATTTCTCCCAATGTGTAAGCCAAGACTGCTCATTCATTTCCTGGCTGCCCAAACCCGAATAATAATACAAAAACTATATTAATCATAACACTGTTTGGCCAACAGCTTAGGCATATTTCTAGACAACTCTTACATCATCTATTATTTTATGTTTTACCACCAGACTCATGGTTTGTTACCTCTTGCGTCTTAGGTGGTTACATGGCATCTGCCTCCTTTGGCTGCTACATGGCGTCTCTTTGACTCCACCTACTCTTTCTATATAATCTTCCAGCCTGGCTATACCTTCCCTGCCATAAGCCAAAGCAGCTTTATGCATTAACTGATAAGAACAACACATATGCAGGAGGACATCCCACATCACAAACGTCACTACTTCTCATAACCAGTGTCAAATATAGGTACACTACTTTGTCAAAAATCTATAGGTGCTCAAGGATCTGGGACAGTGGGATTACATTGCTATACATGCTTTAATGCTAGAATGAAGAATTTTGAATGTTTTTAAATGTTTTGAATGTATTTTTGAATAGATACATTTCACCTAACTTATATAGCTCATGATGCATACATATTGAAATATCACAGAACACTCTGTAGATAGTACATATTTAGTTTTTCAAGTATCAGTATTAAAATTAACAAATTAAGGGATGCTACATCTGGGCATTGAAGTTAAACATTTTAGATGACATTCAGCGATCTTCATTGAACTCAGCACACCAAGTCTTAGCTTAGCGGAGGGGATGGTAGTGGAGATTTTCTCTCTGTCTGCCCCTCACTGTGGGACACTGCCAGCAGCAACTTGCTGTTGTCTCCCTTGGAAACCTCTTGAATCTGGAGTACATTTCAGTCATTTACCAAACATGCTCCACATGAATTATTCCAAACCATGTTTACTTACTTGGACCCAAAATCCAGAAGATGGACAAGGCACACATGGCCTCAGAAAGTGGAAAAAGCCCTCCCTGGAAGCCAACCCAGTGTGTGCGATTTCTCCTCCAAGAAGTTAAGTCCAGGTTTTAACCCTCTGGCATTAGATGTAGCCACACAACACAGTATATTGAATTATGAGACTGCTTTTGCTTTTTGGGCAAAGACATGTAAATAAATGAGCAGGATCAACAAAGTTAATATAAAATGGAGATTGAGCAATGACTTCATCAAGAACAGAAGGGTACATCTATTGTTCTTTAAAGATAATGTTTCAAGCTTATTCTCCTCAAGTTGAAATATAATGATTAGAGTGGTTTCTATTGTTTTGTTTGTTTGTTGCATTTTAACCATACAATATTAATGATTTTCTAGGTTTTGAAAAAAATAATTTTATTTTTATTTGTTTATATGTGTGCATGCTTGCATGCATGTGTGTGTGTGCATAAGTGTGTGTGTGTGTGTGTGTGTATACTCACAGAGGCCAGAGGATTATGTTGATCTCCTGGAGCTGAAGTACAGGCAGTAGTAAGCCTCCTTTACAGGTGCTGGGAATGAAACTGGGAAAGAACAGCAAGCACTCTTAACTACTGAGCCAACTTCTTGGCCCAGGTTTTCTAGATTTAGTTTTTTTCTAAATTTTAAATTGTTTTATTTACTAGCGTGTGTGTGAGAGAGAGAGAGAGAGAGAGAGAGAGAGAGAGAGAGAGAGAGAGAGAGAGAGAGAGAGGTGGGGTGCAGGTATCAGTGCCACAATGCATGTGTGGAGGTCAGAAGATATATAGAGGTCAGAGGACAACTTTTTGAAGCTGGTTCTCTCTTTCTGCCTTCATGTAGTTCTAGAAAACAAACTCAGGCTTGCACCACCATGCAACAAGCACCTTTACATGCTGCCATTTTTCTGGTCCTAACTTTTTAGAGTTTTTGTTTATACTTTATTTTCCCCCTAAACATTTTTTTTGGTTGAACTGATAATAGAAAACATCCCTCCTGGGTAACAAACTGTGGTTTTTAATGTGATTTCCAAGCTCATTCAACCTGAGGTTGCAAGGGTTATACTACTAATTTATAAGACTGTTGTGCGAACTAATAATTAACATTTGCTAGATGTTCGTAGAAAAGGTGTGAGAGGAGAATTGAATCAGCTTTAACAGTGGGGTTTTCAAAAGGAAACCTCACTTTCTTAGTATATTTTTTTTTAAATTCTAAGTAAACTTCTGAGCCAGGCACTGTGTGGAAATTTAACAGAATTCTCATTCTTGCAATTGGATATTCTGGTGATATGCTGACAATACTGTCTTCCCATTACGGCATTTTTAATATAGGTCTCAGAGTGAAAGCATTTTCTTTAGAGTTTCATTCATTCACAGCAAGGTTTCTGTTCAAAGGCAGACAATGCAAGGCCATCACAGCTATCTGGTCAGTCAAAAAATAGCCGTCTTTCTTCTTGGGGTCCCAGCTTGTTCTCAGTTTTGAACCCACTCTTCCTATTTTTCAGATCATCAGTGTTGGAGACTAGTTTCTTACTTGGAAAATATCTGTAACCATAACCCTAGAAACTCCTCTCTAGAATCTTCAGGTCAAAACAGATTATCATTTTGCTGCCCAATTTCCAGTGATTTTGTCTTTGTGATCCAACTCAGCATCATTTCTAAGGTCCATCAACTTCTGGTCCCATGTCATTAAAGCTCCTATTGCTCATCTCAGCACTTTAGGAATGTGAAGTCCAGGCCTGTAAACAGCCGTAAATTTACCTGGCTGCATTTCCTCTGTCAGGCTTCAGCAGCCTTTGCTACCTTACAAGGGCCTCTGGTCCCTTATATGCAGAGGGTGTGGTAATACAGAGGAGTCTACCCTACCTACTTGTTACTGTGGAGAGGACAGTAGAAAGCCTGATGGGTCAAACAAACCACTCTACACACAAGAGAGTTTCCCTACTTGTTTTCCACTCCACCCTGGCCACAGAGGAAGCAATATGCCCACCAGCACCCACCATACATGGAGCTTTTGCTTCACACCTGTGACAGTCCCTCTTTCTGTCAAAATGAATTATTGCATTCCTGGCACGTGACAGGAACCTTTTCTCGAAAAAGGGAACAGCAAGGAGTAGACCTCATACTCTTGCCCATGGGGAAGGAACAAAGGTGTTCTTAGAACTCAGTAAGAAAACCTTGTCACTTTTAAAATTGGATCCAATACATTGCTACTCCAAGGTGAAGGTGTACATTGTGCCTCATCTTCCCTAAGGTGATAGCTGGAAAGTCTATGAATTTGGCTTTGTGGCCTCTCCATACTCATAGAGACATTTTTAATCGTGCGAAAACATGACCATTTTCTCCCTTTAAGGGACAAGAGAATTATGTAGTACTCGGATTTGGAGTTAATATGGAAAGGGTCATGGTCCAATCACTAGAAGGACCAAAGGAGCCCAGAACTTTTAGAATGCCATTTGCCATGGTGTGTGTGTGTGTGTGTGTGTGTGTGTGTGTGTGTGTGTGTGTGCTGTCAGTCAGGATCAGACCTCTCCAACGTTTCTTCAGTCCTATCTACCTGGGACATACAACAGAGTGACCAAGTCAGCAAACTTCACGATGACTCTGGGTTCAGACTTCTCAAGGTTGATTATGTTATACACAATATTTTTTTCATCAACTAATTCAGTTACACCTGAAGGGAGAAATGTGTCTTACAGGGGTTGTCTTTATAAATGTCCGCAGACAACTGGAATGCCTCCATTTTCCTTGCCCTTCACAGCTCTGTGAGTGATCTACCCTAGCAAACTCCTTCAATGTGACACTCTCCACGGGTCTCCTACAGATACTCATGCTTCTTCAATCCTTTCTTGACCGACAAACAAAGGTATCCAACTTTCCTGGCGATTTTCAGACCATCTATTACATCCAACTTGGGGAAATTTCATCCTTTAATTTTTTTTTAATTTCTCAGAGCCTATGTGTTCTGCTGATGATGCAGTTTTTTTCATATGAAATTCAGATTCTCAATACTATGGAAAAACAACATTGGTGTATTTTGGGATGAATTTCCTAGTAACAATGGATTTAATACAAAACATTTGTCTATTGTAGCAAAGGAAAAAGCTAAAGGGAGCAATATGCATTTTGCAGATTCTGCCAAACAAGGCAATGTTTGTTTATGTTTTAGAGAAAATAAATTAATGTGTTTTGTTTACATTCGCATGCATCTTTCTAGAACACATGTATACACAAAACACAGTTGTTGTGTTATTATTAATACTTTTATGAGGCCTTTTTCTGTCAGTCCATATGGCTTCATCTGAAATCATTTTACCTCTAGGCCCTAAGAATGAGTCTTGTAACCCTTTATAAGTTGACGGATATCAGACCTGGGTCACCTGAGATAAACCATTCACAGAATTGATTTCTACTGTGGCTTAACACTGCTGCTATATTTTATGACTGTGTCTATGAATACCTAGACACATATAAGATAAACGTGAAAATATTACATATGAAGCTTTATATATGAGTCAATGGGATAAATAAGTATAGTATTTCTGAAAACTTTTGACCAATTAGCTGCTCTCAAAATTAAAGGTAAAAGCTCTCATCTCCTAACTCTGACTTAGCAATGCATTCTAGGACTTTTTCTGAAGCATAATCTCATCCTGAGACTTTGCTCAAAGGCCACTTTTCACTCTGCAGCAGAAAGAAAGTCCTGATCATGTCACTATTTTACCATATCCTCAACAGTAAGTGTTCAACTTTTTATGCCAATTACTTTCATTTTGCTGTGGCTTATCCTCCCTCACTGAGATTCAATCGCAAGGATGTGAACCAAATATACTAACTAGTTTAACTTCAAGTTTAAAAATTGAGATCAATTTTGGTTTTATGTGCAATGTGTGTTTGTATGAATACAAATTATACCAGTATAAGTGTCTTTGGAGGCCCTAAGGGGACATAAAATCCCCTGAAGCCGTAGTTACAAAGGGTTGTGAGCCATCCAATGTAGGTGCTGGGAACAAAGTTCAGGCCATCTGGAAGGGGAGGGAGTGGTCTTAACCACCAGGACATCCCTTCAGCTCTTCTTACTTTTTTCTTTAGCTTAATTTAGCATTTTATTTCCTTACTCTTTTTCCTGCTGTCTTCTTCTCAACCCCATATTTTGCCTCCCTGTTTTAAAACTAAGTGCATGGAGAGAGATACTTATATTTTACGTGTATGCATATGTTTATGAAGATGTCAAGTAAGAGGGCCATGAAATGGCAAAACTCCACAAAAATGAATTGCACCTACCCCTCAGACCTTCTAAAACACCCTTCTCCACTGAAAGGGACCAGTAGTCTTTGGAGAAATGACTGGTCTCAAGCTAGGACTGGTAGTGTAAAAACCTGCAACCAAAATGCAGAGAAATACAAAAAAAAAAGGAAGAAAAAAAAGAAAGAAAGAAAGAAAGGAAGGAAGGAAGAGGATAGGAGAAAAGAGGAAAAGAAAGGGAAAGAAAAGAAAAAAGAAGAGGGAAAAAAGGCAAAGAGATGTCAGGACAGCAGAAGGAACTGACAATGAACAATTTGGGGAGCTGTAGGGATCCAAACCAACAATAAGAATGAAAGCCCACCAGTCAAATCAAGCATTAGTGTGTGAATTAATCATGACCTGAGCAGCAAGGCTCAACAAGAATAAAGCACTTCCCTTTAAAATAAAACAGAAACTGACTTATATCAGAGAAATGACAGAAGAATAAAACCAAACCTGGAAGAGCAGAGTGTTTGCATTACGTCGGTATTTCTAACTCTAGCTCTCAATTGCTTCTAGCTGCCTTTAAGTCGTCGGAGGATTCCATTTCTGTAGGATTTTTAGAACGTTTAATTCACTATTTGGACATGGAACTGTGATTAAGCCACAATGTAATCAGTGAGTGGAAGTAATTCTTACTGCTTTTTAAAAACGTCTTTAATTTTACTTTTGAGATTACAATATAATTACAATATTTTCCCTTCCCTTTCTTCTCTTTGAGCCCTCTCGTACACCCCTTCATGATCTTCTTCCAATTCATGACTCCTTTTCATTAATTATTATTATTATTATATGAATATATGTATATGTACACACATACACATTTCTAAGTAAAATCGCTTCTGTCCATATTATTATTTGTATTTATGTTTTCAGGGCTGACCTTTTGGCACTGGACAACCATTTCATATCATCTTCCCTGGGGAGGATAATATCTCACCCTCCCAGCTTCCCTCAGTTGCCTGCAGTTCTTCGGGTAGGGCTGAGGCCTCGTGGGCTTTCACCGTCTGCTGTGACATGTTTATCGTTGCCATTTTTGCTCAGCTCCTGTGCAAGCAGCTGTGTTGGTGAGGCTCTGTAGGTATAGCTTCTGACATGACGAGGAGACACAATCTCACACAAAACTCCCTGACCTTCTAGCCTTTACAAACTTTCTGCCCTTCTTCCCTTAGCCTTCAGTAACAAGATTAATAAAAACCCAAAGACAGAAATCGGGGTTCAACCTGAAGGTCAGAAAAGCAAAACAGCCAGCCACTGGCTCTTACCTCTTAAGTCCGAAATGGCAATCCTGCCTCCAGGATCTCAGAACTAGACTGTGTGTGAGAGCTGTCTCCTCCCATCTTGTATTCCTGTCTAGTGCTGGAATTAAAAGCATACACCACTACCGCCTGGTTTCTGTAGCAAACTAGTATGGCTACTGGGATTAAAGGTGTGTGTCACCACTGCCTGGTCTGTAAGGTTGATCAGTGCAGCTGTTTTACTCTCTGAACTTCAGATCAGCTTTATTTATTAACTCACAAATGAAATATCACTACAGCCTTAAGTGTGGGAGTGTTTTGTAGATGTATCATTGTGACTAGGCTCCACAGTTCTGCGTTTTGGTTGGTTGTGGTTTTCTGTAATGGTCTCTGCTGTTGCAAAAGGGGAAGCATGAAGACTACACATGTCTGTGGATATAGAAACACATATATACATATTTTCGTTAGGGATTATGCTGGCTTAGGGAATTAGTGACTATAGGTGCTCCTCCAATAGCCATAGCTTCCCTAACCCTGAGTACTTTCAGCTAAGTTCCCAGCACCAGGCATAGTGTTACTCTCGTTGAGCAGGTCTAAAGTCCAACTAGAAAGCTGTTGGTTACCATCAAGGGATGTGCGCTCATACTGTGCCTTTAGAGTATCACGCCTTGCTGGTCATTGATGTGGTTCATGGACAGCATAGCTGGATGCAACTGTTGGTTGCCTCCTTCCTTTGTGCAAAGTGGACAAGCTTAACAATCTGATTTAGTCGTTCCACAATGAGTACAGATGGAGAAATATCACACCGCACCCCACAGATATGTAATTATTTGTCCACTACAAATAAAATGTTTTAACATGGGTATGTTTTACATGTGCAAGCAATCATGTTGGTGAGAGAGTCTGTGGGTATGGCTTCTGGCATTACAAAGAGACACATTATCACAGAAAACTTGATCTTCTAGCCCTTCTGTGCATGCATGTTCCCATGTGTGTGAGAACAAGTGCAAACATGTGGAGGCCTGAGGTTGACACTAGGAATCCTTTATGTTCACCATCTCATTTTTAAAGACAGGATTTCTCAGTTGAACATCGAGCTTGCCTAGAGAGCTGTCGATCAAGCTAGCCCTCATCTCCGCCATGCCCACATATAACGTATGTGGGTTCAGGGGATCCAAACTCTGAATTTGGATAAATGGAAAATACTTTACCCAGTGAGTTATCTCCCAGTCTTAAAAGTAGATTTTATAGGGATGGGGAAAATGTTAGTGCTTAAGAACACTTGCTGCTATTTCAGAGGGCCAGAGTTCTGTTCCTAGCCCCAGTGCCAAGCAGCTCACAACTGCTTATATCTCCAGCTCTAGGGGATCTGACACCTTCTTCTGGACTCTGCCAGTACTCAGTACACATGTGACATACATATATACATACAAATAAAGTGAAAATAGAATAAACAATGTTAAAGAGGAGAAAGTTGTGTAGTAGGGAAGGGCTGAATATCAGGCCACTGACTTTTAGGAGGAAAGAAGAGGGTAGGGAAGAATGTATATGCTAACTCCGTGTAAAGTGCTCCATTACATACTCCTTGATGCTGGTATAATTATCATGATTCCAAGTAAGAGAACACTGTTGCCATCACTGACATAGTGGCATATCTTTCATGTACCTCTGGCATCTTGTTTTGCATTCACCGCAATTATGAGATGGCACCTAGGTTGTTTTTTTTTTATTGTTTGCGTTTCTGTTTGTTTTGTTTCATTTTTCAATGAAAGGTTAAGTACCTTGTCTAAAGGCACAAAAGCAGGTCTACATGCCACAATATAATCTCAATGTTGGCCTTGCCAATATACAATGGCCCTGAAGTTACCTTCTAGTCTTGTCTTCCAAGATTAAAAAAAAATATTACATCATAGTCTTGGCTCTCATATTAATGTTCTGGCTTCAAATTCTTGAGCTACACTGAAGGATTTTTAAGTTCTGAGATCAATCTTGTTTTTCCATCATTTTGTAGGACTTAATGACATAAACAGAAGTCATACCAGTGTGTGTGGCATGTCAGGTGGCACTCTGAGCAGTGTGCAGATGACTACTACCTTAGACTGTGAGGGCACTAACTCTAATATATAGAAGTAGATTCCGGCTCATGAGAGCAGTATGTGTGTTCTCAGTTGTTCATCTCAGACTGTTCATGTTGCTGAGGGTGATACCAGATACAAAAAAAAAAAGAGCATGAGTTAAAGGATTGCTAAATAAATAAATGTATTCTTGCATCATTTAATGACCACCAGCAAGTGTTGTACCCTGCTGTATGAACCCTAAACAAATGCCTCTACTTCTAAATTCCTCTGCTGTACTAAACTGGAATTAACAAATCTCTTTGGATTGTCATGAGTTTCAAACACACACCTAAGCAGTGCTTAAGACAGATCCTGCCACAGTAAATGTCAGCTGTCGTTCTTGTTTCTATATTTTGCCATAAGACCCTAAATACGTGGAAAAAGTAACCAGTAGACTCTTCAACAAGTGTTGAGTTGACAATCTAGAAGCAAGGAAGACAGAAGAAGGGACCTAAACAATAAGGTGACAATGTTCTCCCTAAAGCAGATTCAATGAGTATAAGAGAAGTTGTCTAAATTGGTTGCTAAGAAGAGAAATCAATAAAATCTAGTGACTCATTAAATGTATAGAGGGGAAATCAGTTATTGTGAGAGATTCCCTTGGAAGGTCAGAATATCAGCCGCTGACACAGCAGGGCAAGGGTTTGGGTAAGGAGACAAAGTCTTTCGCCTTCTCACCTTGTCTATTCAATGCCTTTGGCAGTTCATTTTCCAGGTCTACCTCCTCCTCTCCTCCTCCTCTTTAAATCATACCATGTTTGAGAGAGTTCCATTTTCACCCTTTACCAATGCTTAGGCCTTAGCGCTGTGATCTGTGGATATCCTGATAGCTTACAAAAACGTTTAGACTAAACCATATCTATTTTTTAATATATTAATGCCTTTTGAAGAGCCACCATGCTGAAATATTTAATGCAAAAAATAACTTCAGATAATGTGATAATGTCAAATTGGTTGAAATAAAATCTGATCATAACAATTTGGAAAAAAAAAAAAAAAGAATGTAGTTCTATCCCGAAGCTGGAAGTCTTCTGAAAGCAGGCAAAATGCACCACCCTGCTCATCCATGCCACTATCTCACAAGCTGCAATTCAACTAGATGCCTATCTTTCCTACAATTAATGTCTCGTTAATATCTGTGGAAAGACCAATTACTGCCTCCACTTCATCTTTTTTTTTTTCTTTTTCCCGTCCCTCTATGGTGTTTATCATTAAGGATAGCATCCTAGCAGCGAACATGATCTTAGCAGATTTTGTTTATCTAAATGCAGCCATAACCTCCCTCACTCAGACACACAGTTATCTTCTTGCCAACCTTCCATAGCCCTTGTGCTTGTTAAAGATACTTTAGCATTTTCATGGCTTTTATTTCCATTTTTCATCATATGCTACAGAAAAATTATATCCTCTGTCATTTTTTTTTTGAAAAGCTGATTGCCTGCCAGTTTTTGGCAGAGAAATCTAGGAGATGGAGTTTGGCAACAAAAAGGCACCAAGCAACAGACAAACCTTGAGGTCTGCAAAGTAGTGATGCTCTTCAACCTGTTCTATTGGGTGTGAAATTAGGTCCTATCAATGTCAGACTCACCCCCAGAGCAAATGTCCCCTTGTGACAACTACATGCTGCGCTTCAAAGCAAATGATAGAATAACATTTCCAGCAATTATATTTCTGGAACAGAAACTCTCCAGAAGTATAACATAGTATTGATTGACCGTTAGCTAATCTCGAAATATCTCTGGGAACAAGTGCCCAAACCACCTTCAACAGCCAGTGCTGTAGGATTATTGAATGGAAAACAAGCAAAAGCCTTCTGGGGGTTAACAAGGCACAACCTACAGAGATACCACTACTGAAAACTGGAGGCAACAACTCAGATTATAAGAGTAAGGACTAGGAGACAATGTCTTTCGAATTTCTTTCCCCCCTTCTGTTTCTCTTGCTCCACCAGTCCTGATTTTTATCCCGCCATCACTTAATAGCCATCTATCAACTCCATATCAGAAGCTGTTTTTAAAACTAAAAGAAAAATACGAAAGTAGCAGAGAAGGGAGTCATGGGCAGATCATAAAGCCAACAGACTTCAGAGAGTGATAAGTGGCATGTTTGTGTTCTCTCAAATTTCACATGCTGAAAGTGTATCACCGGTGTGGAGAGTTAGAGAGTTGCCTTTTTCAGGGGTAATTAAATCAGGAGGTCAGACACCTTATGACAGAGAACAATTGCCTTCCAATGGAAGCCCTAAAAAGCATCAGGTGAACAGCCAGCAAGAAGAAGCCATTTGTGAAGGAGAAAGCTGGCCACTTCCGACACTAAGATATCTGCACCTCATTCAAAGTCCCTCCATCCCTGGAACTATGAGAAATATATTTGGTTTTGCATATGCTATGTAGCTGCTGGCGTTTTGTTGTAGCACCCCAGGGGCAGGAGGCACAGTGGGAAGCTGGGAAAGCTGTAGCAGCAAGCGGCATCAAGTGGACGGGTGTATTTCTCAGACCTGGATCTCTGCACCTGTCTTTAAAGGAGGGGAATCAGAGGCAGCTGCACCAAGACCCAAAAGACAAAAATCCTCATATGTTTGGGTTTTCCAAAAATACAATTTTTTTGGTTGGAGAGGGCAAGTGTTTGAAACTCTTAGGAAACTTAAGTCCTGATAAGAGCTGTGCTGTGGATAGATTCTATTATAATACTTTTTAAAAGGGGGAGATTGAACTCACAATAAGCTTCTAAGAGAGTGGACTAGGAAAGCAAGAAAAAAGGGGAGAAACACTCGGAAAGGAAATGTGTTTAGAGAGTGCATGCTTGTTTGTGAGTGTGTGTCTGTGGGCAGGGAGGCCAACTGAAGAGTTCTGAGCATCACCATGAAAACTTTTTTATCAAAGAAATACATTTTCAAAATATGTCATTGGTGATCATAAGGAAAAGTTTTGAAATTGTGCTTCAAATCAAGTGAAGCAGATGTCTTTGGTAGAGAGGGGACTTTCCTTGTCTCTAGGTGCTGTGTGTACTGGGAGGTGGGCATAAAGACGTAGTGTGTCTACCATGCAAAACGTTGTCCTTTCCCTTACACACAACATTGCCGTAAAGTAATCCCGGTATTTTAAGAGCTGCACTTTAGGAAAGACGATTAAGTTGTCCAAAGCCACCCACCAGCTCTTCCAAACCCAGTCTATTGCTTTTTCTTCTACCTTATCAGAGTCACCGGTTTGGTAAATGGCTCTTTAATTTTGATATGGTTCCTCCTATTTTAATCTCTCTCCTTCACCCGAAAGGAAAATGTTCATATGGTTGCCTGACTCTGGAATGGCCCCAGCTGTAAAAAGAAACAAAAGGCATCCTACATGATCTTAAAAGGAGAATACAAAGCTCTGACATTGCCTCTCTAAACCATACCCACTGAAGTAAAAGCTCTTCACACCAGACCAACCCTGAGAAGTCTGAAATGTCCTCTACACCCATACTTTGAGAAAAATAACATGAGCACTGTGTGTGTGTGTGATATGATTGTGTTATGAAATTTTCTGCTGCCATGCCTTGACCTCACCCTCTACTGTCTTCAATAATTTCCAAGAGCATGAATTCATTTACTACTTTAATGATTGGATAATTTATTCACATACCAATCCACCCAGGAAACAATCACTGGCTCATTCTACTTCTGTTTGGTTGTTTGTGGAGACAAGGTGTCACACTGGGACCCAGGTTGGTCAGTACTACCATTCTCTTTTTTAAAATTATTTCTTTTATTTTTTTCAATTATAATATAATTGTGTAACCTCTACCTTCTTTTTCCTTCCCCCAAACCTTCCCATATACCCTTCCCTACTCTTTCTCAAATTCATGACCTCTTTTTCATTAACTGCTGTCAGTCGTGTGTGTGTGTGTGTGTGTGTGTGTGTGTGTGGTAAAGTAAAAAAATGTTGAATTAAATAATCTATGTAAGGCCAGGACTTTAGAAATTGGATCTTCAAACTGGTTCACACACAAAACGTGAATCCATACTCATGCAAATCGGTTAATGTAACATAAATTCTAATTAGTCTTAATAATAAAATCCCCAAGTCAGATATAGGGGCGAATGCTGAAAGATCAGAGAAGCAGAGCAGCCAGCCACTAGTTCGTACCGATACCAAATTCTTGGGTGAATGGGCCATCCTGTCTCTAGGAATTCTCAGACTGAATTCCTTGAGCGCCTGTCCCCTCCAGCCTTATAGTCCTCTCTCCGCCCAGCTATACCCCTTCCTGTCTCCACCTTCCTAATGCTGGGATTAAAGGCATGCAACTCCCAAGTACTGAGATTAAAGATGTGAACCATTACCACCTGGTTCTGTTTCTCTTTTAGACTGGATCAATCTTCTGTAACCCAGGATAGCCTTGAACTCAGAGAGATCCATCTGTCTCTGTCTCCGAGTGCTGGGATTAAAGGTGTGTGCCACCACTGCCTGACCTCTATGATTAACTAGTGTGGTTAGCTCTGCACTCTGATCTTCAGGCAAGCTTTTGTTGTTGTTGTTGTTGTTGTTGTTGTTGTTGTTGTTGTTACAACACAAACAAAATATCACCATAGGTTAAAGTGACAGAGAATATCTCAGAACTTCTGACTACCCTCTCTCCACGCCATGGCATATCTATATGCCTCCCGCTCCTTGTATTTTAGTTCATTTCTTAATCTCTGAAATAATCTATTCTTTTCCTTCTTCATTTTTTTCTTTGTTTATCCTATGCCTCAGCATTTGTGCTTTTAAGGGTATGGAAATTATTTTTCTTTTTGCTTTGTTCCTATTACTTACAATTCTATGAGAATCTAGGAACAAATCAGTAATACTTGCTAGATGGAGGGATACACGGATGGGCAGACTAAATTAAGACCTTCTTTATTCTCCTCCCTCACCCATTTTTTATACTAAAGCATTTCATTTAAACTAAGCAATCCTAAAATTAAACCAAATTCCTCCAAAATTTTATTGTCAGTTCAAAGCAATATAGATAAATATAATTTTTTACTATATTTTATCTGTGAAGGGGATCCAAATAAGGATCTATGAAAATAATAACCGGGCTGTTTGATTTGAATAAATACCAGAATTTATATGAGGATCCATCTTTTATCTGTATCAGAAGTCATCCCCTGGGTAAAATGATTTTAGTTATCTCCTAGGGGCTCTTTGCAAATTTGCCTAGTTGACCCAATAGTCATTTAAGTTGGCTCCCAAATCTTTTCACAAAAAAATGACAGTTTCTAAACTCCATCTCCACGTGCCTCAAATGCCCTTATATGCTAGACCACAGTTACCACTGCAAAGAAAGACCAAATGCTGTATGTAGACTTCTTCACCTGCATGGAAGAAAGGCTAGATGCAGTCTCCGTAGTCTTGAAGAGCAGGTACCATTTCCCAAGCAATCACCAAGGACAGTCTTTGATCACCAAGCACCTGTTCACTTCCTTTCTCCACAGTCTCCATCAAGTCAGCCACAAAGCCCCCTAGGGATGCAGTTTTGAGTTTGTCTGGATGGAGTGGTTAGTAATTAGTTCCTTTTGCATTTGGTAATTCTGTTAACACAACTCGGTAGGTGTCTTGTTAATTTGTTCATTACTAGGTGGATGAGAATGTGCATCTCTTCTGTGAATAACAATTATTCCTAAATGAGGTAATTTTACCAAGGACGGTGAAATTTTCTCGTTCTTCCCCGGTTTAAGGATATTACTGCCAAGAATGAACAGCTCCAAACAAAGCAAGCTGTGGGAGGTGGAGGACAGCGCTCTTCCGTAGAAAGTGGTGGGAGGCAGCGGAATTATTTTTATCGTCTTCAAAGGAAGTCCATTGCAGAGTGCATAGGGCTTCAGAAGGAAGAGATAGGACCCTTCTGGTGGAGGGACTTCTGCTTTTTACTCGGGGAGCCCTGGCTCTATGTGTGCTCTTTTCAGTATTAAAGAGACATGTCACCAAGGGGATGTAAGGAAAATGGACAGTTACCACATCAGCTGTAGCAGCATCCCAGGAACTTGGTCATAGTGCATGGAGTCCTACACGGGTGGACACAAATTCTCAATGTCTTCTAAGAAGAGCTGTCAAATAACATTTCCGTCTTCTGCCTTTTTCCCCATCTGAATCAGAGTAGTTACATTAATTCCTATTTTTCACTCAGTTGAATTTTTATAGGATTAAAAATCTCCTAACTTCTTTTTGGAACAGTTAACCTGACCTCCAATGACCATAAGAAACAGAATCTCTTCTCACCCATTTTAAGAACGAGAATACTGGACCACAGAGAAGCATGGTACCATGTACAGCATTGTGTCTCTGTTAGACAACAGCACAACGAGGGTTCATTCCTTCTACTACCAAAAATGTTTAGAGGTTAGTATTTGGGTCATACATTTCCTGGTATCCCTTATGTTTAGCAAGAAGACTTTTGTCCAATTTGTGTAGCATCACATCAATGATAAGAATTGAGGATTTTGAGCAGGACAGCATGCATTCAAATCCTGATTCCGTAACATTAACTAAGACGTGGAAGGCTCCATTCCTCTTCATACAATGGATATAATCCCAGCACTAACTCTAAAAAGTTGGGAGCTTCCTGCATATTCCAAGTCTACTCCCTAAGGGACTCATTTACAACTAGGTACCCACAATTCAACAGCTAACCTAGAGCACGACAGTAGAAGAGCAATAGTTATTTGCAGGTGAAATGAAATACACTGTGCACACATTTTAAAGGGATGGGATTCTTTTGTTTCATTCTTTCCTTCTCAGACCGAGCTAGGAACAAAGTCCCACTCATCCATTCTACTATTCACACGGCATGGCTGGCCGCTTGTGCATCTCGGTTATCTGTTCACACCTTGAGAGCAGTAGAAGGAACATTGGGCCGGAGCTATCTTCTTCCACAGGGCACACGGCAAAGGCAGAACTGAAGCAATCTGCACCGTTTCCGTCTGAAAGCTGATGGACAGGCTTCTTGCCTTCCATGGGGAATAGGGATGCACGCGGGGGAAAGCAAGGCTGCACGTTGAAGTCTTTACAATGTTATACACCACAGATGTAGGAAATCTGCTGATCCCAGTGAAACGGGGACACCTGAGTTAGAGACAGGCTCTGGGAGACATCAACTCAGTCTGTTTTCCGTGCTGGATGAGAGCCAAGTCCATGAGAGATTCTGCTGTCATTCCTTTTCACAGCCACTGGCAAACAAGTGTAAAAATCTAGAAAGCTGAAGAGACAGGCATGGTGGCAGGGACTTAACAGCAGAGTTAAGGAGATGAGACAGAAACGTGCTGCAGGACCCAAGAGAGCTGAAAGATGGAAGACAGCAAGCCGAGGCCAATCTACACGGAGGCCTGAAACTCTTAGGCATGGCAGTCCTTTCCCAGGGAAGAAGGGAACACAGCTAGGCAATCTGAGTGGGCTGGAAGCCATGTGGGGCTGCTGGATCCATCTCTCTTGGGTTCCTTCCCACTTTACCATACTGGAAGCCTGCGTCTGGGCCCGGATATAAACTCCACTTCTTCAGAGGAGCATATGTAGAATGTAACAAATTAATGCTAACACATTCATTCAATTTCTATTTATTGACATGTCATTTTTCATTTTGACGTTTTTATCCCCAAAAGGGCTGTTTCATCAGACGCGGAAGAAGAACATCAACAAAGGAGGGTGTCTTTATGATGATTTTCGCTTCACTCAATAGCTCTTCCAAGACCGAACACAACAAGGAGGGCTTGGCCCAGATGTGTTCAGAGACAATGTGGTCCCACCACAGAAGCCTGTTCTCATGGTACATGGCATCTGGTCCTATGGGGGCGGCGGGNGGGGGGGGGCAGCGGCAGGGAGGGAGGTGGCCTTTGCGGTAGGTGAGAAGATTTCTTTTGCAAAGCCACCACACGACAGAGTCCTAAAGAAAATCATCTGTCTTTGCCAAGATTCAACCAAAACTTCAAAGGAATTTGAATTTCCTTGCTACGGGTTTAAAGACCTCCAAAGATGGAAGCCCAGATTTAGCAATGAGGGCAGCAAAGACAACTCAGTCTTCCTGAAGGCATCAAACAGATAAAATCCTCACTGCTTAGGGATGCTTACTGTCAACTGACCAGCCTCGACTATAGGGATGCTTACTGTCAACTGACCAGCCTCAACTAGCAATGGCCACCCCATAAAATACCCCTGTCAGGAAATTGTGCTAATTTCTCTAGATTTTGCAGGTGAATTGGAGCTCACAGAGAAGATGACTAGGTTTGCCTGCAGGCCTTCAGTGATTCATCGCCCATCTAAGTATTACAACCCGGAGCTCCCGACTTGCCCGCTCTGAGCTCACACCTTCAGGATGAGTCTTCTTAGATCCGCCAGACAATGGCTTCAAAGTATTTATGGCAATTAGAGTAGGAACACTGTCTCCTATTGGAACACACCTACCAGATTCTCCTTTTGGACCTTGTCAAGGTTGTTGCCAGTGAGCAGGGAGCGGGAGGCAGAATTTAGTGCTTGGAGTCGTCCAGTCTCTAGGCAGACTTCGTAATGGCAGAAATCAGGCCTTATAAGGAGAAAAGTTGGAGATGGGAATTCTCTCTCTGGCATAACTTGGAAGGAGGCAAGTTAGGGTGTGGGGGAGCAGAGAACTAGGCATCGCAACTGTTTGTTCCTTCACTTGAAACTGATGATAACTGAGTTTAGCTAATATTATGCCATAACCCCATTCCTAGTGTGATAACGCACAGTCCCTGTGTTAATTCTCTTTCCTTCCTTGCAAATATACGCTATATATTAAGAAGCACTTAAGCAGATTAAAAATAGATCTCAGGGATTTCGGCTTCATTTGCTGCCCTCTGCCAGGTAGGTAGTGGCAGCGCCACTCACAGAGACTTCCCTGTACTCTATACAAGTTAGGTTCTAAGGGATAAGGCGGAGATGCTCACAAACACGTCTCGAAACTAGCGCCAGCCTTCACCTAGGCAAAAATAAGTTCAAACCTAGGGAAAGATAGGTCCTCACTAATGCTTTATCTGGAAAAAGAAACGTAGTCATTTTGTTTCGTGTTGGGTCTGGGGAATAGGAAGGCAGTTGTTCCCTCTCAAAAATAAAGGTGAACAAACTGGCAGATGGCATTCATTGCTCAGGTTCCTTCCGAAGGGGCTTATTTCCACCCCTCTTCTTTACCTAGTCAGTTATTCTTTCAAGTCACACGTCAGCCGTGAGCCCTGATGGTTGCCGCAAGAGCCATGCTGCCAATGTTCTGCAGAGCTTCCACAGTCCCTTTCTTCCCAACCTTCCTCAGAGCTGTTCTGAAGGCACAAGTGTGCAGCCTGGAAGCCATCCCTAGGAGAAGCCCTGGAGATGGTGTTAGGCTAAACCCTCCTCTTACAAAGGATTCTTTACTATCTGGATGGGTTTCGCCTAAAAATAGGAATTTACATAGCCATAGTGTGCCTTCCCGCCTCTTCCGCAGCTCTCTCAGCTTCTAGAAAGGGGGGTAAGATTCCATGTTACACCACAAAGGAAGTGACTCTTTAGCTAGCTTTAATGTCTCACCTTCACTTGAATGACAGTTTTCTCCAAAATGGAACACTCCTTTGTGACCATTTACGACAACTGTCTAAATCTTGCTTCTAGCATTTTTAAAACACACTAACCAAATGTAGAGGTTATATTTAAAAAAAAAAATCAAGACTTGCGTAAGCAGCGGTGAGAAGGTTGGATTTCATGTTCACTGAGAACAATTTGGAGGCAGAAATTCATGACTCAACTCTGGCTCTGTCCCAGGACCCCTTTCATACTCTGAGCTTTTTGCACCCGGAAAAAAAGCCTTCTGCTCCAAGTCCTCAGAACCATTCATCCAGCCCTCCACGATAATAGCCAGGCAAAACTTTATCAGCGGGAGAACCAAAAAGGCCTGACAGACGAGGCTGCCGGCACTTCAGCGGCCAGGTGAGCTTTGTTCTGACTCCATTCTGTCGGGCTTAACAAGCAGATATTAAGGAAAGTTTATAGACCATCTAAATGAAAGGCTGTCGGTGGAGACAAGAGCTGCCAGTGGGCACCACACATCACAGCTGGGTGTAGACGGTGCTGCAAAACAGCTGAGAGCAAAGGCGGTTTGATATGGGAGCAGCCGCTTCCACCCCCCACTAGAAGCAAGGCTTAATCATCTGGCACCCAAGAGTCTGGAGTGCAGCCTGGAGAGAGACGCAGCACCTGACAGGACTCTGGGCGTGAGTTTCATCATTAGATTAGATATGAACGATTTATTTGCAGAAATCGGTTCCTTGGCTGGCCCTAACCTAGAGAGAAATTTCACATCCAGAACCTGCTTGCCTAAGCGCAGAAGGACAGTGGCCACAGCAAAACAAGGAAGAGGTTCAAGGAGGAGATTAGCAGTGCCACTTAAGGACTGAGAAAGGAGGGCCCCGAGAAAGCCTACAAGTCAGGGCGCCCTATGGAAGAGCAATATAAGGTTTCGTGCGTAGGCTGTGGTATGTAGGGCAAGCCGATAGAACCCTTTTGTCAATCTGCAGTGACACCAAAGTCGTCCTCAGTCCACATTCCTTTCAAGTGTGTGTGTGTGTGTTTTTTTTTAATGTGTATGAATCAAGATGCCTTAGAAAGACTATGTGTCCCTAATGCCACCAACCTGATGTGCCAAGCTCCATGTCATGATGCTATTACTATTACTAATTATTATTAATCATCCCTTATTTCTTCCTTCACTGCAAGTTAAAGTCAGTTAGAAAAGCAATGGCTATATGTGCTTCGAAAACAAAAAGAATAAAACATGCATGCCTCCCTTTCCTGTTTCGGCTATCCATCTTTCATAACCAAGACTGCAAATGCTTCTTGAAACAGTAGAGGTGTGAACAGCGGGCATCTTCTTCCAGAAATCGCTGCAAGCCTCATCGGCATACCCCTAACAGGGTGTACATGTGCAGAGGGGAGCTCGCGCTGACTTGAATCAAGGGCACGTTTTCTTTGACTGAGGGAAAATACAGACCATAAAATTAACCATTTAAAATAAACAATTCAGTAGCGTTTAGTATTCACGGTGTTTTATAACCTGCCTTTCCACTGTAGTTCCAAAGGCTGTTGAGTTACCCCAAAGGGGAGCCCCATACACATCCAGCAAGTTACTCCCTGATCTTCCCCTGCTTTCCTAGAGCAGCCTCGGGCACCACCATACTCGGGAACAGCGCTCACACACGCTTTGTTGTGGTGGATTCAGTATTGCTATTCCCAGTGGAACACCCCTCCCCACACAGTCATATTGGGTTAGGGGTTTTCTCATGGTCCAACCACAATTAAGATCTTGGGTCTAGACACAAATGCTCCGAAAGACAAGGTCCCCACCACTTCGGGATTGCATTACACTGATCAAAGCCACCACAGTCATGAGCCCAGTTTACCACAGTCTTTCAAGACAATTGTCATTATTCCTTTCTGTGGCTGCTGGGGTTTTCCTTGAAGCCAAATGATAAACCCAAGGATCATTTTCCTTAGACTTGTTCAAGAAGTCCATCGGATAGGTAAGGAATGCAGGTGACCACATGCACTAAATGCCCTTCTGGCCAGCAGATTTGTATCTAGAGAGAGATTTAAAATCGTAGACCCCGAGTCTGCAGCCCAGGCTGCCCCCGCTCCTCAGGGATCTTACACACATGCGCACTAACTTCCTTTAGAATCCTCCTATTTTTAGTTACACAGAACTTTTTAGAGAAGTTTCTCTTGGAAAGTTTGAAGGCTTTCGGCAGTTATTTTTGTGATTCTTAAGGAGAAAGACCTAGCTTTTCCACCTCAGAGATGCCAATGTTTTTTTTTTCCTTTTTAACATCTGACTCAAGTAGCCAGATTGTAACATGCCCCACTTCCTTCTCTTGTGCCTTGTCGTCATTCAAAGCAAGCAGTTACACCAAATCCAAAAGAAAATAAATCATTTAAAAATATTTTCCCCCCAATGTACTGTAAAAAAAAAAATTGTCTAATAAGGTTCATTTACATTGTTACCTGAGGCCATGGGGAGTTATGCAGAGTACATTGCATAATTCCTCCAGGCTGTTAGTGGGTATGTTCCCTGCCTGTGGAGAGAGGGGAGACTTTTCAAAGCGATGAGGATGCCAAAAGGAAAAGATGGGGAGAACCTATAAAAATGTCAATTCTGATGCAATGGAGAGTTTTTCCCTGTCCTTTTCTATTATTTCTATTTAAAAAATCTGTAAGTATTTTTAGCATAACTTTTGCAAACATCATAAATAAGTGGTACTGATAAAACCCAATGTGCACCAAACTGACCTAAGGGATGTGGACGCTGTAAGCTTGTTCAGTTCTGAGTCCTCCCCCTTCCTGTTGGAACCTGAAGCCCCCATCATTACATTTTTAAAACTATGTCAAGGAATCCAGCAGTGAGGATGCCTGATGTTGCCGCTAATTGGCAGTTCAGTTGTTCAACAGTTATTTTTGGCATCTTATTCTTTCTTTTGATTCTCAAAATCACTCTTGGTAGTGTGGAGAGGTGCAACGGTTCTATTACCAGCCAGAAGATATCACCAATCCTTCAGCAAATATGCAAAGGGATTATTCGTTCAGTTTAAGGTTCAGTGAACTCATATTGAGAACCTAGGGACAGTGTGGCATATAATAAATTGGATATTTCGCTTCTATAGAGGTTAACAGATCTGAAGTCTCCTGTTGCAAGTTCAGTGCTTCCATGTGTAAATATGAGGGCAAATGTAACTGTTCTAGCTACCACATGTACCCATAACCCTAAGCTGAGCTCTCACACGAACATGTCTCTATGGCCACAGTAGAATTCCTAGACAATAAAAAAGGAAAATGGGCATTAATCCATCTATTTAATCATCCGTCTTTCACTCCTTGATAGAACTGTAGTAATTTATTATGCCAAAGAAAACACTCTAGTTAGCATCAGAGTAAATGAGAAATAAGAAAAGAATGGAATGATGGGGGGGGTCTAATGAGTGCTGGGTAGTAACTGAAGTATATGCTAGAATACCTTCATAACCTAAATAATGGAAGAAACAACGTCTATGCCAGTTCATGCTCACAATGTTTATCCAAACCTCAACAATTAACCTCTAAGGAAGTCACAGTGAGTATTCGCATTCTTATTCTTTCTCAGGAACATAGGGCAACTCTCCTTCCTAATTCTTTGGTTCTTGAACACGTACACTAGGTGTCAACATCTTTGTTCTTTGCCTCCATCTTTACCCCTCATATTAATAACAGAATATCAGGTTCCACTTACTCCATAAACGCTAAATAAGCAACTCTGAGCCTGATCATCATCATCCTAGACAATGCGATCCAGTGAAAGAAAGACAAGCAAGCTCCTGTCCTTCAACCCCAGGCTAAGAAATCAAGAACACAATAACTCAGAGGACAAACATCATAACTACCATAATGACAAAATGAAATTATACATTAAAAAAAAACAAGTAAAGCAAAAACTATGAGAGGAAGCCTGTAGAAAAATGGCTTTCAACCTGAGAGTAGCAACCCCTTTGGATCTGAATGACCCTTTCATGGGCATCCCCTAAGGCCATTGAAAAACACAAAAACACAGGTATTTGCTTAGTGATTCATAACAGTAGCAAAGTTACAGATATGAAGCAGCAATGGAAATAATTTTTTTCTTTTTTTTATTTTATTGAGAATAAGAAAAAAAAAGTTTCCGCCTCCTCCCAGCCTCCC
>NW_026067896.1:12568907-12619026 GCF_014885135.2 Alexandromys fortis
TAAAATGCTAATTAACCCAATTAAAAAATGGGGCACTGAACTGAACAGAGAATTCTCAAAAGAAGAAGTTCAAATGGCCAAAAGACACCTAAGGTCATGCTCAACCTCATTAGCAATCAGGGAAATGCAAATCAAAACAACTTTGAGATATCATCTCACACCTGTCAGAATGGCTAAAATCAAAAGCACCGATGATAGCCTTTGCTGGAGAGGCTGTGGAGGAAGGGGTACCCTCATCCATTGCTGGTGGGAATGCAATCTTGTGCAACCACTTTGGAAATCAGTGTTTCGGTTTCTCAGGAAATTCGGGATCAACCTACCCCTGGACCCAGCAATACCACTCTTGGGAATATACCCAAGAGATGCCCTATCATATGACAAAAGCATTTGTTCAACTATGTTCATAGCAGCATTATTTGTAATAGCCAGAACCTGGAAACAACCTAGATGCCCTTCAATGGAAGAATGGATGAAGAAAGTGTGGAATATATACACATTAGAGTATTATGCTGCGGTAAAAAACAATGACTTCTCGAATTTTGCATGCAAATGGATGGAAATAGAAAACACTATCCTGAGCGAGGTAACCCAGACCCAAAAAGATGAACATGGGATGTATTCACTCATAATTGGTTTCTAGCCATAAATAAAGGTCACGGAGTGTATACCTGGTGAACCTAACGAAGCTAAAGAAGAAGGTGAACCCAAGAAAAAAACATATAGTTATCCTCTTGGCTAATGGAAATAATTGTATAGTTGGGGATCACCACAACATGAGGAGCTGTATTAAAGGGTCGCAGCATTTGGAAGACCGAGAACCACTGCTGTAAAAGAAACTGAATTTCGTGTGGATGCACAGGGCAAGGAGAGCTCCCAGAAAAAAGACAAGAAAGTGCAGAGCGAGGGTAAGGTGAATCTTGTGCTCTGTGATATTTTGTTTGTGTTCTGACAAAGCTTGCTTAACATCAGCGGATGGATCTAGCCACTACTTAACCACAGATGTCTAGAATTCTGTAGAAAGAGGAGACGGGAAGTGATAAGGCAGGGCAGAGAGAGGATCTAGGCTTTTTCGGACTGAGGAACAGAAGGGGTGGGAAGTCACTGGTGGCTGCTCTCCTGCTTCTCTGATCTTTTAGGTTTTTACCCTAATATCTGACTCCTGAATTTTATTGATAAAGATTAACTAGATTAAAGCTTCAATCTAGGATGTGCTTTGATAACTGAATGTCTCCTTTACAGCCAATCTCTAGCTCCTATTTCTAAAACCTACTAATTTCTTCTGAAAGAATGACTGTACTACCGCCAAATGAGTCCACACCCTTAAAACTTTTGTTTTAAGGTAGAACATTTTTGTTTGTTTGTTTGTGGTAGAACACTTCATGATTAGAAATTTTCTTGATTTTGTTGTTAGTTGTTTGGCTTTTGTTGGATCAGGATCTCATGTAGGCCAAGATGACCTAGAACTAGGTAGTCCAGGTCATCATGTATCTGATATGTCAAATATCTTTAACATACAGCATATATCTTAAATATACGATTCTCCTTTCTCAGCTCCAGAGTGATGGCATTACTGCCATGTGCCATGAGCCAGAATGCTAGTTTAAGTATTGTTGAAAAAAAAAGAGGTGTGGGGGGTCATTCGTGCTCTTAACTGATCGTGAACACATACATGCAAGACTTTTCAGGGTAGAAACAAAGATGAAGTTGTTTTCTCCATGGGAAGCAGACTTGAGAAAATATTGCTTACTTGTATCCCAAATGTTTTTGGCAGCTGATGGTTCCCTTGCCTTAAAGAACTTTTATCAGTGGTGGTGAGCATGTGATGTCTGCTCTGCAAAGCCCAGTCTGGTCTACATATTTCACACACTGTGACCACCCTGCTCTAATATGCTAGATATTGATCCTTAGAAAAAGGGAGAGATGAGCTTGTGAGACTTCCTTGGGATATTTTGTATATTTGCCTGGAAGTAGAGTTTCAGAACCAAGTTAGTCAGCATCAGAAAAGAGGCAAACCAGACAGCACACAGTCCCAAGAAAGCATTTCAAAATCCTCCAAGTGAAGAGATTTTTAAAAAATGAATAATAAAATAAATAACTCTCAAGAAATGCAATTACATTTTTGCTTTGTTCTTACTGTCTTTTGTTCCATCCTTCTTCCTTCTGTTCTTCCTTGACTTCCTCCTTTCTTCCTGTTTTCAATATTTTTGTTTGTTGAGGAATATGTTGTGGCTGTTTTTATAGTTTTTTTCAAAGCATAATTTGACTGCAAATCAGGTAGAAGTCATTTGCTTGTTACCACAGGTATTTTCTGAAAGCTTTAACTTCACAGAAAAAGAGAAGACACTTACACAGGATGCTCTTCCAGGATGAGTTTGATTAAGTTTCATTAAAATATAGGAAACTAATTCTAATTAACCTAAACATAAGCATCCGATTGCCATCAAGGTGCACCGAGTACACAGAGATGGGGTTCCCTGTGATGGGCTGGCCTTACTACAGAAGAGCAGGAAGCTGACCTAAGAGGTACAACCACAGATGGTAGCCAGGCAGCCTGGCGGCTCTCGTCGTCCACACCCACTAAAATAGCCCATGGAAACCAACATGGGCGGAGTACCAGGACAATAATAACAGAAAAGTCTTTCAGAAGGAGGCAGCCTGTGTCTGTAATACACGGGCCTCATAACCCATGCAGAAGGTGAGAAACAGCGAGAGTGAGGAGCAAGGGTAAGCAAGAGAGAAAGCAGGGAGGGGGGGCTGACAATCGTTCGTCCCATTTCATGTGGTGATGAAATTCAGGCTAATGAATATTGACACACTGGAGATTTTTGAGCCAATGTGGAATTTAACCAGAAATAGCTTAAATTATTATTTTGATAAATAGTATTGCCAAATGCTATAATTGGAAAGGAATGAGCTATTTTAAGTTCTATTTGTATGTGTACCCCAATTATGGTCATCATGTTTAATATGATGGTAAAGGGTGGAGGGGTACCTAAATCTTTGAAAAGCTTTAGTTTAAATGGGAAACATATGATTTCCCTGACTCATCTCTATTTTTAAAGTCCAAAGTACACATTACCCATTTGCTGCAGAAATGAATCACAGTGGACATTTCATTTTCAGTGAAATCCCATGTGTCTTTAGACCAGGATTGGTTCATCAGCAACAATATCAGAGGGTCCATGGATACAATACATGTCTCCAAGTATTTCTCCCAGCATGGAGTGGGAAACTGAATCCAATGGAAGAACATAATAGAAAAGCCCCAATTGTAGAAAAAAATAAGAAAGAAAATGTAGGGGAAAAATGCAAGCAAAAGAAAGTCAATATCCTTTTGGCTGTAGTCTTCTGCGAGTGTATTGATAAGCTATGAGAATTCAGTATGCTAAATCGTCAGAGGAATCTGGGTACCACTCATCAGGCGATGAAAGGAGACAGAGACAGAGACCCGCATTGGAGCACTGGACTGAAATCTCAAGGTCCAAATCAGGAGCAGAAGGAGAGAGAGCACGAGCAAGGAACTCAGGACCGCGAGGGGTGCACCCACACACTGAGACAATGGGGATGTTCTATCGGGAACTCACCAAGGCCAGCTGGCCTGGGTCTGAAAAAGCCTGGGTTAAAACCGGTCTCGCTGAACATAGCGGACAATGAGGACTACTGAGACCTCAAGAACTCTGACTCGGGTACCTAACAGTTGGGTGACTTTCACTAATTACATCTTCTCGCTAGATGCACTTTCCCCACCCAGGCCAGTTGCATCCCATGGAGTTGTTATGAGGGTTATAGGCACTATACAAGGACACACACTCCACAATAACAAGGCTGCTAATCCATTGCTGACTCCCGAGAGCCAGTACCAGCCCCGACACGCAGGCATTGTGGCATTTCTTACAGTCACTCGGCAGATGTTTGCATGTGACAGATCCTACTCTCAAGATTTTCATATTTCAGCTCATGTCTTCCCGACAGCTATTAATAGATGATATTATTACCCAATTACATGGCATGAAAAATGATGTCACTGAGAAATTAAAAGAGCTATCCAAGGATATATTGAGCAGAAGGGCCAAGATCTGAACACTGATTTCTTCAGTGCTGTAAAGAAAAAGTAAGTATTCAATAAATACACATAGTTTGAAGTGAAAAAAAAAAACTGATGCCCGCAGACTGAGCCACACTCCGTCACAGGGTTGACATTTTGATGACTGCCTCCCAGTTGTCCTTTTGCCTTCACATTTTTTGAAAACAGAAGACAAGTAATAAGCACGGTTTCTGCCTCAGAGGTTACTCTAGGAAGCCAGAACAAGGATGCTGACTAAAGAATTGCTTGGAACTATATTGAAAGTTAAGTTGTTAGACACAGAGCAGTTGGCTATATGCAGATAAAATAATATACCATCAAATGAGTAATTTAACATAAAAAAATTTAATCAATACATGGTTCTAGAGGCTAGGCAATAGCATGGTACCAAGTCACCCCCACAATAACAACATTGATCTATTCGTGATATGAGATCCCATTAGCTAAATTTCCTATTAGGTCTCACCTCTTTACAATACTGGGTTTTTAAAAGCATATTGTCTTTCTTTTTAATTTATTTATTTTTGTTTTTATTGAGATCTACATTTTTCTCTGCTTTCCTCCCTGCCTCTACCCTCCCCTTCAACCCTCTCCCAAGGTCCCCATGCTCCCAATTTACTCAAAAGACCTTGTCTTTTTTTACTTTCCATGTAGATTATATCTATGTATGTCTCTCTTAGGTCCTCACTGTGTATGTGTGTGTGTGTGGACATGTGTGTGTTATTTTCAAAGAGAATATGTTCCAAAGAATCCAAAGCCAACCATCTCATCCAAAAAAGAAAGCCTTGGCCATCACAGAACAATAGTGATAATGACTTCAAAATTTTGTTACTAAATTTAGTCAAACCACATCCCATGAACTCACAAAACAATACTAGGAAGACATCACAAACAGAGTTGAAATCGCATCTTTGAGTCGATTTCACACTCTCTTCACCGTTTATTAGCGCTCTAACCTTGGGGAAACTAATGCTTCTGAGGCTTTACTTGTGAAATTACCTGTTAGTAATAAAAAAAAATCACACAAAAGTTGTCATGAACAGTTCACATCTTAATTAATGTAAAGAACTAATTTACAGTGATTGGCTTATAGACAATCACTTTGACACAATAGAGTCAAATTATTGTTGTAGCTGCTAATTCTATAATAGGCTCAACACTGCTGATGCACAAAATTATTTTAGCCTGGGCTATGTTTGAGTTCTCATCTTAAACAGAGTCATTTGAAAGACAATAGGCACTAATTGTTTTCCTCTTGTTGTTGGTTTGTCTTTTAAACCAGCCAGCTCTTGTTAATCCCCCTAATGGAATGGCTTTTTTTTTTTTTTTTTGTGCATTGGGAGGAGGAACTCAGTATCCCATTGAACATATAATCTGATGTTACATCCCGGGTAACTTCCAGAGATTCTTAAGGGCAACTTTCTGGATGCCATAGCTCGATGGGTGAGTAAATGCAAGATGGTAGTACCATTCATATGGTCTCAACTAATTATGAGTAGAGCTATTTTCCCCAAAATAAATCTTTAGTTTCTAAATGACTTACAGATAAGAACATTAACATAAATGATAAAACTGAGATTTAAAGTCCCCTGTCCAGGTTTTGAAGCTCACATTGTATGTCCACTGTATTCTCCAGTCTCATTATCACAGACAAGGCTTCAAGATCTCTCTAACTGCTCTGATATCTGCATTTGGTCATTGAGCAGAACAAAATAAAGCTAATTACTCTGATATTCCTAAACATGTGTTGAAACTAGATCCAAATAACAAAATGCATTTATCAGGATATTTTTGTAATATGTAGCAGGAACAGAACTCAAACTAATTCAAGACAACCAGAAACGTATTTACCATACATATGAATACCGCACACATCGGATCTAATCCCTCCTGAGGTGGATTTAGTAAACACAGCTGGATTCAGGTGATAGGATGGTGCACTAGATATAGCAAACTCAGCTGGGTTGCGGTGCTAAGATGGTGCAGTCAGTGGCACTGGGGTTGTAGAGTGCTTCCTGTACATGTGTGGTTGCTTGAAGAAGACTTACTGAGTTACCAAATGTAATGGTAAAAATAAAAATGCTGACGATCCCAAAGTGGTTGTAGCAGGCAGCGGGTCCCAAGAGCAGCCAGTCCCAGGCAGGGATGGTGCAGTTCTCCAAGCGGCTGCAGCAGGCCATAAGTCCCAGGCAGGGAGGTACATGGTGGGTGAAAGACCTCAATAAGGCAGCCATTCCCATGAAAGAAAGGAAAGGAAGAAAGAAAGGAAAGAAAGAAAGGAAGAAAGGAAAGAAAGAAAGAAAGAAGGAAGGAAGGAAGGAAGGAAGGAAGGAAGGAAGGAAGGAGAAAAAAATGAAAGAAAGATAATATATAGGTAGACAGACAGACAGATAGATAGATTTTAAAAATAAATACTGGTTCACAGTCTTTTTTCTTCATTCCATACCAGGGTAATAAATGACTCATACTTATAAGTAAATCTCTCTATTTATCTTTGCCTATCAGTTCTTCACTTCTTATCTTAGCTGTTGGATCTTCCAAAAGGTCTCTTAGTTCCCCCCAAAAAGTGTATGAGGCACCCCATAATAGCATGTTCTCTTATTCATAGCATTGTAATACAAATGATTCTTTATCAATCTATTTTATACTATTCATTGAGGGAAGGACAGATTTGACTGAACAGTTACAATATCTGCTACTCAATATATTTTCATTTTCAAAAATCCAACGACATGAAGAAGAACTCTAATAAAAAGTATGGTTCACTGCGCTGTGCTGTTACTCACAGTCATTAGGGTCATAGCTTTTAGAGTAGAAATAAGTAATGAAAATGTAATTTTGCGGGCATGTTTTTTTTCCAAATTATCTGTGAGTTTTCTCAACACAACCTATTACTAGTATTTAGTCAATGTTGTAATATTATTCTAAAGCCGCCAATGAGTTTGATTTGTTTTCAGATAAAGACAATCTGAAACTTCTCCTTGAACTTGAACTTTATCACAGCCCCTGCTATGGTGCCTGGTGAGTCATTACAGCAGGTTTCTGACTGCCTGTCATAACTACAGAGTCATGGGAAGTGGCTGATACAGAGGAGGGGTGCAAAGCTCACGAACTTGCAAACCTTAATTTGACCCTAAGATTGCGTGTGTGCATGAGTGTGTGTCTGTGTGTGTGTGTATCTGTGTGTGCGCATATGTGTGTGTACGTGTGCATGTGTATGCTTGTGTGTAAGGACGCTGCTGGAAAATTGAGAACATGGTCCTTGACCTGGGTCAGCAGTTTTACCACTGCTTGATTACTACTTTCCCACCACTAGTCAAATGCCTGACTGAAGCAACTTAAAAGAAGAAACAATTATTTTGACTCATCAGTATAGACATTTCGGCTCATGGTTGCTTTGCTTGATTGCTTCTGAGTACATGTGATCTCAAATATCATAACAGTGGGGATATGTGAAAGAGGCTACTCACCTACTCGAAGGTAGGGAGCAGACAGAAAGATGGAGGATATAGGGCCAGCATGTCCTTGAGGGCCTGCCAACAGCCATCTACTTCTTCCAACTGGGTCACAACTAAACTTTAGAGAATTTCACAAAATATCACCAGCTGAGGACCATGAGCCTATAGGGAACATCTCCTATTCAAATCATAAAAAGTGATTATAGGAGAAAGAGGAGGCCTGTCTGAGTCTAGAGTAGATACAGAGGAAAGATTATAAAGAGATGAAGGGAATCCTCATCCTGATGAAATCATTTGAGCTCCTAATTCAAAGACATCCGCAATTAGATCTGTCTCTGCATTCTTCATTAATATGAGAAGTTTTAGATCCAACACACCTTCCATTTTGTTGAAATATTAGATGGTAGATGGTTACAACAGGTTTGGGTTTGCATAAAGGAATATTGAATAGCACAGAAGCATGAGATCATAGTTCCCAGAACATTTCTTATATACAGCAAGCATTGCTAAATATTACAGTTCAAACATAGTAAACTGTGGTCAAAGAATATCCTTGTCTATGTCAAGAAATATTTAAGCTAATCAGTGGTGGTGCACACCTTTAATTCCAGCACTCAGGAGGCAGAAGCAGGTGGATCTCTGTGAGTTCGAGATCAGTCTGCTGTACAGTGTGAGTTCCAGGACAGATTCCAAAGCTACACAGAGGAACCATGTCTCAGAAAACTCCCTCCCCCCACAGAAAGAAGAATTATTTAAACAAAGTCTGGAGAAAAGTATAACTCTCAGAACGTTAAAGAGATTTTAAAACCAAGAGTAGTTTTATATGCAAGAATTCTGAGGTCTCCTAATCCTGATACTTCATTTTCAGATCTTATTCCAATGAAGTTTGGATGAGGCTGGAATTTCACAAAATGCCTCCATTGGAAATAATGTCCCATTCAGATTTATCTACTCTCTGTCTTGGCGATTCCTTCATTTAAGAGAACTGGAAATGTGGATGACCACCCACTAAGAATTGGGTAAGGGATTTGGAAAGACTGTTATTGACACTCAGCAGAGAGTTACTGTCCTCTCGTTCAATTCTTTCTTTGATGGATGTCATGGGCTTCTCTAAAATATTTCTGCCTGTTATTTGTGCTTTGGAGTGTTTATATGCAATAAATATCTTGAAATACGAAAAAATAGCGAGTGTGTGAACAAGAACTAGGGAGACAGATGGGCCTGCAACAAACACATTTGGCCTGTTGCGACACATAATTTCATCTTTAAGAAACTGCTATATAACTCACACGATGTACTCAGCTGCAACACAATCCAGATAACACGGAAAGAATTGGCAGTGATGGATGAGGGAATGATTGTTCACTTATTCAACACATGACATTTGCACTCATGGATTTATCTCCCATTTGTGGAAAGCAACGACAGTTCTATCACCGCGTTGATCACTGACGTGCCCTACTTATCTCCTGCCTACAGGTCCACTCCCTAGCTGCTAGCTGTTGAGATTTTATCATCCTATATGCAAAGTGGGTTTGACAAGCTCCCGTAATCTGTACTTGAAAGGAAAGCAAGTAAAGTAACTTGTTCATGGATGGTATCTTAAAGCTGAGGTTGTATATAATCAATCTACCACTGGTGTTTTTGAAATGGGTGTACATTTGGATGTAGCGGAAAACCTGGAGATCGATGCAAATGGAACATACAACTCTGCCTGGAAACTCATGATGATCTATGTGGGACTCGTGGACCTTGTCGTTAATAATGTTATGAAACAGTGAATTGTTTATCAATGTTTTACATTTTGTCTTAAAATATAAAATGCATCGACTGTCTCACTGTAACATATCCAGAAGATGAGCATGATTTGGCACAGAAAAACTGATCACCTAGGATGTTTCCCTATAGTTGAACAGTGTTCAATATCAGTGGAGACAGAAAAATTCTATCTGGCCATAAACTGTGGTATTTAGAGCATACACAATGAATAAGACAGAAGATTTTATTTCCCATATAAATCTCATGTGAACATGGAACCCATTCCTTTAGAGAACATTAAGAGTCTCTTATAAAACAGAAAATTTGGCACCAAAAGTGTAAAAGAATACAGATCTATCAAACCAATCAATATATTTATATTGATAATTTATATGTTCAATAGGTAAATGCACTCAGAAGCAATATGTTTTAAAGAATATGTTCAGCATATTTGAATAAGGAAGGAATAGTGGTCAAAAGAAAAATACAAACCTTAAGTGAATGTGTTTTCTACACACGAGGCTACATGTTAGGATACTCCTATCCCAAACCATTGGAAAGAGATTTTTATAAAAATTTACAAAGAAAATAATTTAGCAGTATCTCGCAGAACACTTCTAGCTTTTAATTTAGTAATCATTTTCTCCACTTGATTTTCAGAACTGTTGATGTCTTCTTGCACAAACATTGGGAAATTATAGCTAGAACAGCCTACCTGCTTCTATAACCAAAGCCAGTACACTTCTGAATGTTCACCCATATACATATTTTTTCTAACTGCATTCATGCTGTGATGGCAGAGTGTCATGGGTGGAATGGAACCCACATTGTCTACAAGCCTGAGGCACTTGTTAGGGGCCCCTTATGGGTTATTTTCCAATCCCTGGTCAACATTACAGAATTAGAATCCAAAACAACACCATGGTTTTGGTTTGTTTGTTTGTTTCTGTTGTTTTTGTTTTTGTTTGTTTTTCCTTTTTTCTAGTGGGTTTCTATGATTTTTTTTAATCAAACCAATTAGACAGTAACATATTACAAAGGGAAATTAGGGGTAAACTGGCCCAGGTTAAATAAATGATTCAGAGTTTCAAACCAGAATCCATGAGTTAGTTTATACCTGAAAATGAGTTAGGATTAACTCTTATCTATAACATTTACAGATACTGTGGCTGATGCTAATAAGTTCTCTTGTGATGGCATATTTTTCACTTCCTAGTTATAAACTGTACTTAAGGAAGCAATGATGTCCTACCCATCTGCACATCCCCTGTAACAGAAATATAGGGAGTGCCCAAGGGCTAGGAAGATGGCACAGTGGGCAAAAAGCTCACTGTACAAGTATGGAGACTTGAGCTGTGATTTTCAGCACCCACTTAAATGCTACAGATGGTATCAAACACCTGTAAACCCAGTTAGGGAATCAAGAGATAAACGAATCCCAGGGTTCACTGGCCAACTAATCTAGCTGAAATATCAAGTTCTAGGTTCAGTGAGAAACTCTGTCTCAGCAACATAAAAGAAGTAATTTGAAGAAGACATCCTGGTGTTAACCTCTGGGCTCCACAAATACGCACATGGGTGCAAGCACACACATACAAAATACATTTCGGGCACACAGACCAGATATCACACACACACCACCACACCCCAAAACGAAGCACCCAAATTTCTTCATTGAGATAACAAAAATAAAGGCAAAAGATTGACTGATAACTCCCAATGATCAGTTAATTATCAGCTAATTCTCAATCCCATAAATCCAAAGCAACTGTGATTATACTGGTTGTTGCAGTTTTAAAGGACTGAAATATACCCTGAGCAGCATTTTAGCTGAATCTTTCTGAATAAATAAAGCATAATTGCATAGCAGCCCTCACACATTAAGGGATCAATGATGCCCATTCATCTTCTTGTGGTGAAGCTCGGGTTTCCTGTTTTGCATGTCCCAATCTAGACTAGAAGCTCTCCAAAGTAGAGCTTTCATGTTTATGTGCCCAAAAAGTCCTTCTGGGCACCTGTGTTGTTCCATGACTAATACCTAAAAATAACTAGGCAATAATGCATTGTTGGTGTGAGGCTTGTCTTGGGCCTCAAAATACATTCTGAAAACACTGATTATAAACTTTCTTTAACCAACTGTCCTTCTGAAAACCAGAAACCTGGTAAGAATTACTCAAGGGAAAATGACATTATTGTTTTGGTTGGAGAGTTGCTCACAACTGGTATATAACTGGCTATGCACACTGTCATCACTGGCTGGTATAAAAGTGACGGTGGTTTTCTTTAAAGTGAATAGAATTATTGAAAAGAATAATTCATGGATTAACAACATAGAGTACCGTTATTCTCACCATTAAAACATTCCCCAGTTGTTCACCCTCCTGGACTTGAATTCCTACAGAAAGAGAAGTCTTCTGCTTGCCAATGGGGTCAGTGCTTGCTTCTCTTCATTTTTTAATGGCTTCAGAAATATCAAAGTACCTCATAGATCTTAGAAAAGTTGTTTGTTTATAGAAGAGTGAAGTCACAGTAATTATAGCATGAATTGGTAAATTTTGTTTTTTTAAATATGTTTTTAATCGAAATAGAATTACATCACCTTCTCCCCTCGCTTTCCTCCCTTCATGTCTCACACACTCTCTAGATTATTCTCTTTTAAAAAATATTATTTTAATATATATTGCATATTACACATACACATATGTTCATATGCACAAATATGTAAATACAACCTGTTGAGTCCATTGATGTTGTTTGTGTGCATATGTTTTTAGAACTGACCACTCTGCATCAGAGAATACATTTTATTTTCATATATTTAAAGTCAAAAACTTGAATTCATTTTCTATGTGATATCTCTTCAAGAATTTGGGAGGAATACCAACTTTGTCAACCATTCTCATTTCAACCTGGACGCTTCCTTTTCCTTGAACACACTGCTTATGTGACATGATTTAATGTCTACACCGCACCAATTTGCTTCTAGCCTCCCATAAAGATCACCATGAGTTTGGTTCTGTATGTACCTTGACTGTTAAAAAAAAAAAAAGTCTGTCCCCCTTCATTTGTTAAGGTAAAGTTAGAGAACATCTGTGTTCTAAGTGGTAACGTTCTGATATTTTCCTACTAATCTAATGTGATTAGTTCGTTTTCAACTTGTCTGGATTTATACTTCCCTAGAAGCCACACCTTTTAGAGAGGTGTGTCTGTGAGGACTTTTCTAGAAAGGAATGATGAGCTAATGGAGAAGACCCTAAATGCGCCTGTTGGTGCCATCCTGGGCAGTAGGATCCCACACACAACAGGCATAAAGAAGGAAAGAAACCAGCTGTGTTTTGTCATTGTTTTGCCTCTGTGCTTCCGGACCCATGGAGATGAGAACAAACAACTCATGTTCCCACCACCTTGGGGCAGCCCACCCCTTCGACTCGCCATCACGATGGATCACGGTCTCTCAATCCATGAACCAAAACAAATTCTCTTCCCTTAAACTGATTATTATCAAGAATTTATTTATAGCTACTAAAAACTAACAAATACAACTAATAATTTATTCTAAGGTCCTTATATCAGACTTGAATAGATTGTTCTGAGCTATGTGCTCATAAGAATTATTTTAACAGTCAGGCAGTGATGGCATGTGCATTTAGTCCCAGCACCTAGGAATTCCTAGCAGAAAGAGAAGTTCAAGACCAGTTTGGTCTACAAAGTGAGTTCCAGAACAGCCAGGACTGTTAAAAAACAAACAGAGAAACCTTGTCTCAAAAAAAAAAGAATGATTTTAGGGAGCTCATCTTACTGGATTTCTATGTATTACTTTTTCTTTGTTCTACTAACCTCACTTAATTGTTTAATCTTTAAACAATAAGCAAAACAATGGACAAAGACTTTTTTTTTCTCTCCAGTCTGGTAGTAATGATGTATAAGATTACAAAGAATTATAAAACACATCTACAAATAACATCATATGGACTGAGCAGCTAATATGGAAGAACATACATGTATATACTTATACATGTAATAAAAATGAATAAAAAAAGAGGTCATGAATTTGAGCAAGAGTGGGTAGGGCTATATGTCACAGTTTGAAGGGAAGGGAAGAAATGAAAAGGAGAAATGTAACTATATTTTAATCTCAAAACTAAAATATAAGTCAGAATAAAGGCTTTGATTGATATGAATATAACATACATTAATATCAAATGAAATGACAGGCGCTTTTAGTTCATTCTTGCTATCATTGTAAATAGATAAGAAGAAGAGATAAGAAACCAGCACAACAATTTTGAGTGAGATGTCCAAGGCCAAGAATAAGAAAAAAAGAACCCACATATTTTCTCACATTTGTACATTTGAATCTTCAGATATTTGTGTTTCTTTTGGAATACCCATAGAGGTGATCAGGAAATTACTAATGGGCCATGAGAAGGGCCTTTCAAGGCAGAGGAGACAGGATATACAAGTATAAAGAACTAAGAGGGAATAATAAAAGCAAGAGGCTTAACTTGGGTAGGAAACAGAGGGGAGGGTAGAGAAATGATCACAGGAAGGGATAAATAATATTAAAAACCTTTTTAAAAAGTCATATGGAAACCTACTACTATGGGAGTTTCCTAATACATATTTATATATGTATTCACATATAGAAAGAGTTAAAATGAAGTTATCCTCATAACTAGGCAACAATGTCCCACCACCACCAAAAACCAATGGTTAATAAATAAAGGCCTGGAAGGGGTTATTTCTTTGGGAGTTGTTCATCAATGGGGTCCTAAACATTATAGGTTTTTGGTTGCCCACCAGTACTTGATGATAACAGCATATTGCCATAGTATATATACTGTATACTTGAGCCATAAAGCATAGAGAAATTAAGTTTGAACTGACCTGGAAGCGTCATCCCTACCAGATAGCCTTCACTGTCCTAGGAGGTGCCATGTATGCTATCGGGGGAGAAAGATAATCACCAATAATAGCCAGTGTGAGTTCTGTGAGCTTTGATAGTACTGACATGATAAGACGTGTATGGGTATAATGATGGTACAAACACCAGGGAGAAACCAAATGCATTCTGATCAGATTTAAGTTTAATTCCAGAAGCTGATCTTTATAACTTGTACCATTACCGGGTCAAGAACCTATGGGTAGATAAGTCAAGTAAAATTGGTCTTAGGGAAAACCTTTTAGTATTCTGCTCAGTGGACATAGAATTAAATTGACTCATAATGACCTATTTTTATACCCATAGATCAATGCCTCTCTCAACACTCATCTGAGAAGCTTATTTTTGCCGTAGATGGTGACTGCTACAGAAACACAGAATTGGACAAGTCATGGATTATAAGAGACTAAAGAATGTTCACACCAGTTTGGAACATATATGCTTCACCCCCTGCTCCCAAGGCTCAGAGGCCACTGCAGGAGAGGACACACAGATAATATAAGCATCAGAGGCAGCAGACAACTACAAGGAACCTGTCTTCTGGACAAGGTAGGGAAGCTGCATAAGCAAACTCATAGCAGTTTTGACAGCATGTACACTACCTATGGAAGCCCAAGCCAGACCAATTCCCAGCTTAGAGATGGAAGTTAGAAATAAAACAAACTAACAAACCCACTGCTAGCTGTGGAGCTATTGGCAATTGTTAGCTGCTGGAAAAAAAAAAGAGAGGGCTTTCTGTAAGAGTGTAGCCCCTAGTAAGTTGACCACATTTTATGAGAAGCCATTTTGCTCCCTGTCTAGAAAACGACAAAGTCCCTGTCATTGATGACAGCGCCTATCATGCTGTAGCGTCTGCTCTGTAAGATTTCCGACAGTGGGGAACCAGACTGAGGTTCGAGAGGCAAAGCACTCGCCTGTTAACCATGGATCTGACCTATTTGCGTCTGCCTGACCCTAACATGTATAGTTGGAATGACTATTCTTAGCCTGTGACAGAATCTCCAGGATGATTCTTTGGTCTCTGGGATGGAGCTTTGCTTAGATAAAAAATCATGGTAAAGTACTTTCAGATGGCTTTCAAAGCTCCCAGGGATGAACACTAACCAGGCTCTAGAGAAAGCTGTCCTGTCATTGAAAATAAAAGAACCAGGAAATTCATGGTATCACAGGTGCTTATGACCGACCATATTGCTGGCCAAAGAGAATTATTTGTAAATTTTAAAGCAGCTCATGGCAGTATTCTAGACCTTACAGGAGACTTCATATAGCCAGAGCTATCCATCATGAAACGGATCAAACCTAATGGTCTACTATCCAGGTGGGGACAATAGTGGCCTTGTGTATTCAAATGGCACTTGTAGACGGCTAGAGAGACCATGGGTCACTTACCTACATGCACAATACCAAAGCTTCAACTCAACCCTGTTGGGAAATTTCCTAAAACCAGCTAATTCAGAAAGAACATGACTTTATGATTATACCTCTGTGCATTTGCAAAGGACTTAACTGGTCCATTATTGCATTGCAGCCTACTGTAGATTAGAAATCAGTTTGCTGTTAGAGGTTTATGGAAATGACAGTGTTGTAAAATAAGACACATAAGAATTGAAGAATCACCAAATAAGTTAGGTGATCTGCAGGGAGCAGGAAAAAAAAACAAAAACAAAAACAAGATTTGATCAAAGAAAAGTGGTAAGATTCACAAGTATTGCTGAGCACCAAGCACAAAGACTTGTTTACCTTCTGACAATGACCAGGCCTACTAAAAAGAAGGTACCCAGTTATCAGGAAGTGTGATGTCTCCACCTGCCCACATCAGCTAGACTCTCTTTTACCCACTCCAGTGGCAATGCAGTCTATGAGCAGAATACCATCGATAAATGGTACGCCTTGATAAATCATATGCACATGACTAAGACTTGATCATACAAAAATGCATTCAAAGACTTTCATTGATTGCTACTCAGAAGTTCAGTAGCTCCATCTTCAACGTGGTACCATCTATCAAGAAAACCAGTCATCTCATTGTTAAAAGATTTTATTAGATACCTCCCACTATAGAAAGGACAGCAAGTTATCCTTACAGGAATTGCCCAACTATTCTGTTATGTTTAGCAAACATAAAACAGTTCCTGTGATGCACTCCCACCAATGGACCTGGGGAACATTTGGATTGCCAGCCTGGGATCTCTAGCAATGGATATCCAAATGACCCAGGATCATGGTCACATGTGACCACAATATCCCTGGAAAAGATGCCACATAAGGGACAGATGAAGTGGCCTGCTAGTAAAAGGAAGACTATGTATGAGACAATGGAAAATGAACCAGAGACAGGAAGAGGACACAAGAAGGTGGTAGAGGAGGGCTGGGTAGATCTTATCATATATGTGATATGAACACATAAAAGTCATATTGCAATGAATTGCTCATGCAATTAATATGTGCTCAGGATTATATTTTTAAAATACAATAAAATAAAAGCAAAATGGCCCATTTAAGGCTCAATATTGAGGATCACACAATATTTATATTGGGACACAGTACTTCATGACTGTCTTTTCCCAATGCCGAAGAAGGCGCATATTCTTTTTTTGCTTGCTCTTATTTTTATTGGGTGCAAACTGAGTATCACATCGGATATGCGGCACAATACAGATGGAGCTCTGACTAATGAATAAAGATCTTCCAATTTTAACAGAAAATTACAGAGTGCAGAAGACATAAAAATGAACTCCACCACAATACCATCATCTTATATCTCCTTCAGGGTGTTTGTATCCTTCTTAAGTTAAGTGCAATACTTCTCATTCAATGTATACACTCTATCAACAGTTTTATCAATCATTTAAGTTTAGTTTTAATGTTCATACACTAACTTGTACAAATGACACTTTACATATGTACTGTAAAAAATGTATTGCTGGCCAAACAAATTGAAAGAGTCAAATCTCTTTCAATTTCTGCAATGTTCCACTGAGAAGCGCATAGTCCTCTGATTCAGGACATTCTTCCAACAAGAACCATAATGGTAAGAGTAAAGGGGCCATTCTTGACAAGGTGAGCACGTGCTGATTCTCATGTGATTTCTCTGTGGGGAAGCAGAGTAGAGTGGATTGAGCAGGAAATGTGGGAGTCAGATAAGCTGGTTCTATCCCAAATGTGTCTCGGAACAACTTAGCCTCTTGCTTTCTCTCATCTATGAAATGGGATAATCATTACATGAGATAACATAAGTGACTTAATCAATAACTTAAGTAATGTTTGTGAGGAGCAAGGAAAATAATATATATAAACCTTAAAAATCCCATTGTTCTCAGAATACAACAAATACTCAACAACATAATAGAAACAGGTGTGCCCCTTGTTTTTAAACTGTAGGCAGCTGCTTCTAGGGTTCCTCCTTTCATTCGAAGTCTAACAGAGAGACACAAATAAATGGTGCAGTACATTCGCCTTCTCAATTGGATCCCTTTTGCCAGTTTCAAAAGTTTACTTCAAAAGTTATCTTCATAATAATCAAAACTTCTAAAATAATATATAAATATGTATATCAGTCATTTTGATGACAAAGTGTCTCAATAATTTGTTTGACTATCTTAAGCTTTGTTTTCTTTCTTTTTTAAATTTACTTTATTTCTAACTCTGTGTGTATCTGTTTCTCTGTGTGTGGGTATGCAAATACAAGTGCAAGTACTCATCTGAAAGACCAGAGGCATCAAATCCCCCTGGAGCTGGCATTACAGGCAGTTGAATGCTGCCTGATGTAGGTGCTGAAATTAAACTCAGGTTCATTCCAAGAGCCGTACACATCCGTAACCTCTGAGCCATCTTCCCAGTCCAGGTTTGTTTTCAATGTAGAAGACTTAGCAGTTAGTCAATGAAGCTATAAATTTTGTATTCTATGTGGAGTAAAAAGGGATGGCCAATTCTCACCTAAGGTGAAAAAAAGTTGAGCACTTCCATGAAAAAAAAATTGGAAACATGAAACAGAGAAGGGGATGCCTGTTTTTCATAGACTGGCTTGATTCTGAATCAGCAATACCAAGAGGTCACTAAAGGACCTGAGTGGGTAAGTCTTGCAAGTATCAGGGAGAAGAGTTACACTAAGAGATACATTAAGAGCTGAAGTGTATGCCCTTGAAGAAGCAGGTTGGCCATGTTAAAGAAACAGCCAGGAGGCCAGAGCTAATGAGAGGGAGATAGACTCGTAGGAAACGGATAATGCTACAAAGGAAAAGAAATGGGCAGAGAGAGCCACATAGTCCCTAAACAGACTTTGACAGTAACTGTAAAATTGGGACTAAACAGAAAGTTTCAAGATGAGGAAATGAGATACGCATTGATTTGAAATGCAGTGTTCTACTTTCTGCTTTAGTGATAATGACTAAGAGAAACTAGGAAGAGAAACTGCAAATATCCAGAGAAAACACATCAAGGACTGAGGAAAGATAAAAGCTCAGAGGAGTTTCTGCGTTTTTTCATGACGGAAAAGACAAATCAGCAGGACATGATGAGACGGGGCCCAAGGTGGAAGATAAAGCCAGTGGAATCCATTGTGCCAAGAGCAACTAAATGAGTAGGGGTGAGGCTTGTTGAAGTGAAGAAGACGCCAAGAAGGGTAGCTTTAAATATTAATGCATCTTGAAGCAAAATATTGTCAGAGACTGGGAGTAAGTCCTGACTGACAAAACAGCCGAGTGGAGATGAATATCTGAGGCAATCACATTAAATATTTTCCTAGTTTTGTGTTTTTCTCAATTTTATACAACTATGACACATGTTATTGCGTGTGGGCAGTCCTTACGGTATTCAGTAGACTGACTCTCTCTCTCTCTCCTCTCTTTCTTTGGTTTTGGGCTTTTCAAAACAGGGATTCTCTATGTATCCCTGAATGTCCTGGAACTTTGTAGACCAGGCTGACCTCTAACTCAGAAATCCACCTGCCTCTGCCTCCCAAGAGCTGGGACTAAAGTCATGTGCCACCACTGCCTGGTCTAGATTTTATTTCTAATAATGTTTATAGTTCTGCTATCTATTTCTTATTTCTCAATGATTCTGTGAGCAGTCTGGCTTCTTGTTACTGGCATTGAAGAGGCAGGAAAATGTTATTTTTTCAATAGGACTACATATTTTTCCACATGTGGTTTTCTACGATGGTAACCATATTCCTCTAAAAATGGAAATCATGGGTTTGGAAGAACAGATGTAACAAAGTTGACTGTGTTGAGCATTTTGACTAGAATTTTTGAATAATGAATTTCCAGTAATTTTCTGTTAAAGCTCATTTTAAAATCTCCTCTAATATAGCACTTTTTTTTTTGTCATTTACAGCTGAATTTCCTTACAGGGGAGAAAGAAAGGAGTAATTGCTCCTTGCTCCCAAGCTCCTTGAACTGACATTGTGACTGCTATATTTTATAATTCTATTGTCTGCCTTAACAGAAAAGAACTGGTTTGTATTTCTCATTTCATTTGATTTCATTTGCTTTTATTAAAAGGAAATTCAGTCAGAAACAAGATGCCAATGGAAGTTAGTTTAATGTGAACAGGCTGATAGAAGCTCAGCTCCAAAACTTCTAGAAAGTTTTTTTTAGAACATCCCAGAATTTGTATCCATCTCATGACATAGGATTCCCCTTTGTATGCTGTGAATACTATTGGTTAATAAAGAAGCTGCTTTGGGTCTATTGTTATGCAGAATAGGACAAGGTGGGAATTCCAAGCAAATGGAGGAGTAGGTGGAGTCAGAGAGGCTCCATGTAGCGACCAGAGGAGAAAGATGCCCACACATCATACCAGTAAACCATGAGCCTCATAGTAAAATCTAAACTAATATAAATGGGTTAATTTAAAATGTAAGACCTAGCTAGAAATATATTTA
This sequence comes from Alexandromys fortis, assembly GCF_014885135.2. NCBI lineage: Eukaryota > Metazoa > Chordata > Mammalia > Rodentia > Cricetidae > Alexandromys > Alexandromys fortis. Next base: position 12,589,034 of record NW_026067896.1, read on the forward strand.
AGCTATTGGCCAAAGAGTATTGTAATTAATACAGTTTCAGTGTGATTTTTTTCAGGTCTGGGTGGCCAGGAATAAATGAGCAGCCTCCGCCTACAATCTCATACATTTCTAACAAAAAAGAACTTAGGTCCACACTTTCATTTATGCATGTAATTCACTGGAGAGAGAAGGGAAAATGTTAAGTAATCATACCATGCATGCCACAGATGGATGTAGCAATAAAAATATTATCAGTGTCCTCATAGAAAATACAGTAAAGTTTGGTTTGTGTGTTATGAAGAGAGAAGAAAAAGATGCTCAAGAAGAATAAAAGTAGAAAAATAAAATTTGATTGATGCAAACGAAAAATTATCCTACCTCATATAGACAGGAAAGGTAAAAATACATACCCCGAAGAAAAGGGAAAAAGAGTTGATAAAAATTCCACTCATCTAGGGAGATGAGTCAGCAAGGAAAACACTTGCTGTTCAAGAGAGAAAGCCCAAGTTTGAATGCCCAGAGCCTGGATGAGTGCTGACTATGGTAGTGTGTGCTGACTCAGGACACTCAGGAGCCAGGTAGTGTGGTGTATACAGCCATGCTTGACAAAAGAGATCCTGTCTCAAATATGGGGGAAGACAAAGACCAACAACACTCATAGCTCTCTTCTGACCTCCACCTGCACTCTTTCTTTCTCTTTCTTTTTTATTTCTTTTGTTTTCTGTATTTTCACCTTATAAGGTGCACAAATGCATGAGCTGGTCTTGACATTATTTTTAGACAAATATCATTAGCTTCCCTAAAGGCACTGGCAGTAGGAATCATGAATGTTGAAACCGACTGACTGCCACATCCAGTCACTGTCTAATACCACTCTTATTCAAAGAGGCACCATGCAGATACCTGTATGGCAAGAATGTTTTTCCCTATTCACCTATTTTCTGATGCACCTAAAAGACCATGGGCTAACCTGTGAGTAAAAGGAAGCTGAAAAGAGAAAGAATGAACCAATGAACCAGACCTTGAAGAAGGACTTACTAAACATAGCAGATCAAAAGAGACCAAGCTCCAAGTAAACAGCAAATCTCTCTCTCTCTCTCTCTCTCTCTCTCTCTCTCTCTCTCTCTCTCTCTCTCTCACACACACACACACACACACACACACACACACAAATTACCTGAATACTTATGCCTCTTGATAAAAATATATCAACCTTGTCTGCACTTTTCTGAAAAGCAGAGGCCATGCAACCTTTCTGTTTGCCCTGTTGATTTGCCACTTGATAGAAAACAAGACCTCATTAAGCATAAACTACATGTTATTCTAGCAGAGATCATACTAAAGTGTATGGAGAAAAAATGAGCCAAATAGTCACAGATCAAAAAGAAGAAGAAGAAGAAGAAGAAGAAGAAGAAGAAGAAGAAGAAGAAGAAGAAGAAGAAGAAGAAGAAGAAGAAGAAGAAGAAGAAAGCTAACACTAAAACAAGAAAAACTTCCAAGATTCAGAGGATCAGGTCTTCAGGGAATATATCCTATTAGAGGGCACACCTTCAGATCACACTGTGGACATTGGTGGGAGGAAGTTTTATAGCCATCCATTTACCATTCTTAGCAGCATTTACAAACAAGGGCACCTAGGATGAAAACATAAGTCCGAAGCAGAAGTACTGCATGAGACACTCACATATTTCCCCCTCACTACTATTTAGAGTTCTGTGTCTGGTTGATTTAAAGAAATGTTTTCTCTGAGTGGATCTTCTTTACCTTAAATCCCAGTGATACTTTGCTTGCGAGTAAACATCCTATCAACTAGAGATATCTATCATTTTGCTAAATACGGTCAGAGGGAGGGAGGGGTATGGAAGGAAGGATAAGCAGAAAGAAAATTATAACAAAAACATTAGAAAAAATATCTTAAACTATCCCAAGCGGCTGGTAACTGATGGCTGCTGTACTGGTTGATAGCATGAAATAAATAGTGAGCCGTTAATGCCATAACAAACCACTGGGGTTTATTACACCAATAATTCTGGGAAACTCCCACGTTTCAAGAACCTGTAAGTGAAATAAACCATATTCTTTAGAACCCTCCCACAGTGGTATTTATATACATTCATATATTTTCCCTTCTTAGATAAATGGCTTATGCAGGAAACTGATCGTTTATATTTACTTAGACACTTGAATACCTAAAAAGGTTTACTACTCAACCATGTGACCATACAAACATTATGTGGTTTAAGAAACCAACAAACTAACCTTTATATCTCTTAGCCTCTCTCTCAAGAGCAAATGCCAGTAGAGCTGAGAAGTGAACTAGCCCAGGACAGGCCTGGAAGAGACTGCTAATCAAAGAACACAGACTTGAACCCGACCTGAGAAGGAGACCGTATTAAAGACTCATGCATTAATCTAAGGTTCTGTGTCAGCTAGGAAAAAAAAGAAGAAATGTTTTTCTGTGGCATGCCCTTAATAGGATATCCTGGAAACTGAACTTGAGCTTGGGAGGCTGTTGGGAGAAAGACTGCCTTCTGAAGCAGTTACAATGGTCAGCACCTGGGCATCCTAATCTGAGCTACAAGCAGCACAGAAGCTCCCCACGGCATCCTTTTCAAGGAAGAGGCACACAGCAGTTGATGATCTTTGCTGCATCCTCTAAGGACTTTGGAAGACATATCGGAAAGTGCAGTAAGAATAATGTTTTTAGTTATTCGTAGGCAACACCAGCCCTTCTTACATTCCAGTCTTCTGTATTTCTTCTCTTTCATAATTTCCTTAATCTGCTCAGTCATTTTGTTAGTTCCTTCCATACAAACCAATGCCCTCCCCTCTCCTCCCCTTCCTATCCTACCCTCCTCTTCTTCCCTCTGTCTTCTCTTTCTATCTCTCTCTTTTTTCTCTCTCTCCCTCCCTCCCCCTTCTCTCATACACATACAGATACACAAACACACAGACAGACAGACACTTTCTCTTGAGACAGATAGGATCTCCCACATCCCAAAACGTCCTTGAATTTACAGTATAGCCAAGCATGACCTTGAATTTGGATCCTTCTGCCTCCATCTCCTGAGTGCCAGAAGTAAGGCAGTATAGCATCAAGCCCAGTTTACATGTCCTGGGAATAATCCACAGCTTCATGCTTGCTAGAAAAGCGATCTACCAACCAAGCTATATTCCCAAACCCTTTTTCTCCATTCCTTCTTCTAGTTCAGAAGGAAAACATTCTGTCTCCACCAGTCTTTTGTAAAAGGACAAGTTAACTAATTAGAACACATGCCATAGCTAGTACTACTATAAAGTAAGGATTCATATATATTCCCCAACCTTGTTCCCAATCCATGGTATTTCACTAGCCATTAGCATTCCTTCTAGAATTTCCCTACCATACTTTTGTGATCCCCGAAATAAATTACCCTAGCTGTCAGCAGGCACCTGATGAGGGATCTGCTTTGTTTGTATGTTGTGTTTCCATCTAGCACGGAAAATCATACTGGAGATATAGCTTAATAGAAAGCTTACATGGACAAGGCCGTATATTTGATCTTCTTTTATTGGAGAAAGAAATGTTCACAGTTGAAACACAAGGCATTACCTTGATCTTTGTTCTTATAACTTACAGAGTAATCCTGACATATTGTCTTCACATCTTTTCCTCAGTTTTTGGCCATTGCTCTATAATAGTCACAAGGAAAAATGATTGGATTATTTCTATCCTATGCCAGGGACGATGCTGAGTCAGTGAACTCCCTCTAGCTCAGGTCAGTTGTTTCTGTGGGTGTCCCCATCATGGTCTTGACCCCTTTGCTCATATTATTGTTACTTCCTCTCTTCACCCAGACTTCAGGAGCTGGGACCAGTGCTTAGCACTTCTAAGAAACTCCTTTTATAGTTAGAAGACCTGCTGTGAGAACCATGAAAGAAGAGTGTCCTAGCACAGGGCTTCTCAAGCTTTGATCTTTCTGAGCACCCTTCCATTCCCCCTTCCCCCAAGAGCTTGGTAACACACAGATGTCAAAGGTAACTGATTCTCTAGGTCTGGAGACCTAAGACCCACATTTTAGCAAAACCATCGGTGACATGTCTTAGACTAGTGTAAATGCAGCAACAATGTTTTTCAAACATACAGAGGAATCCCCTAGAAATCCAAAGAAAACAGAACTGATACCTAGGTTCCACCCCCATACATTCTGATTTGTGTCAGCATCGTGTGTATCATGATTTAGAAAGAAAACCCCTGAGGATCATAAATGTTAAGCATATGAATTGTTTCTCATATGGCAAAAATTTATCCCATACCTTCTGATCAAATGGGTTGGCCGCTTTAATAAACAAGACACATTTCAATGACTCAATGCGATAAAAACTTGATCTTTTGTATATACACAGCAATGGTGGTGTCCCTACTGGCATGCCTGTCCATTAAACTGTCCCCCAGATAAAGACTTGGAAATGAAAGTGATCACCATCTCTGGCTACAGGGTTACTCTGGTGACATGCGGGTGACACACAGGAGATGATGGGGTGTGTCCTTCAGATTCTTAACATTAATCATCCTATCAACCTAAATAATCAGTCACATGAATGGTCCAACTGGAGAGATGGCGCAGTGATTAAGAGAATTGTCTGTTCTTCCAAAGGTCCTGAGTGTAATTCCCAGCGACCCACATGGTGGCTCACAACCATCTTTAATGAGATCTGGTGCCCCCTTGAGGAAGAGACCTGGTCAGTTGTCCTCATCAGCTTAGACCATGAAACCCAGTGTGGACAAGTTCAACAGAACCCCCATATACGGGTTTCCCATGCATGCTTCAGCATTGCCAGGGCATAAATTTCATTTCAAAATAAAGGTGAGGAAGACAGGTGATGTGAATAGTTTGTCTCTCTGGGTGCTTATCAGGTGCCATGCTAGAAGCAGGCAGAGGTTGCAAAGTACATAGAGCAAGGTTTTGAGATTAGTCATTTTTACAATAACCTCTTGGACCAAAACAACACACACTAAATAAATCTCACGTTAGATTTCCCACTAGAAGCCAAGACATTGTCAACCTGTTTTTATTTTTACCCAAAATATTATATTCTAACTTAGCAACCAAGAAACATTCACTCATCCACACTCATGCAGCAGAACGCATAGATGACATAAAAAGCTGTTAAATCTACGTGCTTTTGATGCGTGCTTTATATTGTGAGCTATGGCCTTGGTTTATGTAGGAGCTAAATAGGAAGACTTAGTGTTTTTGAATCCTTCAGGTTGGTTTTGAGAATAAGAAGGAATCTAGTTATGGCACCACTACATTGTTCAGCAGGACTTCGATATATCATCCTTATTACTTTTATATAGTCTTCTGATCACTATGTTACCATTGATGAAATATTTTTTTTAATGTTTGAGTGCTCAGTCTGCATGGATATGATTAAAGATGGTCATGAGTCACCATGTGGTTTCTGGGAATCGAATTCAGGTCCTCTGAAAGGCAGCCAGTGCTCTTAACCATTGAGTTCTCACCGCCTCGCGCCCCTAATGAATTCTTAACTCATTCAACAGTTTCTTCCAATAAGACATCAAGTCTCAAGAACAAAGTCCTCACCTCCCAATTATCAAACGCAGCCCAGAGAGTACCTGGTAAGGGTTGGCAAGGAGATAAATATCCTTTGGTAAACTTCTGCTGAATAGGGGTTGCCAGGGATGCATGTGGCAGCCTAAGCCTGGCTGTTGCCTCAAAAGTTTCCAGTGAGAATCATTGCTCCTAAAGTTGGTATTCATGTGAGGAAAAATGCACAATAAAAATCCCCAAAGATAGCAGGGCAGTGGTGGTGCATGTCTTTAATCTCAGCACTCGGGAAGCAGAGACAAGCAGATCTCTGTGAGTTCGAGGCCAGCCTGGTCTATAAGAACTAGTGCTAGGACTGTTACACAGAGAAACCCTGTCTCAAAAACAAACAAAAAAATCTCCAAAGAACTTACGTGAGAAAGTGGAACTCTTGCAAAATGAGAGTAATTTCAGATTCATGAAAAAGATTGAGCATCTTCAGAATGTTCCTGGGTTTAGAATTCCCCATTGGTGATAATCGGCCTTTCCACTTTAGCATAAAATAACTACTCACACATTCTCTCTGTCTCTCTGTCTTCTCTCTCTGTGTCTCCCTCTGTCTCTGTCTGTCTCTCTGTGTGTGTCTCTGTCTGCCTCTCTCTCTCTCTCTCTCTCTCTCTCTCTCTCTCTCTCTCTCACACACACACACACACACACAAATCCCCAACTCTAGATTTAATTTTCCTAGCACCCCATATTACAAACAAGGATTCACACTCTACAAAGATAAGTGATTTGACCAGTTCCAAGACCTTTTTGGTTGGTTGGTTTCTTTATTTATATGATGTCTCGTGTGTGTGTGTGTGTGTGTGTGTGTGTGTGTGTGTGTGTTATACAAGGTTATCTATGTTTAGGTGAATGTGCATGTATAGAGACCAGAGAAAACTATTAGGTTTTCTGCCATATTACTTTCTCTCTTATTCCCTTCAGACAAGGTTTCTCACTAGTCCAAGAGCTAGGCTGGTGAAGATTAACCCCACATACATGGTCTTGTTTGCCTCTAGCCCCAAAGCGCTGGAGTTCAGGTTCACAGAATCGTATCTAGCTTTTTACATTAGTTCAGGGGTTCAAACTCAGGCTCTTATACTTTCTTACCAAGCATTCTTTCCACTATGCCATCACCCCAGGGCACTTTTAGGTGTTTTGAAAGTGAAAAAATCATAACTAATAATCAAAAGTAGTTTCGCTATGTCCAAATCACAGACATCTCAAACTAGACATGCCCATCGAAGTCAATAGTAACAGCACTGGGATGCAGGATAAAAATGGTACACCTCCCTACAACATCAATTAAAATCTTAAGACATTTTTTTGTGCCTAAGAAAAACAGTGATATATTATAATGTGGAATGCAAATTTTCCTTACTGTGTGGTTACAAAGAAACTCAGAATATGTGGTGGGCTGACTCAAACAATGCCACTAGATCCCTGAGGCCACTCCTATGTGCTTCTGGGGAAGCAAATAAGACACATTGCCCGTCTCCATGCCATAAATGGCCATTATGAAATGCCAAGTCGAGCCATTATTTGAGCCCATTACCGGAAATCTGTCTGCAAAATCTGTTCGGATGCAATAATGATTTCGGCAGGTCAGACTTCCCAGAAATGAAGAAAAGTGCTGAAAATAAATAGAAGACGATAAATCTCTTAATGGTACAAAGGGGAAAAATAAAGAGGTTATGTTTTATCTGGCAAACATATCATGGTCACTGTTTTTGATAATTCTCTTTTTTTCCTTTCTGTAGAAAATAGTTTTTAAAAAATCGGATTATAGTTTTGAACACAATGGCCCAGTTCGGTTTAATCTAGGGCATACAAGCCAGCTATTTGCAGAAACCTGTGGGTCAGTGGTTACTCCAGAAATTGATTTTTATGAGTTTACAATGTAAATTGTGTGAGCTCCTGGTGCTAAACAAAACATTCAAGTTAATTCCCCTATCTCCGAGGGCCCTGGGGGAATTGGCCTCCGATGGAAGGGGGGGGGGGCAGGAGACAAATGAGCCCCTTATCTAATTATATCTTCATCCAACAACAAAGGCAGAGCTCCAGGCCAGCAGGTCTGCGACTCTTAGCTTGTCCCAAAGCCATTGACAATGTATACTACCCGCCAATGGTAAGACACAAGTCTTACAAACTGGTCCCTCTTGAGGTAGCAGAATAGATGGCAAATCAAAGAAGAAACAATGTACAGGCTTAAGGTGACATAATCCATAGGAATGAAGAAAAAAAAATAAAGGCTTAATATTCCCTGCCCCACCTGCTTTTATATGTGAACTTCCCCATGTCCTGAAGTGGAGTGAATTGGATTATCAATTCCTCCTACTAGATGTTAGAACATTTTAAAATTGAAGATACACTTTTTTCATACAACATACTCTCATAATCCCATAAAGATGGGATAAATGGTTGGGCGGAAAGTCAGAAGCCTTAAAGGAAATATTTACAAGCAGAAATTTGGGTTCTACAGAGAGAAGCAGGAGGAATGAGAACAAAGGGCAGTATTTGGAGATACTGTATGTTCTTGTCTCCCCACCCCTTTCTGAACCAGCTTCTATCCCATATTTTTAACTAAGGAAAAAGCTCAGCAATCTAGGCCTGATCAGAACTCCCCTGGGAGTCGAGGAAAAGAGGTTAATATGGAACTTGGGAGAGACAACGGGAGCATTCTTACCTACCCTGCACTATACCTAAATCAGATGCATTCAGGTCCCACAGCAATGATCCTTATGGACGATGGCTGTGTCAGAGGCATAGGGTATTGTCAAAGAGGAATTGGCGAAGCAATAATGATTGGTTTTGGCAAGGGAGATACAATAGACCCAGTTCATGGCTAATTCCTGAACCTGAGTAAAGTCTCTTCAGATGTTAAGAAAATCTTTGAGAGAGTCTGTGAGAACCACAAATAATAATGAACATATGCATATTATTTCATAACTTACAAAGCATGCTTTCATACCTTATTAGTTTCTAACAATATTTCTAACGGCCTGATATGGCAGAATTATTTGCATTCCAAACAGAAGAAAACAGAGTCTCAAGTATAAGAAAGCCACCCAAGGTCATTCATCTGGTAAACATCAAGGTTCGGAACTCAAAAACAAAACTTCTGGCTCTAAATTTGGTGCTTTTCCCATTGGAATGTATGCCCAGTTTGGAATTGTGATAGCTTAGTTAACCAGCACTCAGGAAAAATATTTATCACAACTTACTTAACAGGAAGCTTGGAAGAGTTAATTTGTGAAGTTGCAAACACCACAGCAGTGGGCTATAGAGGTGATTCAGAGGTCAAAAGCACCTGCAGCTCTTTCAGCAGCTCAGCGCTCCTTTCTCAGCACTCACGTGGGGTGGATTATAACTCCAGCTCCAGGGGTAGACACCACACTCTGGCCTCTGAAGCCATCCACACATACCAGCACACACTCAAATACACACAACCAAATAGGAATAATAATAAAATCATTTTTAAAAAATGACAGTGCTGGCTATATCCCAACTGTAGATGGGTTGAGATGCCATCCCAGGAGGCCATGTCGAATGAAAGTGGGTTTTCTGGCAGGACGAAGACATTAATGGATTATGTTAGCAAGTGCTACACCCTGATCACTGTGCACCTGCATCTTTGTCCTGGACTCTTAAGGATGATGACAAGCAGGAAGTAACAAACTTTCTCTCCATATAGCCAGATAGTAAATTATTTTAGAGATGTAGGCCATATGCTTTTCCTTCCAAAGGGCCCGATCTTCCTGTGCAGGAGGAAAACAGTTATAGACATGTAGACACATGGGTGTGGCTATGCTCCGACAAAAACCAATTTATGACACAGTCTATAGAATGGACTTGACTCAAAACTCTTGTTCTTTCAGATATTGAATTGAAACAAAATCATATCCATGTAGCTATCTGAAGCCTTGGGTAATCTTACCTCGGTTTCTAAGTAATATTGGACCTTAGAACATGGTAGATGTCACATAGGCTGTTAGTTATCAACTTCCACAGCATTGGTGTGCATTTTGCACTTTGTAATTTTTCCTTTGTGGTGGTTTGAATAAGAATGGCCCTCATAGGCTTATGTATTTGAATGCCTGGTCCCCAGGGAGTGGCAGTATTTGAAAAGATTAGGAAGTGTGGACTTGTTGAAGGAAGTGTGTCACATGGGGTGTCCTTTGAGGTTTCAAAAGCCCATACCAAGTCCAGAGTCTCTCTATATATATTCCTGCTGCCTGTGGTCAGGAAGTAGCTCTCAGCTACTTCTCCAGCACTATGTCTGCCTGCTTGCCACCGTTCTCTCTGCCAAGATAACAGACTGCACCTCAAAAATTGTAAGCAAGCCCCTATTAAATGTTTTTTTTTTATTATATGAGTTCTCATGGCCAAGGTGTCTCTTCATAGCAGTAGAACCCTAACCAAGACACCTCCCCTATAAGAAACAAGTTTCTCTACTTGGTAATAAATCATAATTAAGAATATTATTTTCGAATATTCTCTATGGAATGCTCCATTTCAGACTTTTTTTTTTTAGGTTTGGTATTAGAATGCTCTTTCCCCAGCATAAAACTTGTATGTCTTCATCCGTCAGATGAATCAATGTCTATTAAACATACATCAATATCAATGCAAAGGTTTTAATACAATTTTATATTTAATCCCAGCAGTCTTATGTCTACCACACCTGTCTCCCCTGTGCCTTCTATCTTTCTCATTTCTATCGCATTAATCTTTTTTTAAAGTCTTTCTTCAAATGTTTTATTTAAAAAGATGACAGAATTCCAAAACTGCACATGTGACATCCCAAACATTTTTATTCCCCCCGAAGAGATGGAATCAGCAAAAGTATACGGACTACTTTCTCTCTGGTTGGCACGTCAGTCTTGCCAGAGGAAATGAGGAGAAAGACGGTCTTGATGAGAAACAAGGTGAAGAGATTCTCTCATCAGAGATAAAAATGTCTACACTTCATGTAACTTAAACAGATAGCTTTGGCTCTGCACTAGACAAATGATCAACAGATGGGTCAAGGACACCAGGAAGCATAAGCACAAATGAATAGACCTGGTTTCTATTCTGTTTATTCAGGCAGTGATGGAGTCCCTGAATGGAAAGAAGAAAAAAGAAAACAACTTCTTACTTAAAACAGTATATATGTGCAATTAATTCCAAACAGAGTGTGACCTAAGTATGAAAAAGTAAAAGTGTAATACTTTAATTATGTAAATACATCTTCATAGATGTTTCCAGAGAACACATTTTTGCAAATAAATTTCTTATAGGCACACACAAATCAAGGAGGATTAATGTTAATGATGACTTCATTACTATTTCACAATTCTTATCAAAATACCATAAAGCAAGGGCCAGGAAGAAGACTCAGTGGGTAAAGCCACTCTCCACTAAACCTAACAACTTGGGCTCAATTCCTAGAGTCCACAGGGTAGAAGGAGAGAAAGGACCCCAGCAGGTTGCCTGTGTCCCTGACATAGGCACTGGGCATCCATATACCCCTTACTTCCACAGCCAGCACACAGTACACAGTGAAAGAAAACCAATTGGTGAGGAAAGAAAGGATTTGTAGCCCACTCTCAGAGCAAGTATTTCTGTTCATAACATGTAGAGAATTCTACACTTAAAAATTAACAGCCTAAGGAGAGAAAAGACAAAATATCTTAAATTCACAGAGAAAGGAAAGAGTAAACATTAAACATAAGAAATATGCTGAATTTCACCGTTATGAAAACATTTACAATGAAACAGGAGCTATCACACGAATGGACAACTTTAAAGACACCTGTCTTGAGTTTTTGCAAGGTAGTGAGAAGTAAGCACGTATTGATGGTGGATGTGTTCATTGATTGACACACTCTTGAGAGCAGTTTGGAAATCCTCAGTTCAATCATATGTGTGTGTGAGTGTGTATACAAGTATATGTATATATATGTGTGTGTGTGTGTGTGTATCTATATATTTGTATATATACATGTATACATACATGTACATACATAATTCTGAGCTGAGAATATATACATATGCTTCATATAATATACATCATATATATATATAAAATATAGCCAAAATTTTCATCCCTCCATTGTAACCCTAGACTCTCAAGGTCTAATATCAACATCAGTTTTACTAGAAATTCAGATTCTTGGGTCTTCATACCCTGAGTGAATCAGGAGCACTTGGGAGAAGACCTTGCAATGTATTGATGCAGTTAAGCCAGTTTATGATATAAAAGTCCACCAGGGTCACACACTGGTGTTTTTTTCCTGAATACCTAGACACAAAGGAATGTTTGTATGCATTAACCTTATCTGCTTGCCTTCTATGTAACAACAACAAACTGTCCCCACTTGGCCTCTCACGGAACACAACACATACATACCCTTCTATTCATTCCATAGAATGCTTTGAAACCATACATGTGAATGAATTTATTTCTATCCATTTATACAAGTAAAATTTAAATGCAACGTAGGTGACAAAGGGATATCAAGTGACCAAAGAATATACTCTACATTGGCACTCATGCCAAATTTAAAACTAAAGTGCCAGTGAGCTAGTTACTCCTATATTTAATAATATTTGTGAAACACTAACACACACATAAAATCACCACCTTACCATCAGGCAGACAGCTGTTTCGGGGAGGGAAATGGGTAACATGAAGCAAAGGTACCAATCAAAAAGATTTTAGGCTTATATAAAATTGTTGTACTGAAAAGAAAATTAGAAAGGAAACACACTAAATGGTATTGTTTACAACCAAGGAAGGGAGTCTGCTCCATCGCTTTTTATACATTTTAAATATTACGACTATTTGATTTTTTAAAGTGTCTTAGAGATTCAAATATCATAGAAAGGAAATTAAATAAACAATGGCTCACTTCAGTGTTTCTTCTTTTAAACCCTTTCTTTCTTTGAGTCTTTTATGGGAAAATCTATACTGAAAGTAGATTTTGGTATTTAAGTAAAAATTATGCATGTGGTTAGCGGAACTGCTTAAGAAATTAAATAGGGAAAGCCAGAAACTCAAAAGCAATGGACATATCGGGAAGCCGTAATGATCAAAATACAGTAATTAAAAGCTTATATTTATGGACTGACTTATGTGTAATATGATTCAATTGTTACTTGCTCCAAAGCCAGTCACTAGCTGTCAGAAAAGATCACCCCATACTGCCATTCATAGGATGCTCTTAAAGAAAGGATGTGAGATAATTGCCATTAAAACCCCGAATCAATAAGCTCCACCCATAAATAAAGAATTGACGGATTTACTTCACTTGCGTCAACTTAAAGTATTTATACAATAAAACTTACCATGAACAATTTTAGCTGTAACGCTCAGTGACTTTTGACTGAGGGGTGTGTTAATGCAAGCATAACCATGATAAAAACCTAAGACTCTCCATGAGTGCAAGTGTCTACCCATGTTTCTCTACAGCCAAATTCTGTCTCAGGCTGTGGCTCCTGACATCTTCTTTTGCCATGACTGATCTGTTTGACAAAAAATTCCTGCAAAGACAAGTTTGTGGCATACACCATTTCTTCTTCCTCTTCTTCTTCTTCTTCTTCTTCTTCTTCTTCTTCTTCTTCTTCTTCTTCTTCTTCTTCTTCTTCTTCTTCTTCTTCTTCTTCTTCTTCTCCTCCTCCTCCTCCTCCTCCTCCTCCTCCTCCTCCTCCTCCTCCTCCTCCTCCTCCTCCTTCTTCTTTTTAACCATAACACTCAGGAGACTCAGTAATATTGCCCTCTGTAGCACTAAGGCATTCCTTTTTATTCCTAAGTGTTTCAGGATTTAACTAGACTGCTGTATAAAACTCATTCGTCTTTGAAATCAATGGATCAGCTAACACAAAGCCTTGCTACGCTGACTGCAATGGGGAAGTCTGGTGATTTCCAATCTGATGTCTAAACAGGAGGAAAAAAGACATAGGAGAAAGAGGCTTGGGAACAGACACAATCTTTCAAATTATTTAAGTTAAGAATGTCAGAGACATGCATATTACTCTTTAACACAAGAAGAAACTATGAGGAAAATACAATAAGTAAGAAATTACTCTTGAAATTTAAATATCAATTTTATTTGTTCAAAGACAAAAATTCAGAATAAATGAAATTTTCCCAGAGCTGAGATAGGAAAATATGGAGAGGGAAATGGGAATGGCCAATTAATGAAGTCTAACATTCCATGAACATGGATGCAAGAAGGAAAAGATGGGGTGGGTATAGGAAAACTGCAGTTAAATAGCATGGCAGTGAGGGGTACAGGTAACCCATCTGCACTGGAAGAGAGGTGTGTGTATGTAGGAGAGTGACTATATGCACACATCTACTTCACATACTTCACTGGGAACTCCAGAACACTGAACTGAAAAAGAAATACACAAGAACTAGAAAAATTAATTAATTAAAAGACCAAGGGAAGGGGGAACTATAGAATTCTCACCAGCAAGACAATTCAAAGTTCAGAGGGATTGGGAATCCACTAGCCAAGCACTGTGAGTCAATCAAGCTGATAGCCAAAGTCTATTGGCATGAATGGATAGATAAATCAGACTATCATGTTCTTTCTGATACTGGAATTCTGAAGATTAATTTTAAATATGGAAGACAAAATTATCTCCCAGAGAAGCCATCCTAAGTTCTTACAATGAAGCCATAAAACACATTCCCAATCAAAGCAGGAGTATTGAGGACCTTGTAAGGAAATATGACAGATTTGAGATGAACGTTTGAAAATAAATGTTTGTGGCTAGCAACTTAAAAACTGGACCCAGCTAGAAACTGGGGCAGAAGGGAAGCAAAACTCTTTATAAGAAAAACAGGATGAGCATGGTATACTATTTAGTTTAACATAAAACAATATTTAGGAAGCATGATGAGAAAATAATCCATTATGATTTAACAGGATTAAAATGCCATCAAACAGCAAAGAATCAATAAATACTATACCAAGACAGAACAGGCAAGACAGCAAGTTGCATCAGAAGCTACTGTGAAGTAACAATTAGAAGTCAAAGGTGACATTGGTATGAAAAAAAAAACCACCCTCCCAACAGCCCCCATTTCAGTCCAATTCTTTTGATATTGTTTGCTTTTTAAATGTAAATACACTACTCATGAAAATGCAAACACTAAACCCTTTTAGAATACCCTTAGTTTCACAGTTGCACCAACAATCAGGACAAAGGGAATACAGCTTCATAGAAATTTTGAAACAGACTTCAGGGTTAACAGTCATGTTCAGAGTAACAAACATTGATTGGGTGTTTCTGGCTGTCGGGTCCTATTCTAAAAGCTTTCTGAAATACAAAGCCACAGAAAATCTGCTCTGATTTTTTTTTTATCTGTTTTTGCCTCCATCCAGGCCTTCCCGCCCATCTTTGGACGAACTAACTACCAATCCCCAGACTCTCCCTTTCCTAGTTTATTTGATGCAGAATTTTCAAACAATAGTTGGAGATGATTGTAACCCGTTTTTATTAAAAAATTTCCTTGTGTATCTAGTGAACCCAGTGAATCTGGTATAAACCCCAACAAATCTCTGCTGGATTTTCCTATGAATTATCTCAGCTGCATATTTCCCATGAATTTCCTCAAACCAGTACTTTTATAAATACAGAAAACACTCATTGGTTGCATCTGCCCAACACCTTCTCTGAACTTCTATACCTTGGATATAAAATGCTTCCTCACCTACTACGCTCACTTGTCAAAGTCTCCAAAGTACAGGTAGATGACCCATCTCTGCCTAAACTGTCATCCTCAGTCACAGAAGCTACTTCTCCTCCAGCTGAACCATGTTCTATTTCTTTGAACCCCATACATGCTGGGGTCTGCCATCTAGTTGGTGCCACCTACGCTAGCACATATTTCTTATCTGAGCTCTCGCCTACTCCTTCCTACTCAAATGAAATGCCTTTGACCATAACTGCCACCGTTGAGGACCCCAATAGTCATCGATGTTTCCAGTTCTCCCTGGGCTGTGCTGACTGCTTTATCCCCTCTTCTTTCAACCCTGGGGCATGTGCTGTTATTACAGTCTTTTGATTGCTTTAATTGTCCCTTGATCTTATCTGGATCTCTGTAAGGATGCTCATCAGTACATTTTGGGAGCTTGTGAAGTAGTGAGCAACCCTGTGAATACCACCAAGAAGAAAAGCTAGAAGAGCCATCTGGGGTGAATTCTCTGGGCCACCAGGATGCTGGCCCATATGACATTCATCTGTCCCTTGCCTTCTATCCTAATGTATCCCTGCTTTGTCCCAGACCATGGGCTTTCTGAGTAAGGAGAACACAAACACACCAGATTTGTTTTTATCTACATGCTTAGAAAATTAATCCTACTGTGTCCATTCTATATTCTCCACAAAGATCTGGTCCTGGGCAGTTCCTAGATGATAGAACAGTCTCCCGCGCACTTTCTGTTCATAGATGTCACTGCCATTAGAACCACTGAGAGAACAGTCCTGACAGCAGCGAACAAAGGGAGAACAGAGAAGAGTCTGAAGATGAGAGCACTTTGAACTGGAGATGTGTGAACCCAGAAGCATTTTGAGATTGGCATCATGTCTTGAACTAGTTTTCAAAGGAATCAGACTTGGCCAAACCCAAAGAGAACTTTGCCAAGCACTTTTCCCCTTAATTTTTAAACCCATGTGTATTTTAAGGGAAATTCAATCCATATGTTTCTGATTCATTTACACTTAACTCATCAAAATGTTGTTTTGTAAGAGGCATTTGATGTCCCAGTCTTTTGAGCTTTTGTAAAGAAATGTTTTCCCTCCTTAGAAATAGAAACTCTCTTTGGGCAAGTCACCCACTCATACACACACACTCACTCTCACACACACGCACACACTGATCCCTTTAAGTCTGAAGTCAATGCAAACCTCAAGAAGCACAAGGTTCCACTGATGTCTTTCTGGGCTGACGTGACTTCCATCTCTGTAGACATCTCAGGGATTCTGACAATGAGGCACAGAGCTGCACAAGGAAGGAGGTCTGACTGACAACCACTGTAAGACAAGGAAAATTAAAGGGAGAAGCACACGCAAATGTTGGTGGAAAGATGAAAGGAAGTTCTAAAATCAAACACCAGAAACAGACAAGGAGGATAAATGAGCAAAATTTCTGGGTCCAGAAGTTTAAAGGTGAGGCAGGAAAAGAGGAAAATGAGCACAAATCTACATTACGGAAAACATCTATCAGCACTCCGGGATCCTGAGGGAGAAAAGTAAATGCTTCGGCCCTTGGGGAAGCAATTACCAAAACAGGTTCCTAATTATTCTGATTTGAATGTGCTCTTGAGCAGGGCCAGTTCTCACTACCCACTCTCCCGGCTGGCTTGCTCTCCTTGGATCGCTAAGGTTGGTGCCAACCCTACTGACTTCAGCAAGCTTTGCATTGTTCTCCTCCCATCCCTATTGTTGATCTTACACACATGCAGCCAGAAACAACAACCTCCAGAGCATCAGGAAGTGGACACTCGGGAGGCTGGTGACCAAAAGCAGAGGTGGCTTATTCGTGCTCTATATTGACACCTCCCAGCAAGCCTTAACACTGATGCCGACACAGCAAGCCAGGCCCGAGCCTTACATCTCCAGTTTCTTCTTGGTAAAGCACACTGCTTAAGATGCTGTCAAAGTTGGAAAGCACAGGAAAGCATAAAGCACCGTGCATAGACCAGGAGGGAAAGAAATGGAAGTTTTCCTGCGGAGGGTTTAAATATGAGCATCAAGCCCTCCAAATATGGGTGAGAATGTGGCTGTAATTTTCTGAATTTATAGGGAAGAGGATTTAGGGAGCCCAGGAGTGAGGCAAACAAACAACAAAATCACACCAAAATTCTGTGGGCACGATTACTGTGTTTACAAATTGAAGCAAAGGCGGGGGCATCTAAGGAAGAGATGCCACTGGAGCATGGTGAAGGCAGATGAAAGTGACGAAACACACTATGTGCATGCATGGGAACAGAATAATAGAACCTGTTCTTTTCTAGAAATACAATATATACTAATAAAAAAGAAATGAAGGAGGAGGTGGAGGAGGAAGAGAAGGAGAGAAAGAAAAGAAGGAAGTAGAAGGGATCCAAGCAGTGATGGCATGCAAGGGAACTGTAAATTCAAGGTCAGCATAGGCTACATGGTAATACTCACTCCCAAAAGGAATAAAAGGGGGGGGGGATTATGAAAGTTTCTTTTTTTTAAAAGTAACATCAACTAGGAAAACTAAAGTAAGAAAAGCTCAAGCTTGAAGAAGTTTGCTCATGAAAATATGAGAGATCTCTCGCGACTCTCCTGAAAGCGTGGGGGACGGGGAAGACGTAACAGAATCACCCAGTCCTATTATCTGCCCTGTCAAAAGTAATGGCCCTATTGATCTGTATTTTTCCCCACCCTGAATATTACTTCCTTTAGGGCAGAATATGGGTTCCTTTCTTTGTGTTCAGAGAATCTGACACATGCTTAACATTTAACTCATACTTAGCGAGTATTTGTGGAACAGAGTCGAGGAGCCTACACAGGAGAAAGATGCCATGTGATATCAGCATCTCTGCTAACTTTTTCCTTGGATATCCAATCTCCACCAAGCGAATTGGAGGCCATACCCGCTCCCTTCAAAGCCAGTGCTAATTAAAGTAGAATGTCTATCCTTCTGTTGTCATCTTGGGGACAACTACATACCTCATCTAGTCTCTTGCTCTTTGATGCCCACCCACTCTTTTCAGAGATGAGTGGACTTTGTTGGGGTCCAACTAATCCTCTCTGGGCCCGTTTCTCCATCCCCACTGAGCGGCATCACTCTATGTCCCGGCTTATTTTGTTTGTTTTTTTTTTAATTTTTTATTTTTTGCTTGTTTGTTTGCTCTTTTTTTGTTTTGTTTTGTTTTGGGGTTTGGAGGGATTGTTTGTTTATTTTTTGTATGTTTGTTTTTGTTAACTTGATATAACCATGAGTTATCTAGAAAGAAGGGATCTCGGTTGAGAAAAAACTTTTACTCCCAGATTCAATGTGTCTGTGGCCATTTGTCTAGATCACTGGATGCAGGAGGGTCCAGTGTGCTGTAGATGGTACAATGTCTGGGCACGTGCTCCCGAATGCTGCAGGAAAGTAGGATGTGTATGAGCCAGAGGGAGTGATCTGTGAGGGCCCACAGACGCGAGTCTGTCCCACCTTGACTGGAGGTCAGAGAGCTTGAGCTCACTTTTGCTCTTTCAAAGCTGTTGACAACAGTTGTGGCTACAAACAGGAGATTCTGACCTAGGGTGTGGTTAATTAGTACCTTGGGTATAGAGGTAGATCCGCTTCCACCTGGAACAAAGGTCGGAGAATTCAGGTCTATTCCTTACTCTATTCCTTATTTCATGTTAATGCAGTCCCCTGCTTTTAGAGTAAAGTGTATAATAAGCATGTGGAAAATAAAGGATTCAGGATTCAGTAATCACTGAGTTTCCCTCCCGATGCCGTTCTGCGTCTCTTCCTCTTATTTCTCTCATAGCTCTGTTGCTTTTGCTTAATAATTCTAATCCCCACGCTCCTACCCTAGAACATATGAATTTCATTGGGGCTGCTCTTCAACAGCAAGTCAGGGAGCAGCGCTCCTCCAAGGTCTCTGCTTCACCTGCTGATTCCCAGCCTTGCCCTGAGCGCCTGCTCTACCTTCCCTCAGTCATACAAGACACCTGGAGGTGTCAGCTGGAAAAAACTTTCACTCCCCCAAGTTGCTCGTGGTCGAAGAGCTTTATCAAGGTCTCAGAAAATCAAACTAGAACGCCCTAGATGGTGTTTTTTTTTTTTTTTCTCTCTGTCTTGGAGTTTGTGTCAGTCTAGAACTGAGCCACAGTTACCCAGCTCCCCTGGGATTTCTCACACTCACCTGCTCCTGCCCTCAGCATCCTGGATTATTAACTGTCTGCCTCTGTAGCAAGAGAATTGAGATTATGACTTCCAGGTACCAGTTGAATATTTCCGCACCAATACGAAGTCGGTAAATTCTGACCAACAGCAGTGCCTCGTGGCTGATGGTCACAGGCGCCACCATTCCAGTGTTTCCCGTCCCTTTTCATGAGAAGGAGTAGAGCTCTAAGAATCTCCAGGCAGTTACGGAATTGCTATGGCCCAGAAGAGAGGTGTGTCCCATCTACTAACATCTCATTGGCCAGAATGAATCGCACAGGCAAAAGAAAAAAAGCAAGAATTGAGATCTTACCAGGCGGCAAGTATCAGAAAAATGACTTACTACACAAAACTCAAAATCCGCACTATTCACTAAAAGCTTTATGTACCATCAGCCTCAGAGATAAAGTGTCGTTTAGTCATGAGTTTTTAGAACCATAATACAATCACTGTATGGTAATTAATCCCTGCCAGATGTCATTCTTCACTGTCTAGTCCCCTGTACCTCAAGTTTTATATCGTGACCTATTTGGGATGTTGAAATTGGTCTAGATTCCAGATGCCTGCTCATGACCCATCTTTAAAACATAATAAATCTCAGTGTAAGGTTTAAGTGGGGAGGCAGTTTTAAAGGTCATCAAATCTGAATTCTGTTGCCAACTGATCTTTTCCTTCCCTTTCTGGGGAAAAGAGGGCACATAAAAAAAATCATACCATTTGTTGTTCTACCGCGATTCAATAAAAAAAAAAAAAGGCTTCCAAGTCCCACTTTTCCTACCCAAGTCATTCTAATCTGGAAGCATGAAGTCGTAGGAGAAACATCCTTTGGACTTTTATGACCTCAAATGTCTGCGGATGGTTTCTTCTGGTTTGCAAACTTTGGGTGCTTTTCCCATCGTCCATCTCATTTGATCAGTCTCTTGTGTTGAAATGATTTCCTTCAGAACTGTTTACCTGAAAGGGTAGGAGATCAGCATACTTAAAAGAAAAATCAAAAACTCAAACCCAAAAAGTAGCCAAAGGCCACGCCCCTGAGAAGGGGCTGAGCTGAAGTCCACCCTCTCTTCCGAAGGCAGTCTTCACTCAGTCCTTCCTGTCACTACTCCCAAACCTTTGTGACAACTATCACAAAGGAACAGCTAGTAAAAGCAGTCGCCGGCTGTGCTTTCCTTTGAGCCAAGTAATCTGGACACAAAGGAACTCTTGTCCCCAAATGATTCTGACAGAGGCAGCTGTCCCTGAAAAGGTGACACCGGTTTCCAAGAGGTTAAGTGTATGTCCCCTTAGGGCAGGAAAATTAATATCCATCAGAATGTCCTGCCTAAGAACAGTTTTCATTAGCCAGTGATTACTAAAGAAATGAGGGCCCTGAGTGGGAAGGGGATAGAGATGGAAGAACTTCAGCTTAGGGACTGCCTTCTCGAAGCCTCATCCTTGTGCTAATGATGGTTGACATCTGGACAAGACTCATTTGGTAAAAGGTCCAGGCTAAAATGTTTTACATGCGTTGTTACATTTTACCCCATTAAAGCACCATAGTGTGGACATGGTCATTACTCCCTTCTGCACACAAGGAGGCCAGACCCTGGAGAGACTGCCTGTCAACACGATGCACAGCTGACAAGCAGCCAAACTGAGATTTGAACACAGACTCTCCCTCAGTGTGACTTCACGAGCTTAGCAAATCAGCTGCCTAGGTACCCTTATTCTTTCTTTCTTTGCATTTGTGGAAACAGCAATTTAGCGAGGCTATGGGACTCCCAAGTTGCCCAACCTGAGTGATTGAAAGAGACCCTGCCTCAAAACGTTTTAGAACTTAGGGAGGACCAGAAAGGTAGCCCAGTGATTAAGGAACTTGTCAAACAAACAGGAAGCTGTGGGTCCAACCACCAGCACCTTTAAAGGGTTAAAAAGAGAACCAGAGAACCATCAGCATAGCCGCCAGCAATGACAAGTGAGAGTGAACTCAGAGCCCTTCCATGACAAAGGCCACTTCCAGCAGGAGCAACAGGATGGTCTCTTCTGTCCCTTTGATCTTATAAACTATCTCAACAGAGAGGACACTGCAGAGATTAATCCCTACAGGATGGCACAATCATGTTAGCTCTGCTTTCCTGCTGTGGGTCTCTGCCTATTGACCCTTAACACTGTTCATCTTTGGGGCCAATGATGATGACGGAGGGTTTCCCATTGGTTTCCAGAGGACTTTGAGGCACCATCCTTGAGAGACTGGCGCAGGTGACCTGAAATGTCCCCACGGCGCTCATTGCTGTTCAGGGTCATTCTATTTCTTCAGGTTTGCTTAAGGTGTGCCAACTGAAGCCCCACCCAACACTCCTCAGGGTCAGCGCTGCAGGGTATTTCCAATCCATCACGACAATATGCTTCTTATATTTCTAGGACTAAATGTGGCACCTTTCAAAGAATGTGTCACCTGAAGTTTGGCTCTCTGTGCTTTTTGTTTCCCAGCAGGCAAGGGAAATAAAGACAGCCAGTCACTTGTGAGTCTGGCAAACGTACAAGAACCGTCTTAATATCTGAGGAACTGTTGAACAGCAGTGTTGAAACATTTTTTTCTGATTTAAAAATACTGCACCAATTGCTTCCCAAATGTCCAGCCCACATAGGAGAGTGAGCTGGGAGATGCAACTGGAGCAAGACAGCGAGTGAAAGCAAGGGGTCCCGTGAGGCTAAAGCGATGGAAACACAACCCTTGCCCATGGCTCGCGGAACTCTGCAGATCGAATCAGTGAGAGCAGAGCTCAGTCCCATGATTTACATATTGGAGGAAATCTGAGAAAAATGAGTAGAGCCCAGGACTTAGGGAAAAAAATTAAAAATCACACCCCATAAAAGGTGAGATACTACTTTCAATAAGTAGAGAATGTATGTACCTCTGAGATAAATCTTATGTTCTCCATGGCTATGGATGCTGTCATGGGGTGGTGGTAGTGGTGGCAGCTAACATTGACTTAGCTCCTAACTTCTCATCATATACAATCTGATCATCCTTGAAGACCCAAGCTGCAATAGCAGCCATCAAGGCAGCCCCAATGATGCATCACTGATTCCTCCAGCATCCTGGGGGTGTGCTTTCTACTGATCTCTCAGCTACAAAAACAGAAAAGCGATGCCGGTGTTCTGCTGTCTCGCCTGGTCCCCCAAACACCTCAATGGAGTGGACAATTTTATCTCCTAATCTAGTCCCTACAGAAATAAAGCTGATAACAAGAATAGCTGCAACCGGCCGTAATGGTACACAACTGTAGTCTCAGCACGTAGAAGGCAGAAGCAGGAAGGATGCTCACATATGGGCCCAAGCGGGGCTATATAGAGAATTCCAGCCAAAGATTCAGGGCAAGAAAAAAAAAAAAAAAAAACAAGACAGGCAGCGGCAGCTCACACCTTTAATCCCAGAACTCTGGAAACTCTGGAGGCAGAGGCAGGTGGATCTCTGTGAGTTCAAGGCCAGCCTGGTCTACAAAGAGAGTTCTAGAACAAGAGAGAGAGAGAGAGAGAGAGAGAGAGAGAGAGAGAGAGAGAGACCTACTCACTTGTTATGTTTAAACTATCTTTGGTTGGTTGGACTGGTCCCACTGCCCAAATAAGTCTACACCTTCCTAAATAGCCCTGGATCTTTCCACCATGTGGTTCACGCCTCTCTCTTGGGGGACAGTGATCCTTCCCAAGTCCATGGTAGACTGTGCCCAGCATCTCCTACTGCTGTCTTTTAGCAGTGTGTTTTAGTTTCTGAACTATAATCTGAGTATCATTTATGTACCCTGAAACATCAGTAGGCAGGTATGAAAGATAGGCTCGGATGTGGTCTTTGAAATGCCTACGTCCTGTGTTCAGCAAAGCCTAATATCTCAATTTGCTGCCCTGTAATAGGGACACTTCCTCTTCCTACTGATGGAGTGTACAGAACTCCACCAAGTTATTTGGAAGCAATTATTTTCTTTCGTGAGCACTTAATACATGTACTCAATCACTCAGCAAACACTTTGGGAGTTCATGAGATTCTCAGTACTGCAGTTACAACAGCACTGAACCTGGTAAAAGAGACATTTTTTTTATCTCCTATGGGGCCTTACTATTTTGCAGAAGACATAGTTTTACGCTGTATAAACAAAATATAAATGTAGAACCAATTTACATTGTAGAGCAAAAGGAAAATGTAGAACACATCTGTTATTTTTAAAAAAGGCAAAATGGGGTAAGGCAGTTTTTATGACAACATTCAGTTGGTGGTGACATCAATATAATGGGTA
Source organism: Alexandromys fortis (assembly GCF_014885135.2). Lineage (NCBI taxonomy): Eukaryota > Metazoa > Chordata > Mammalia > Rodentia > Cricetidae > Alexandromys > Alexandromys fortis. Next base: position 12,612,772 of record NW_026067896.1, read on the forward strand.
TGTCCACATGCTTTTTAATGAATCAAATAATCATTAGAATGGAAAGTGTAGAATGGAATGTGATTACATTTGAGGAGAGATGAAATGTACAGTAATGCATTGTTCATAGTAAACACAAACGCTGATTTTAGGGAATCATCCCTACCCATCACAGGATGTCAAAACCTACAACTTATTTCCAACTGTGATAGGTGAATGAGTTTACAAACCACTGAGGTCAGAGGCTGACAAGTGTGTTTCTCATTTTAGATATAATGACTGAGAAGGGCCTTTCTAAAGCAATCCCTTTTGAGAAAAAGATCTAGGCACACAGAAAAAAAGAGTGATCCCGACAGCCAGTAATGCAGGATGCTTCTATCACCTAAGTCCTGAGGCTCCCTGCTACAGAGAGAACTCACGAGTCCCGGACCACACCTCCTACCATCAGTATAGACTTTCCATGTCCAACCCGCCTCACTCCTCCAGATTCCAGGGAACTTGTTCTCACTGAGTGCTATATTCTCTTTCCTATCAGGCCCCCAGGAGGAAAAACAAATCGGGGACAGAGTAAACCACGTTGATGAACAGAGCAAGAACATTGGACACGACAAGGGTGCCTCTCAGTTAATCCTCATCCAAGGATCTCTGACAGATCACAAAGACCCATCAGAAATCAAGAGGGCAACAGAACTGGGGCCGAAGTTACCAGTGCTGACCTGACTTGGGTTTTGAAGGGGACAGTGCTCACTCCACAGGAGACTTTCTGACACTTTTTCACATCCTTGTATTAAGCAAAACCACAGTACCTGGTTTTGCTGGGTGTGAAAAGCTGAAGGTAGAATCCCTTGAAAACTCATCAGATTCTGGGAAGAAAGTCAGAGAGAATGAGAAACCGAGAGCTAGACTTGGTGGAGGACAAGATGTCTAAAAAACTAAATAATAAAATTAAGGAATTCGCCTGACTTAGCAAAATGCGCCAACCTATCTCAGTTTGTTTTCTCTAGAAACGAAGTTCATACAAGTTCAATATACAAAAGGGAAGTGAATATTCATAAAGTTTATTTTCCTGAAAGTCTTGAGTTTGAAAGGAAGTCAGATTGAATCATTTACAAATCAGGTGTGTGAATCTGGGTCCCCTTCCAAGAGCTCAGTCTGCTAAGAATTTGTACTTCAGAGCTCCCGGGGATCCCTGGCAAGCAAAGATTTTGAGGGGGAAAATGAAGATAGCAGCCATTGCTCTGTGACCAAAGCAATTCCCGAGGAAGGTAAAATTCAGCTCTAGGGTGCCAGTAGCTCTGCATGCTACCAGTCACCAACAGATTCAAATGAAACTGCATCAGATCTGAATGTTACTGGTGGATCAGGACACACATCAACTGGAGGCAATATCCACGTTCAGAGGATTTGCCACACTGAATTTGACTGCGAATCAACAAATGAGAAGAGATATCAGAGAGAAACTCTGAGTGAAGGCAGGTAGTTTTCGATCACAGCAAGTAGGTTCACTCTACTTCCTAGACCAACACAGAACTCAAAGCCATCTCAGTCTGGGACATAGAACTTTTCTTAATCATCCTGAAGCTGCTGATAGACAAAGACTTGTGGCCTGAACTCGAAAACACTGAAACACAGAAGTAGCAGAACAGGTTCTACTGAAGTAGGAGAGGGAAATATTAGGAGAGAGGACATCTGTTATCCCCACCAAGAGCTGTCTTCCAGGTTGTAGGTTAGGGCATGACTAGGGTTTGGCTTAAACAAAGCAAAGGTTCGTGTTTTTGATGCTGCTTCTTCTTAGATAATTTAGCATCCTGAACCCTTTCTCAATCCTTCACAGAAAGTTCTTGAGTTGAGAGTTCAGAAACATGTAAGAGTACCTGCCTCTGAAGCTTCCTAAGAACCTAGTTTATGGCACCCAGTTTCTATACCGAATGAATAATGGAAACATCACGGTGCATTACATTAAAGAAGATTTACAAGATAATAGAAAGGAGGGATTTCACATGACACATGGCACAAACTGGGTACTATTCAAAACAATGTCTGTTTGCTACTATTACCAAGATGATTCTTAATTAAAATGCGGACACGGGCTTAAAGAAAAACTCGATTGCAGATTTGGCAGAGATCATCACTGGATGACTTGTTGAGTTGAAGTGTTCTGGAATAGCAACTTTTACTGATGCCTGATCCAGGCACTGTTGAAAAAAAATAATTTCTTTGTTTTTGAGATGATCACACAGGAATACAATGAAAGATACTTGGCTAACCCCATTACCTCTAACTCTACCCATGTCCTCCTGGAGTACCCACTATGCCAATTTTTGACCTTTTTATTTTTTAACCGGGCATTAAATTCAGTTAGTATTGCCTATTTGTTTATGTTTTTGGGGTAACCCTTGAAAACATGGGAAACCTATCAATGGTCATATTCTTAAAGAGGAATCACTCTTCCTCCCCCTGGAAACTACCCACTGTCAAGAGCTCCTCTTAAGGGGTGTGAGTGGAAGAACATCTGACCAATCTAGGTTGACTTGGTCTTACATGAGTCTTGGATAAATAACCAGAGCTGGTATGAGTTTGTGGTTGCAATAGGCATTGCTTTGTCCAGAAGACAACATGTCACATGCATCCCGTCCTTCAGCCTGACAATCTTTCCACTTCCTCTTCTGGGATGTTCTCCGAGGCTTGGAGCTAGGGAAATATAGATGTCTCATTTAGGGCTCAACAGTCCTATTTTTGGCACGTTTTTGGTCAAGTCTTAATACATAGAAGAGCGCAATATAATAACCAGCATATGTTATGTGCCTATTTGGACAAGGTTATATGCTAGAATCAGTCAAAAGAGAGCATAATTTATTTCATTATATGCACGGGACATTCTAGGACACCCAAAAGTAACAAACTCCTTTATATAAAATAAAATTGTATTTTTGTATTTGTGTATGTACTACACATAATTTATATGATTAAATTGTGTTCTGAACTATTTATAGTATCTAATACTATATAGATGCTACAGAAAGCATTGTTTAAAGAAAACAAGGGACAACTTTGTTCACACTCATTTCATATGCAATTTTGTAACTTTTTCCAAATATTTTCAAACTGAGGCTGGTTAATTACACGGAAAGTTGCCCATAGATATGGATGACAAACTATTTGATTCCTTGTCTTAAAAATGATTAAAAAAAGAAAGTACAGATTAATGGAAGTAGAAGATATACAGCCAGTTTCTATCTAGCAAAGAATGAAAACTGAATCCTAGACAATTAAGTGTGAAAGTTTAATATTAGTGGCCGCTTCTTGACTCTCCATAGATTAAGTAGGTTTGACTGTTTTTATGTGGAAGAGAAAGGGAAAAGAAACAAAGATCCATGTGGAGTCAGCTCACTCTGATAGCTTCCCACTGACAAGTTTATGGTGTAAAACAGAACCTGGGTTATTTTAAAAATATTTTATGGATATCATTTCTTATGTTACAACTCACCTATCATCACACATGGAGAAGGTTCAAGAAAGATGATATTAAGGTCATCAAATTGTCTTAAGAATTACTTTTGATATTTGACATAATAGAATAAATATGTCTAGTCTTCTCACTAATATTTGTATTTAGCATTTAAATAACTTAATGATTCTCTTAAACACTGGCTCACTAAAAGTTTGAGAATTGAAGGTCAATGGTTGAGAATTCCTTGTATACAAACAACTACTAAAGAATGAAGTTTCTGCATTTCCTTAAAACACAGTTTGTTAACTTTGTATGTCTTCTAAGAGAGCCTGAATGGAGCAACCTGGAACTATATCATAAAGAATAACTCTTAATATCAGTTCCTTCAGGAGCGAACATGCAATGTTTTCATGTAAATGGAATTGCTCTTCAAAATAAACAGTTTAGAAACATAAGTGCTTATAAATGAGGACAAACGTGCATTTTATCTTATAAAGAATTTTAGCACAGATCTGTTTCTGACTGCAATTCTGTGAGGTGGGTTGTTTTCATCATACTTTCCAAGATACTGGGGGTTGAACCCAGTATACTGTGCATACACTGTACCACTGAGCTACAATCATCCAGCGCTATCCCCTCCCTTTGTGAAGATGAAGAAGAACTTTTGAACTTTAAGTTGCTTGTGGTTTCACAAGCACTTGTTTCAGAACTACTATACATATTAGATCTTTTTGGGTGGATGGTTTCAAAACAGGATTTCTCTGTATAGCCCTTACTGTCCTGGAACTCACTCTGTAGTCCAGGCTGGCCTCGAACTCAGAGATCTGCCCATCTCTGCTTCCCAAGGGCTGGAATTCCGGGCATATGCCATCACTGCAGGCAATGTTTTGCTTTCTGTACATCCATACCACAGTTTCCTTTCCCTCCATTCCTCTCAACCCCATTGCACTTCCCCTCTCCCCAAAAACTACCACTTCTCCTTCTGTCCAAGAAAAGAGCAGTCCTTCCTCCCAGGATCATCCACAGAACACAGCACACCAAGATACAACAAGAGCAGGCCCAAAATACAAATCAGTTCTTACACTCATAGACTCTATCATAGTAACTTTTTCCAGTGCTGTGATATAAAGGACAAAAAAGAAAGAAAGGAAGGGAGGGTAGAGGGAGGGAGGAAGGAAGAGAGAGAGACTCATAACCTTGATAAAAGATAAATAAGGAAGGGGATGCAAGGTTTAGGCACCTAGATCAAGGGCTGCTTCATCATGTTAGGGAAGTCAGGAGTGTAAAGCTGCTGGTCACATGACATCTGCAGTTAGGATGGAGAGGGAGGTGCACAGAGATGATTTTTCTCTTCTTTTTGGTTGTAGAAGCAATGTCACCAGGTGCTTCAAGCTCCTGCTACCTCGGGTTCTACACCATGATAGACTTTACCTGGAACCATAATTAAATAAATTGCTTTTATCCAGGTGTTTTTCATAACGTATCAAAGTGGGCACTTCAATTAATGAAATCAAGAAAACCCCTCACAAGTGTGCCCAGAGATGTGTTTCTACATCAATTCCGGATGCAGTCAAACTGCCAACCAAGATAAAGTAAACTCTATTACAAAACTTATTTTGTTCATACTTACCAGTTCATAGCAAAGTCCTGTGACATAAACTACCCACTGTCTATGCTTAAATATTAGTCAGCTTTCCCGTTGATGTTACTACTAAAGCCTGTTTGTGAGCATGGAGGACAACATGACTCAGGATTTGGGAGCTGCAATTTAGTTTTTTATCTCCATTTTGAAAGTATTCAAAGGGATGGTGACATCATCAAGCTATCCCCTCAAATAAAAACCAAAAATCTGTCTTCAAGTCATGAAGATTTGCCACTCGAAAAAAAAAATGTTCAGATCAATATAACTTGCTCTTCACAGAAATTCTGAAGCTGGGATTCTAGAACGGCTTTGATCAGTCAGAATAATAAAAGTAAACATGTAGACTCTGAGAGGAATATATTGGAATTACTCAAAATCATCTGTGTATCAACTAGCAATCAATGACCTTCTGTAATTTTCTTGGATTCTTAATAATTTTTTTTTGTAAAGCTTATATCACACCCAGGCAAAAATGACTATCGTTCAGACAAATTCCACAAAACTGTTGGAACTTGGTGGTGTGGGGAGCAGATCCAATGGAACGAGATATTTCTTCTTAAAAATAACAAAACTTTCAAAAATCAGGTGTTTTAAGAGGGAGAGTAGATAAGGTTGACTAAAAAGTGTAGAAATCTAATAGCAGAATGAATTTTCCGTGCACGCATACAAACTACAATGAGTGAGCAGGCTTGAGCCAGCACTGATGGAATCTTAATCTCATTCCACTTCCCCATCAGGCAACGGGTCACCCATTGTATTTTCCTTTGATTTCTCTAGCTCAAGAGCTAAAATACCAAGGCAAAGAATCTGGAAGTTTTTCTCCGGCCATTCTTTAAAGCTGAATGGGTAGAATAGGGTAATTCCTCAACTGGATGCCTACAGCTCTAAATGACATTCATCTTCTATACAACTCGTGAAGCCGAACCAGAAAAACATAGTGTTCAGTACCTGCCAGTTCTTCCCATTCTCTGCTGGGCAAACAGATTCATGTCAGTATATTTCAGAATTCATTAAAAAAAATATTGTTTAAAATGTAACCATGTGGGCACTGGTGGTCTCAGCACTCGGGAGGCAGAGGCAGGCAAATCGCTGAGTTCTAAGACAGCCAGGACTGTGTAGAGAAACCCTGTCTAGAAAGAAAGAAAGAAAGAAAGAAAGAAAGAAAGAAAGAAAGAAAGAAAGA
>NW_026067896.1:12619871-12738469 GCF_014885135.2 Alexandromys fortis
GCCCCCACTGTCTCAGTGGGTGGGTGCACCCCCCGTGGTCCTGACATCCTTGCTCGTGTTCTCCCTCCATCTGCTCCTCATTGGGACCTTGGGAGCTCAGTCCAGTGCTCCTGGATAGGGGAGCAGGGAAGCACATATCTTAGTTAAGGGAGCCACCTTAGGGTTGGCAAGAGACTTGAACCTAGAGTGGCTCCCAGGAGCCCAAGGCGATGTCCCCAGTTAGTCCCTTGGGAAGCGGAGGATAGGGAACCTGAAATGACCCTATCCCATAGCAATACTGACGAATATCTTTCATATCACCATAGAACCTTCATCTGGTGATGGATGGAGATAGAGACAGAGACCTATACTGCACTTTTTATCCCAAGGATAATGGCGGTTGACAATTATTCTAAGTCCAGAGATTGCTGGAGCTTCCAGTTTCTTTTGTGGCTTGGTAAAAGCATGTAGATAAATACCTGGCAGACTAATGGAAATGCTAAGAAAACAGAACTTTACTAAATATGGCTTCCTGAGTTTTAATGAAGATAAAGTTCTGTCCTACTTCGTGATTTCTCCTTTATGGAATGACTGTAATTGGACAGCTGGTGACTTGGATCCCTAACTCTGAAAACGGCTTATCACGAGCTGCTGTGTGAGAGAGAATCTCTATGGTTTGAATTCTTTCCTTTCTGCTCATTACTAGGATTAATGAAAACCCAACACTTCCTCTGACCCCAGACATATACCATGACTGGCTGAGAAAACTGATAAGTACACTGCTTTCTTTGATTTTTTTCCAAGTTGTCAGTGTTCAGGAAAAGCAGGAGGTAGGAGATAAAGAAATAATGAATTAGAGCTACCTGAGGACCTTACAGTCTTGGGTAAGCCTCAAGGGAAGGATTTCTGCAGGGCTAACAAGAATGCATTGTTACCAAGGGTCAACAGCTTGTTCTGACATGCTGCCCCTTCGATGCTGCTCTCTCCGCCATGCATTCTGGAGATGTGACTTTCAGCATCTTGGCTGTTGCTGGGAGGAAGGCCTTTGGAGGTCAGAATGCTGGGTGGAGGTCATCTTGTACAAGTCGCATTTTGTTGGTATTCCCTTTGAGTGTGCTAAAAGTAAAACTAAAAACAAACAAACACTTGAAGGAACCATTAAAAGAGAATGAACTCCAAACCATGCCGACTAACCCCATCTCCTTCTTTGGGTGTTTTGCTGCTACTGTTGCTATAATTAAAGTTCTAGGGCAGTTAAGTTTCATATTCCTGTGAGCTTTACTAATTCCCTCTTTAATCTAGGGAGGAGCAGATTCCCCGGTACCCCTTGGCTCTTACATAGGCTCTTTAGCTGATTGCCAGGAGCCAAGTGTAAAAGTTGTGTCCGTTTTGCATCGACCTGAGATTCTCCACATGAGACTGCTGTCCACAGAAAAGACCAAAGCATAATTATGTTATACGTTTTAGAAAAGGAAACATAAATTGGTAGAAGCATCAGACAAGCTCTCTTTGTACCACAAGACACTCACATTTGTGAGGGAATGACAGGATATATAAATATCTAGTAACAACAAAGTCTAGGTTGTTACTAACATTTCTGCCGGATGGGAGGAGCTGGGAGAAATGAGAGGAGCCTTCAGTTACTTCACAGTCACATCGTCAGGTGGAGGATGATAATTTCTAGCCTTGGGAAGCTCATCCTCATGGAAGAATCACCACTCACAACACGCAGGAAATCACAGGGCATTTAGCTGTTTCTGAAGCCTGCAGCTCTTCAGCTGATTTTCGTTTGAAATAATCAATACCCTTATTGGGCATGTTCTGAGATGGTCCACCTTGAACTCTTTCAACCGCTTAAAGCAGCAGGCGGGCGACAATCTAGACACCATTTCCTGAACAGAGTGCTGGAGCAATCTCAGACAGCACATACCAGGTAAAAGCTCTATGAGAAGCCTCTGCACTTTAGGTGTGGTGTTTTGTGATTAAAACTGTCCTCCAAGTGAAGTGAGTAATTTAATGAGACCAGGACTGAAGTGACACCAGAGTTAGGAATAACCTATCCGGCATCCTGAAATTTTATCAATTGCGAATTCCTTGATTTCATTTGGATAGTCATGCTGCTCTTGAAATCAGATTTCCTAGGACAAAAGTGATTGCAAACTCTTGTAGCCATTTCAATAAAGCAGGTCTTCATCAGCGAGTGCTGTGGATGTGCATAAATGAGGGAGACTGGCCATTCTGATATGGAAAGATGGAGCGGGGGATGCTGGAGTTAAGAAAGCAGAGCGGAGAGAGAGCTGCAGAAAGCAGAGGTCTTAGAATTCCTCTAAGGCTTAAAACTTCTGACAGTGCATGAAATGTGAGTATTACCAATGCACAGCACACAGAAATGTTAACCACGGGAAGCGCAGAGACAACCGCCCTTGGAAAAGCTTTGAGATGTTAGTGAAATAGAAGTAATAGAGGGTTGTTTGCTTTGTCTGTCTGTTTGTCTGTTTATTTGGAGACAGGATCTCACCATGCAAGACAGGCTGGGCTAGAACTCAAGTCCTTCTGGCATCTGCCTCCAGAGTTCTGAAGTTACAGGTGTTAAACTACCACACCCAGCTTGCACATTTTCTATGCCTTCTTATTGGCTGACAAATCCTGAGCACCCGTCAATGAAGGAGTCGTTCCCAATGGTGCTGCGCATTACAGTTGTCTGAAGAGCTTTAAATCATTTTGCTGTCCTGGTCACATCCCACACAGGCATTCTTAGAATGCCTGGGGATGGGAACCAGGCATCAACAATGATGGAGATCCCACGTGATCCAATGTACTGTACAACCAATGACACTGTATGACATTTATTCCTCCCAAACAAGTAAATGGTTCTTGATCTCTTCTTTTGGGCAATCTCACCAAGGCAATTGGTCATTAACATTGAAAAGTAGAGTGGACTACATACTTTAAAGGCAATATGTTATCTTTGGTTTGGTTTGACACAGCTTTATTTCTCCAACCCAACAATTCACTACCTCCAGGGAGCTCTGTGGATGTGTGTGTGTGTGTGTGTGTGTGTGTGTGTGTGTGTGTGTATTTGGTATTTGTAGCAATGCAGTCAGTTCTGGTAGCTTCTTTCCAGAAAGAGGTAGACAAACTGGACCGTGCTCAAAGAGTAATGAAATGATTGTAGGCCTGAGGGGACAGACTTATGGGGAAAGATGAAAAGAATTAAATGTGTGAACCTAAGTGACGATGAAGGTGGGGAGGGGTCATGACAACATCCCCTTAATACCTGAAGGATGGGAACATCAAGGGCAGGAGAGGATTGGTCTGGATCACACAAAGGCTATTCACCAAGAATAATAAGACAGTGTTAGGAAAGAAGAAATGAAGGCACACTGTCAGCTAATCCTTGCTGACCACACAAGCTAATGAGCCAGGCAGCCGGCTCCAAATGAAAAGTAGCAGCCGCATCACTGGAGTTCCTATTAAACAGGTTTGGACAAACACCAGGAGGCTGATTATTATGGGCAATTCTGTGTTACCTGGACAATGACAAAAGGTGAGAGCAGTTTACATTTAGAGGAAGAAAACTTGAAGCATTTCAATGCTACCTCCAAAATAATACCATGAATGTTCAAAGAACACAGGCAATGACCTTTTCCTCTACCTGCAGTTGCAGATGAGGAGATGCATACATGATATTTTACAGCCATTTGGTGTAGGAGGTCCTTCTGTCTTTGTGTTGCTTTCATTGGTTAATAAAGAAACTGCTTTGGGCCTGTTGATAGGGAAGAACTTAGGTAGGCAGGAAAAACAGAACTGAATGCTGGAAGAAAAAAAGGGCAGAGTTGGAGATATACCATGGTATCTGCCAGGAGATACACCTGGTAAGCTACTACCATGTGGCAATACACAGATTAATAGAAATGGCTTAAATTAAGATGTAAGAATTAGCCAATAAGAAACTAGAGCTAATGGGGCTAAGCAGTGATTTAATTAATACAGTTTCTGTGTGGTTATTTCAGAGCTAAGCTAGCTGGGTGGCTGGGACAAACAAGCATCCCCTCCTTGCAACACCCAATTTTATGTGCTGTTTGTTATACCAACTTCTTCCTTTATTTTTAATGCAGATACATTGATTATCTGCAAATTAAGTATTTGAAACTATGTTATACTTAGAAAATTCAGCTATAGTTTTATATTCTTAAGCAGGAACATTTTTAATGTTTTTTCTTCATATAAAATCTTTAATAGTTATTTGAGCGTTCTGTATGATATTTTATTTATTCTTTAAAAACTTAACGCATGTATAAAATACATCTTGATCATATCCATCCCCTATTCCTTCACCCAAGTCCCCGCCGACCCTCCTATGACCTCTCCCTCCCAACTTTATCCTGTCTTTCTTGTTCTAAACAAGGTTGCCTTGTTTCCTTGAAATAAGAACAACTATTGGTGATCTCAAAAAGAAGAAAATGCAGAACGATAATAATAGCTCATCTTTAGAACATTTGCTATATGCCAGACATTGCGCTATGATCATTTATCTCTACCTGCTATATAACCTAAATTCATGGTCACTACAACCTCCAAAGACGGCTTACCCATCATTCATATGAAGAAAGCCACTTTTCAGCAGCTGGGTCATCTAATCAAAGTCCCATAGCTAGTAGCAGTGTGCTGAGAGGTGGGTTGAAAACCAACCTATGAGGCTCCAGAATTACCCTTCCTCTCTTGTTTTGATGGAATGCACACAATTGAAAACCAAATAAAAACTGTCATCTCACAACTCCCCCCTCATAAACTTCATCCTAATATCATCATAAACTTTATCTATAATATAAGGACTCAATTTTATAGAGTTGTTATGTTGAGTAAACAATTTTTAAAACACTTCTAATGATACCTACTTTGAAAGATGATTATGATGATAAAAATAAGATCATTTAAAAACAAAAATCATCTAGCACAACCAGTACACTCAGTTCACTCTATAGAAATAAAACACATTATAGCCTGAAACCTATAAATCAGCTATTTCAACACTAATTCCTCCTCCTACTTTTTGTTAAACTTGGCAATCATCATTTTTTTCTGCCTCCCACTCTCTGAGTTTGTATTGGGGCAGAATTTTTTTTTCATATAGGAAAAAAAAAACAGATAAGCTAGTTTTCATAGGTTTTCCTGCCCTTAAGACTCACACCATGAGCATTAAGTGTTGTAAGTGAAGACAGGGAAAATCTATCAACCAAGCCCTTATTGTACGAGGAGACTCTGTGATCTAATGCTCCAAAATTTGAAGTGCTTCAAGATGTGAATTTATTTCACTGTTCTCAAGATGCTATGAGTGAAAAAAAAATTGCTCCATGAAGCTTTGTTTTGTGCAAAAAATTATTAAAATTGTTGTATAAAATGCCCATTAAGCTGTGGGATCTATGGGATACATGGGATCTATGAAATGCTATGAAATGCAAATGGTTTTGTTTTCAGGCTCGATAGCAGGAAGTTGAATCTTAACTCGATCCAGGCTTTCTGTTTTTTTGTATCCTTGATGATCTGCTTTCTAGATCATCACTCACAAGATGTAGGTTACCTTTCCCAGGGCTAACGAATTTCTAGAAATACTAAAGGACCTTCAGGACCCCTTCCATATTTAAATTAACCAACTTAGAATTCATTCTTCAGTGACCTCCTTAACGTAGCCAGTATCCCCCCCGGACCCAGTCAGTATAAAGCAAGGTTAGCAGACAGAACTCATGTCAATCAAGAGTTGGCCCAAATTACTCGTACTATGCAGTCCCAAACTGGCTCAGTTTGTTTATCCTTCCTGGCTTACTTCTTCCCATGAAAACCATAATAAAGGCTGAGATCGTGCTCCATAAGCCTTACCTCTTCTAACCCATCCCCTTGACCCATGTGACCCACCTGGAGTGGTATGATGAGATGTTCTTTCCAAAGATCTCCTTCATTGGTTGTCAACTCTTAATTTGTTGATAAAAATAACTTCACTGCCTTAAATAAAAACGTTCCTTTAAGGGAAAATGAAACACTAGCAGAAACTAACAGAGTTTCTGGGAACTAAAAGAATTACTCTATCCATGCTTCAGATTCCAGGTCATGGGTCAACTACATAATAATAATAATAAATTATTATCAAGCTTTCTCAGCACCCTACAAATCATGCCACATAAGCCACTGCCTACTCCTCCTTAGCATAAGGCTGATCCTGTTTCAAAATGAGTAACCCACATTAATCCCATAAACGCGATGAGCTATGGTCCCAGAGACACAGCGTAAAGGTCAAAACCACCCTCGGGAGACCACACCTAGGAGGAAGAGACATTTGTGGCACAGAAAGTACCTTTCCAACCTACTGATAAGGGATGAAAACTCCAAAGTAAAATTCTCAGGATGATGGATCCCCAGTGAGTGCTGCTGAGATGTGGACCTGAGAAATGCAGGTATCTTCCAGTCAGAGATGAGGACCAGTCTATGTTTTCTGCTATTGAGATGTGTCTATCCATCATTTAAATGAAACGGTTGCAAAAGCAGAGTTCCTTTTTGTAAAAAAAAAAAAAAAAAAATGATTAAAATAAATAGCCAGATAATAGGCAGTCCTCTAAAGTCAAGTCAATTTTTTTTTACCAATCTTTCCAGGGACTGCAAATTTAAGAAGTCAGGAACTGCTAACCTAACAGATTTTTAAAGATCCAGCTGTCTGGGGGAAATCCTTTTCTTTCCAGCCATCCAATACCCTGACTTTTGCTTCACATGTCACCTGAAGGACTTGGCCCACCTAGACACGTCCCCCGTGCACACTCTCAGACACACCTGTCATTTTGCAGCTTTCTCTAAGAGATCAGCTGTGCATGAGGGGACATTACTGCGATGGGAGAACACATAGACATCTTGAGCAAAAAATGTGCATTTTTGTCCGATGCTGGCAAGTAAGGACAAAGGCTCAACAGTGACTAATAAGTGCAATGTTAAGGTGGAGTCGCGATTTAATGGTTTAAAAGCAGTCATTCCAGGCATGTAGCTGCAGTCCCTCTGAAACCAAGTTAAGCCAGTGGTGACGTGGCAAGGAATGCCACATTTATTTTCCACTTAGACAAAGAAATATAACACTTTATCTATTTCTCATTTGAATAGCTACTCCAAGGGGAAAAGTGACCCAAGACGTTTGTTTGTTTGCTTGCTTGCTTGCTTACTTAGTTGTTTTGATGATTTTGATAGCAATCAAAGTATCACAGGACAGAATTAGCATTATGACTGCAGGCTGTATCGGCCATGGCTCTCACTGAAAAACCCAGGAAGCAGGATCCCCAGCAAAGAAAGAAACAAGCAAAGGTGAATTCTGACGAACCACGGGTTCTAGCAGCTCACCAGATTGATCTATTAAGGGTTCGGAGTGTGCTGTCCTGAGGGACTAGAGGCAATCATATTAGCTGTGAAAATACAATGGGATGTTTCCTCAGCACCCTATTTTTCATGTTCTGGCTTTTCCCTGCAATACAGTTGTGTACCATCTAAGCTTGGACCTGAAGATCTGAAGCCGGTCAATGCTCTTCTCTCAGAGTTAGATATGAGAACTCAACACTTAGGATGTGATTCAGGAGAAACTACTCTAAAATAATACCTGGAAAATAAAGACATTCCTGAGAGTTTAGTTCCCAGCAAGACCCATGTGGATATTCTCACTTAAATGGCTTCAGTTTTGCAAGCATAATTGAGAAACTACAGAGAACTTAGAAGAGTTGTCAGATGTTGAAACAAGTTTCAAAACACATTACTTAAATAATGCTCCTGCTGTAGACTCATCCCAGACCCTTGGCCCTTTAAATCCACTTAAAATAGGGAGATCAAACTATCGGATTATAGGAGAAGCATCCTGAGGGTCTAAAAGTCTGTAGCGATTGGGCATCATCAGACATGTGATCTCTGCAGCCACCACACTTGAAATTAAGGATTCGAAGTCCCTCTTGTGAGTGTGTGGTTCTGACACAAATGTAGGCTCACCAGACAGCTCTGCTGCTAATGCCATCCAGAAGCTAACAGCCAAAGGGTCAGCTGTTGGTGACAAGCCACCCTCTTTTGGGGGTCTGGCTAACTGAAAGGAACAAGGAAGGAGTAGTGAAGAGAGTCCTTTATCTTTTAAAAATTGGAAATCAAAAAGAAAGTGGGCTCAGTCCAGGAGAGATATCGGCACGTAGGCAGAGAATGTTTTCCTGATTGTTTTTACCAAATCCTACACACATGAAAAAAAAACTAATTATTTTATAATAGCAACACTCACTAGAACCCTCAACAATGTGTCAGACATTATTAGAAGTGTCCTGACTTATAGGTCTTGTCTGATTCCATTCTTAAAAGCATCCTAAGGAAACTTGAGTTTTGCACGTGACCATCAAACAGACAGTAGCCTGTCAAACCAGTTCTGAGTGGTATGACTTTGGAGGATTAATTTTATTCTTAGCCAGAATTCATCCATATGTAGGAAGCTGCTCTTGCCCCTAAATAAGAACAAGCATGCATTCTCCCGCTCAAGTCCATCGTTGTGTCCTCTACCCTCCGTTTACACTGCCCCAGTTCTCGATTAGGAGGCAGGCAGACCCAGGCCTGTGTTGAGGATTGTGTACTTGGGAGGCCAAATTCAAATAAAGTATATAATAAACTGTGAACACATTAGATTTCATGGGCATATGTAGATAAATATATATTCACAAATACAGATACTTAAAATGAACAAGGAAATCACATAATTAAAAAAAATCTTCTAGATTCAATTAGAAATTGAATCAGGAATCTTGACTTAATCCTAACTTGACTTAATCACTGTGTCACTGAGCTCCATTCCCTGCTCTCTCTAACCCACAATTTTTTAAACTATTAAAAAAATCACTATACATTTACAAAAATGCAGACATGAGTTATGTTTATTATTGACATGTTCATACACTTCTATAATTTTTCCTTTGCACTTTGGCTGCATGCCCTTTGATAGCCTCCTCCCAGGACAGCCGCTTTGTGAAATAGTGTTGGGTAAAGACAATAGGGAATGCAGGCTTCCTCTGGCAGCTTGAGAACAGTTAGATCTTAAATTGCTCTTTTCAGACCAGGTGCTGATGGCGCTCGCCTTTAGCACCAGCACTCGGGAGGCAGAGGCAGGTGAATCTCTGTGTGTTTGAGGCCAGCCTGGTCTTCAGAGCTAGTTCCAGAACAGCTAGGACTACACATAGAAACCCTGTCACAAAATACAACAACTAAAAGATTGCTCTTTTCAGCTTTCTAGTTGAGCCTCACAGCCATAGGTAAGTGTAAGATTTCTGTCATTTGGTGAGGACACTTTCTAGTTTATTTTATGGGTCAGGTATAAGATTTATACCGTATACATGGTTTAATTACTTCTCCTAAATACCATTTGACCTATCAGGACTCACTATTGTTGATGTTCTCCTTGAGAATGGTGAGACTTTTATGCTTCATCTTCCCAATAGTGAGAAATTCTCAGTCTCCCATTTAATTCATGTGGTTCACTTCACTTCATTAATCAAATAATCAAGTCATCTATGAACTATCAATTTTCTTCTGCTTAGAATTTGTCTCTTCTGTCTAATGAGTAAATGAAGTTTAAAAAAATAAGTGTTAAACCATTCACTTCTTGGGATTGGGATATTTTGTCTAATTATTTTACTATATTTTATCAATTTGTTTCCTATATAATTCATTTTCATCTGTATTTCTTTGATTCTGAAGAAACTAAAATTATCAGAGGATGCCTCATTGACTTAATGGAACATCTGAGAGATGTCTTTTCAGATTATACTTAAAAAGATACCTTCATCAGGCGATGAAAGGAGACAGAGACAGAGACAGAGACCCACATTGGAGCACCAGACTGAAATCTCAAGGCCCAAATCAGGAGCAGAAGGAGAGAGAGCACAAGCAAGGAACTCAGGACCGCAAGGGGTGCACCCACACACTGAGACAATGGGGATGTTCTATCGGGAACTCACCAAGGCCAGCTGGCCTGGGTCTGAAAAAGCCTGAAATAAATGGGACAATGAGGACTACTGAGAACTCAAGAACAATGGCAATGGGTTTTTGATCCTACTGCACGTAATGGCTTTGTGGGAGCCTAGGCAGTTTCGTGGATGCTCACCTTACTAGACCTGGATGGAGGTGGGTGGTCCTTGGACTTCCCACAGGGCAGGGAGCCCTGTGTGCGCTTGAGGGGGACTTGATTGGAGGAGGGGGAGGGAAAGGGGAGGCGGCGGTGGGGAAGAGACAGAAATCTTTAATAAATAAATAAAAATAAAATAAAATTTTAAAAAAACGTATACGTGCGCCTCAACAGCCCCTTGACATGTTAAAATTCCCCAGAGCCAGCTCAATATCACACCCCAGGGGAACTGTGGCGGGAGGAAGTTTGGAGAGATAGGCATTTTTGCGCTCCTCAGCAAGACTGCTGGGCACTTTCCTCACTAGGTTTTGTGCTTCCCCTAAACCTCCCACAAGCCATTTCCATACAGCACCCTGCAAGACTTCTAAATACAAAAGGTAACTTGTATCACACTCTGGCTAAAAACCTACCTGTGGCTTCTCATTCATAAGTGGCAAGACGACTTCTTGCTAAATGTGATACTCATCCTGCGATCCTGTTCACTGACTCATCTCGTGTCTCCCCTGTGCCCTTCTTCTGCCCTCAGTGGCTTGAGTCCCCAGCAACTGTTTGATCATCCTGGTGAGAAATCACAGCCTGTGAAACAACACATCCACTTCGGCTCTGACTTCCCAGAATCATCACAAAGATGCCGGAGAAGACAAGATGCGGGTTTTTATTCTTCCCAAAGCCATTGCTGTAATCGTTCTTACTATTACAAATATCATTCTGAAAAAAAAAAAAAAAACAGGCCCACCCCTCCCAAGAAGACTAGATCTATAGTGAATCACCATATGTGTGCATATGGTACCTATGCATACATACAATATGTATAAGCAAATGGCAAGAGTATTTAGCTACAGTAGCTTGCCTACATTACAGATATTTTATCAAATTACAGTCTGCATTTAGAAACCTAGCTAGTAATTAAGACACAACGCATGGCAGAAAGTCGCTTAGATTAAAATAGCAATGAACATCTCTACAATTTTAGTCAATGATTTCTAACAATCCTCCACAATCACACAGAGCCAATGTTTTTCAACATTATCAAGCAGCAATGTTGCTGTTCTCCCTGGTTCCAAGATGAAAAAGCAAGAATTGGTTCAGGTCATGTGCAATCAATAGAACAGACAAAAAAAAAAAGTCTTGTTATTCTTGAGAGTGTTTTTTCCCTCACCATACTGGATTTATTTCCTGGAGACAGCCACATCAAGCATTTTCAGCCATATAAAACCCAACTCGGAGACAAACAGGAAAATTTGGTGACCAGATGAATATAAAGAATTGATCAAAAGAAGAGAAAAAACAGCAGATCACACGGCAGGAGCTCATCAGCACTGCCCTCCTATCTGTCCACAGGACATGATCAACATGGCGTTTGCGAATGTCTACAACTGCTCTTCTTTCATTTATCAAACACAGAACATTTGACAGACGGATCATCTTTCAAATGCAGTCTCAAAAGCATTAAACCTCATAGCATTTGGTTAATGATAATTCCCACAACGACTTCTACCATCTGATCTAAATTTAAGTGCCACCTAACTCAAAACCTCTCTTAAACAAATTATATGTGGAGATAAAATAAGCCTATTGAGAGTCCCCGAATTATTATTTTTTTACACATTGTTCAATTGTGCAACTTTCCGCTAAAACCCCTATTACTTTGAAGACGTCGATCAAAAGTCATCTAACTTCTGAGACAATGACAAATACATTTCCTCCTGGTCTGTACCCAAACTATTTTACAATGACATCCCCTAGAAGCGCCCACAACTCTGAAAGTATGCTATTGTTAAAATGTATATGTTCCAACATGCCTAACACTTCAATGAAAATAGGTTCTTCTCTCATATTGTAGATCCCAACCACGGTTCCCTTCACTCCTCCCAGCTTGCCACACCCATCCGCACTCTCCACCAGATCCTCTACCCCTCTGTCTCCCTTCAGAAAAGAAACAGGCCTCCAAGAGACAGCAAGTAAACATGGCTGTTTTTACACAAATATCACACAGTTTTTACTACTGTAGCTCTGTAGTGCAACTTGAAATCAGGGATGGTGAGACCTCCAGGTCTTTTATTGTTTAGGAGTGTTTTAGCTATCCTGTTTTGTTTAGTTTTGTTTTCCATACAAAGATGCAGTCTTTTCAGGGTCTGTAAAAACTTGTGTAGGAATTTTAATGGAGTTTACATTGAATCTGTGGATTGCTTTTAGTACAGCCATTTTTACTATGTTAATCCTGCTAAACCAAAAACATTGGAGATCTTTCCATCTTCTGATATCTTCTTCAATTTCTTTCCATAAAATCTTGAAGATTTTGCCATACAACTCTTATTCTTGCTTGGCTAAAGTTACCCCCAATATTTAATTGAGGCTATTGCAAAAAGTGTTGTCTTCCTGATTTTCTTTCTCAGTCTGTTTGTCCTTTGTATATAGGAGGGATACTGACTTGTTTTAAGTTACTCTTGTATCCAACCACTTCTCTTTAAGTGTTTCTCAATTGTAAGAGTTCCCTGATGGAATTTTTAGGGTCACTTCTGTATACTCTGTATACTATCACCTGCATATAAGGATACTTTAATGTCACAAGATATTTGATTACACTTTAGCTATGTGAAGATATATCCCCAGGATAGGTTAAATAAGAAGCTAAGGCCATTTGTTGAGAAATAATATTTTTGTGCAGTGTGAAGATGGGTCATTCTCTTGTTTTAACAAAAAGCTAAACTGCTAATAGCAAAGTAGAATTTCCAAGCTTAGAGGATTCTGGAAAAAAGAAGGATGGAGTCACAAGGACATCCAGTAGAAGTATGACATTTAGAAGATGAGGTAATAAGCCATGAGACACGTGGCAGCTCATAAATGGATAGAAATAGGTCAATTTAAGCTATAAGAGCTAATTAGAAATAAGCCTAAACTATCACCCCAGCCAAGCTTTCATAATAAATAATAAGTCTCTGTGTTGTGATTTGGAGCTATTTGGAAAGACAGAGAAAGACTTGCTGCAGCCAATAGCTAGTCCGGAGAGTATAGGCAGGACTTCCAGACAGAGAGAGCTCTGGGAAGAAAACAGGAGGAGACACAAAGCAAGCAGGATGTGCAGGAGAAAGAGATAATTGAAGCACAGGGAGATGTCAAAAATACATGGAGGGAGTTGGACATACAGAATGAAAAAAAAGGTAAAAGCCACAAAACAAAACATAGATTAATATAAATGGGTTAATTTAAGTTTTAAGAGCTAGTTAAGCTAAGACCAAATTTTCATAATTAATAAGAAGTTTGCATGTCATTATTTGGGGTTGACAATAGGGAAGAAAAAGTTTGTCTACGTTTAGACTTCTTCTTTCCCAATTTGTATCCATCTGATCTTCAAAAGGTTGTTTTATTGCTCTAGCTAAAGCTTCAAGTACAATATTGCATAGATATGGAGAGAGTAGACAGCCTTGTCATGTTCCTGATTTGTAGCTTCTCTCCATTTAATTTGATGTTAGCATCAGGCTTGCCATAAATGACCTTTATTATAATTTGGTATATTCCTTGTATCACTAATTCCTCCAGGATATTTATCATGAAGGGGTGTTGGGTTTTGTCAAAAACCTTGTCTACATCTAATGATGAGCTGGTTGTGTGGTATTTGTCTTTTAGTTTATGTAGAGGATCAAATTTATTGAGTTGGGTATTTTGATCCATCTCTCCACCTCTGGAATAAAGCCTACTTGATCATGGTGGATGATCTTTTTGACATGTTCTTGGATTGTGTTTGCAAGTACTTTATTGAGAATTTTTGTATTATATTCATAAGAAAAATTGTTCTGTAACAATTTCTCTTTCTTTGTTAAGTCTTTATGTAGTTTGTGTATCATGATAGCTGTGGCCTCAAAAATGATTTCCATAATGTTCCTTCTTTTTCTATTTTGCATAATAATTCGAGGAGTATTGGCATTAAATCTTCTTTGAGTGTCTGATAGAATCCTATGCTATAACCATCTGTTCCTGGGAACTTTTGTCCACTTTTTTCCTGGCTTTCTTCAAGACATTTATTCATTTCCTCATAATGTTTGTGTTTTCCTGAATTTAAGGGGTGTATTTGTTTTCTCTTTAAGATGTCTATCATCTTCATGGAAGTGGTTTTAAAGGTCTTTTTCTTGTGATTCAGCTATGTTAGGACATTCAGAGCCTGCTTTGGTGGTTGAGTTGGGCTCTAGCGGAGATAAGTTGTCCTGTTTGTTATTGTTTGTACTTTTATGCTGGTGTCTAAGCATCTAGGTTTGGGGTAATTATGCATCTAGGTGCTGATTTCTCGAGGTCAGGATGAGATGGTCTGTGGGATCCACAGGAGGCATGGAGACCAGGGAAGGGAGGCTGAAGCTGAGACAATCCTGAGGGATTGGGTCTGCTAGGGGAACAGACAAAGCAGAGTGTGTGGAAGAACTATGGGAAGCCTACCTGGTCTTCTCTGTCTACAACTTCTTAAAGGATGATGAACATCCTAGGAAGGAGATTTTTTAAAAAAAGTTTTCCAAATGTCTATACTTGAACCAAGAATAAACCAATATGTGTTAGATATGAAATTATTTAGCTTTTAGCAAAACTATCATTCAATACTGAATTTCTATTTTCCAGTCTTTGGGACTGTCTTATTCCCCTGCCATCCCTACAGTTAGGTTGCAAAGAACAAAACCACAGGTCTACTGATGCCTCTGCTATCTCAGATTCTGCTAAATGTCTTAGTTAAATCAGATTCTGAGGCGTATAATTTAATATTTCACTGGTAAATTTAGGAAGAAGATCACTTACTCCTCAACTCTATAGGATATTCAGTACCAGATTGATGCACTCGGTCATGTCTATTGGTTATTCTCAAATGTCCAAACATGATCAAAAGAATTCTTTATCAGGCCTCCCAGAGTCTGTCGAGAAACAGGGCAATACTAGTTGTGATAATAAAGAAGAATAAGAAGACATTAAAGACAAGTTCTTAAGGAGGTGACTCCCCACCACTTTACCTGGTCTTCAAAATAATCCTAACAGACATAAAAGAGTTAAGATCATCTAACATGGAAAAAAAAAAAAACATAGTGTGTTTGAGAGATGTCCAGGGCAAGAAAAACAGGGAGAAAGAGACTGGACCGAGACAATATGATAGGACTAAAATGAATTCCTAATCAGACCACACTGCTTACAAATTCTAGCTTCCTAGCTTTGTAGCTAGGTAGGTTTTTATCCTTCCTCGGTCATGGTAATTGTGAGAACTAAGTGAGATAATGAATGTAATGAATGAGTAAAGTAAATTTTAAGTCCTGACACCCACCAAATAATACTTAGAATTGAAGAGCACAGGCCACCATGCAGGTCTCTGTACCAAGTAACAACTCTCATCCATGTGGTCTACCTGCTACCACTGTGGGGACCCCACTAGCAATGTCCATTACAACTATTCTCCAAACTCCTTTTTTTTTTTCCAAAAGTTACTTTCAAGGATGCAGAAAATTAGAAATAAAGGGAGTCAACTTTGCTAAAAATGTAAATGGGAGTCCGTTAAGGTAGTACAGCTTATTTCTCAGTGGAGTGATTTATTCAGTTAAAGAATTCACTGCTAATGGTGCAAGTTTCAGACACAATGACAGGTCTTACGGTGACGTTTCCACACATTCATTTTCAGATGCTGCTAATGAACTATGAGTAGGTGGCTTTCTCTACCAACAGGAAGAGTCATCCCCACAGCCAGCACTGCCGCTAAGATCCAGTTTTGCATTCCATGCATTTTTGATCAGTGTGGGTGGAAGATTTATGCCACCATCCAGTTTATTCTTGGCATACATGGGTCATACGTTATTCAGCATTATGAGATGACTATGTGAATAATAAGGCTAAGATCATAGGAAGGCCACGGCTAACTGGGCTATAAACATTACTCAAATCCAGAGTCAATGAAGCCGTGAGTTCTCACAAGACACAAGCAATAAAGTCAAGCAATTTTTATAAGCAAGTTAAGAGGAATCAAACTGGTTCTTCCAACATGGGAGACTCCAAACCTCACAATGCCTGAAGGGGTTGGAGGGCCCCTCAGTTGCCAACTCATCCTTCCACAGGACGTGTGGGTATCCTTACTGCCCACAGTGCATTCTTCAGTGGAAACATTTCCAAAAAGCCCTGGGAGTTTTCTAAGATCAGATAAAAGAAGTTATGAGCATCTATAAATAAGAACTTCTTAATATGGTTACAGTTCTTGCCCACTTGGAAGGTGGAAGGGATGCGGTGTGGTGGTCCTCAGGCTGGGTCATCAAATTGACACAGCTATACAGTGGCTAGCTGGTGAGTCTCCTGCCCCACAGCTTCTGCAGAAAACACCTGGGAAGTTTAGAATGTGGCTGGTGAATACTGTGAAAGGTGTGGCTGACTGTCTCTAGGTGCTTTGATTTAAAAAAAAAAAACTCATGCTAAAGACACTATTCATTATAAGTAGCACAGGGTGTGGTGCTCCGGTGTTTCCATGTTTAGCAATTACAGGCAGAAACTATTAAGTGCTTTGAAACCAAGCCAACAAGTAGACAAGCCCAAAAGAAGAGGGGCCACACCCCTCTTTATGGACATCCCCCCCATTTTGATTTATAGCAATATGACTTCAATCTCTTTTACCAGAGATATGTTAGAGTCTAAGTGCCGAAACCATACACAAAAGTAAATGCTAAATTTGATAACATCTGCTTCAAACAAAATAAAAGTAGCATTAAGGAAAAAGAAGAAAACTGTCAACATAAGTAGAATTAAATCTGCCCTGGAACCTTTATTTTAGAAAGGTTGATATTCAAATTTTGATTCTTCGTGTTGAAACAGATGGGCAAAACAGGAATAATTCTTACAGTATATCACTTACAAATTCACTGTTTATGCAAAGGATTTATGTCTTTAAAGTATCAGCAAATGCTCTACTCCTCATGCCCCGCATGCGCTTGAACATTTAACTACACTGGTAGCCCCGGCTATCACCCCCAGGTAAATTACATCTATCTTCCCCTCCCACTCACTACAGTTTGACAATGAGCCTCTGCCTGATTCTGCCAGCTGCAGCTCACATTAACCTCAAGCTGGAGCCAGTTGAGATGATTCATCCATTTATCCTATGCTTCAGCAGAACCTTTGGACTTCAAATGGTTCACAGTAAAATCTCTACGTCAAGACTCGGACTCTAAGTCCTAAAGGACCCATTCTGCTTTTTGTCCTTTCCCTCTACAGCAGAAGTTCTTGACCCCTGCCCTGTTGACATATACAACCTAAAAGTTATTTGTCCCAAGTTAGAGTTACAGTTGTTCTGGGCACTTTATGGTGCTTGGCAGCAGTGCCAGCCTCGTCCTACTGGTTACCAGAAGCAATATCCACTCCCCAAGTTGAAGCAAACAAAAATACCTGTAGACCTCAGTTAATTCCTAGGAGGTAAAAATCACTCTGCACCCTGAGAAAATCAGCTGCCAACCGAGCACTGCCTGTTGCTCTTTTACAGTTTCTTCAAACCAGTCCATGCTAAAGTCCTTCCTCTTTCATTACTGCACACCCAACCCCAGACAAGCAGAGAACGCAGCATGCGTATTGTCTTTCTAGAGTTCATTTTTGAGATGCAATGTATTAAGATATGTCAAACTTAATAACACGGAAGAATGGAAAAAAAATCCATAAAGAAATCTGAGAAATAGTTCTGATGCCTCAAAGTCCTAAATATGTTAGAAAAAAGTCTGTAGTCTGAGGGCTTTAATATTGACTTTATCTCTGAAAGCTCAATATTATATTTTTAGAATTACAATTTTAGAAACAATCATATAATTGTTATTTAACCATTAGTTAGTCTTGAAGTGTTATGTTATTTAGGATACTGGACTATATCAAGCAATAAACAGAGCCGGACGGTGGTGGCTCATGCCTTTAATCCCAGCACTCGGGAGGCAGAGGCAGGCAGATCTCTGTTCGAGGCCAGCCTGGTCTACAAAGAGCTAGTTCCGGGACAGGAACCAAAAAGCTACGGAGAAACCCTGTCTCGAAAATCCAAAAAAACAAACAAACAATTGAACAAGAGCAGGTGTAAGTAACTAAATACATTCAGAGTAAATACCACCTTTGGTAGTGTGATACTGGAAAATAATAACATCTAAATGTGTGTTCTTGTTCTAAAGACTAGAACTATGAGTTAGGATTTCTATATCCTACCTTTTACCAGAGTGAAGTTGAAATGATTCAAACTGAAATGTGCAACACATAGCCAATGCTTACTAAGTGTGCTCATAATATGAATATTTCTTAGCAATGTCTTAATGTTCCAATATTGTTATGATGGTTGTAAGTTGAAATTGGGGGTTACCCTGTAAGGTTTTATAAAAAGTCACACTGTAACCAAAATCTAGAGATAAGGAATTATAACATTTTCTAGCAAAAATATGGACCAATAACAGTCTTGGAGTGAAGCATCAAACTTCTGTAGGTCCAAACGCCATATAAATAAATGATTGGCAATAGAATGACTTAAAGCTACATAGCCCAAAGTTTACTGATGTCCTATTGTTATGATAAAAATAAAATGCTGCAGGTCCCTGAGTGGCAGCAGTGGGCAGCGGGTCCCAAGACCATGGTGGGCCAAGAAGGTAGCCAGTCCCAGGCAGGGATCAAGTCCCAGGCAGGGAGCCACATGGCGGGTGAGAGAAGGAGACGAATAGGCACACCATGCAGAGTGAGGTGGGATATTCATTTAGTGGGTTATGGAAAGGAAAGGAGGGAAGGGGAGAAGGGAGAAGAATAGAGAGGCAGAGAGAGATACAGAGACAGAGAGAGAGGTGGGAGTAGGGGAGAAGAGAGGAGCCATGGCAGCAGCTACCTCTTTGGGGGAGAGACAGAAAGGGAAAAGGGGAGAGACTCAGGCTGGAAGCTGAAGATCAGCTTGCCTCAGTGGATGGGAGAGGGAGTGGGTGCCGCTTGTCTCTTAAAGGGTCAGGACAGACCATTACACCTATTAGTAATCACTGATAATATTTTTAAGCTTCTGATATTAAGGGGATTTAAATCATTCGAGAGTCCACCTGAGTCACCTTCCTAGGAGTAGCAAGGATGAAAGAATAAATAGTAAAAGGGGAAGAAAACAACACCCTCACCTCCCAAGAAAGTGACATTATAGAAGCTAAGTAAAGTGTTTCAAACAGGGTCAATAGCCAACCTGTAAAACATCTACCTGTCCCAAGAACCATGGAATCCATTGGTAAGAGGTCAATTACAGGAATAATTTCAGTGTCCTGAGAGGGAAGGAGATGCCATGTGCGAAGGCAAGTGCAGAGAACACAAATGTGCTTGGCAGTGAACACTTAAAGGAAGTTGGGTAGTGCTATAATGAATTAAGAATGTTTTCCTAAAACTTGAGAAAGATCACATGTTAAGGAGCCTAACTTGAAAACACTGATGCTACATGACTGAAAGGAATGTCATGAAATAAAGGTCTTGGAATGGTGAAAAAAAGAAAATCCCAAGAAAATCTCAGGTGTGAGCCTTAGACAATAGACTGAAGAAAACCAACACACCCATGGTAGCAAGTGGGAAAGAGAAAGAAGGTAGGTGCTGGGGCAAAGGCTGTGCCCTGGGACATGAACAGTGTTCCTGTCGAAAGGCTTCCATTTAAGTCTCAGAAATGTTAATATATAGCTGGGCAGTGGTGGCGCATGCCTTTAATACCAGTACTTGGGAAACAGAGGCAGATGGATCTCTGTGAGTTCAAGGCCAGCCTGGTCTGCAGAGTTAATTCCAGGAGAGGCTTCAAAGTCTCGAAAAGCCAGGGGGAAAAAAAGTTAGTAAGTACATCACTGTCTATTCTGTCTCTTTTGAAAACCACCATTTGTTAAAATCCATTTTTCATTTAGAAAAACAGGATGAAAATGATTAAAGAACTGATTCTTCGTACTGTTTTGATCATGCATGGTTCTTTTCACACTCTAGGAGCCCACACACAGTGAGAGAGCATGAGCACACACTTAAGAACATCCATAGTGATTTTCTAAGCTGTCCTCTGGTTCCTTACCATTTCCCTGTGTTAACAGCATTTATATTTACAGTAAAAATCAATACAGAATCCGCTCAGATAACACGTAATTTTTCATGAGAAAACTTTGAAGTAAATGTGTCATGCAGAGATTTGTGGCTTTTTCTTTTTTGGTATGACACTATCTGAGAATTTCGTGCTCAGAGTGTGGCCATAGTGTGTGTGTGTGTCAGTGTCTATGTGTGTGTCTGTGTGTCTTGTGCGTGTGTGTCTGTGAGTATGTAGATATGGTACATAACAAAATATCTATATGCATAGCTGATACTGTACCTTGGTGGAGCTGCCTAGCCAGCCTCTGCCACAGCCCAGTCATTTCCCCGGCCTATGGCAAACTTCAGAGGTGGAGGGACCAAGCCTGCCAGACCAGTTGCAAAGTGCAGAACATGCCTCAGGGCATCCATTCACCATCCAGTTTGCCTTTAGTTCTGAGCCCAACCTGAGCAGTGCAAAGCTGACCTTTCAGCACAGGTAAATTCAGCAACAATCATTTGGCCCGAGCCACTGATTCTTCCTGTTGCCAGATTGTGCAGTCACTTGGTTGAAAGCCACTTGGCAGCAGCAACTTTTAGACTCTCTGAATAAGGCTATGTGTGTGTATGTGTGTGTCTGTGTCTGTGTGTGTTCTCTGTGTGTGTCTGTATCTGTATGTGTATCTGTGAGTGTGTGTCTGCGTGTGTTTGTGTGTGTCTGTGTCTGTGTATGTGTGTCCGTCGTTGTCTGTGTGTGTCTGTATCTGTATGTGTGTCTGTGTATGTGTGTGTGTCTATGTGTGTACCTCTGTGTGTGTGTGTGTGTGTGTGTCTGCACCCACTCTTGTGCACATGCTCTCCGTAGTCATTTTGCAAAGCCTACCAGAATGGAACATGGTTTACGAATGTGTCCCTTTTCTCTCTTGCTGACCATTATCATAACATTACAGCTGTGCTGTAACTTCAGTCTCTAAACACTGGCTTCTAAAGACAGAGGGAAGGAAGGGAGAAAGAAAGGCAAAAGACAAAATGTATAAACGAGAGGAAAATGAGGGCCTAAAATAGATAAAATATTCTGAGTTAAGATATGAAATGAGGCCAAGATGCCTTGGAGTTGATGTCATTTCATCTCCTCTGCCTCTGTTTCTTTCCAGTTCAAATGATAGAGCCACTGAAGTGAAGAGAAAGACAGACTTCTTTTTGTTACAATTTTCAGACATTCCTTACTTATGGTCTTTGAGATTAATTTCTTCTTATCAGGTGGAGTAGCACATGTTCATTGAAGAACTCTTTAGAGTATTTTTAACTCAGACTTGCACAGCACAGAGATAAAGTGTTGGCTAATATTATCAGTTAGACCATTAAGTGGTACCTTTTCCAGGTGACCAAGAATAAATTTCCCACTGTTCTGGGAAGCAAACAGACATCAACTATAATCAAATGTCTATCCATCATTATAAAATATATTATTTTCTTATCTAATTTCCAAATGTGCTTCTGCAGTGAATAATATACACAAAATACTTAATCAGAATAATTTTATTTGTGGAAAGCAAGCACTATGTTCTCTCTTATGTCACAGAAAGACCCCCTGGAGTTGGTTTCATGAGAAAGTCACTGGACTTAACTGCCCTAACCCAATCTGGAAGCACTCCTTGCTCCAACATGAGCTACCCAAATTCATATCCAGAATGATGCCTTAAAGATTGTATTTGAGTACACACTAAAAATTTGGTCAGTATTAGCTGCTTTCCTCAAATCAACAAAAAAAAAAAAGTTAATCTGTGCAATTAGCTTCCTACCACTGTCATAAGCACTCAAGAGAAGTTGATTTAAAGGAGGACAAGGTTTGTTGGAACACACAGCTGCAGGACGTTCAGTTCATAGAGGACTGACATTGATGCTTTATTCTGGTGTAGACACAGTATACATCAGAGTAGAAACTGGAGGAGAAAAAGAAAGGAACCAGGATCCCACTAACCCCCTTAAGGGAACATTCACAAAAAACAAATTTCCAACCACTATGATCATCCTACTAAAGTTTCTACCGCATTACATAGTGTTATGAGATAGTGACCAAGCTTTTAACACATGAGCCCTGTGGGAAACTTTCAAGTCATAGCACTATTAAACAAGACCTAAGGCTTATACATGTGAGAAAATAAAGAACAGAAACAAAGAAACGTTAACTGATCTTGAAATAATTAGTGACCATGAAACATTAGTTAAGTGAGGAATAGAAAATCTAAATTCTACAAAAAATAAAAAATAAATAAAATAAATAAAAATAAAATTGAAAGGAAGCAGAAAACTGAGACATTTGGTGACAAACATCATGGAAGAGGGATCAGAAAAAGCATAGTAGCCAGAAGACCAGGAAATCTGTTGCAGGATCCTGTCTTCT
The DNA here is from genome assembly GCF_014885135.2 of Alexandromys fortis. Taxonomy (NCBI): domain Eukaryota; kingdom Metazoa; phylum Chordata; class Mammalia; order Rodentia; family Cricetidae; genus Alexandromys; species Alexandromys fortis. The sequence continues at coordinate 12,642,446 of NW_026067896.1, forward strand.
ACCTGTCCCAGGGAAGCCACACCCATAAAACATATTGGCTACCTTAGCAAGACCCCAACAATGACAATACCAGCTGACATGCCAAGGTGGATGAGATAAATCTCCAGGGAACCCACCCCTAAATGAAGAGATATTTGCAATTAATGACTATGGAGAGAGGGATATTGGTCTTCTTCATGGATGAACCCCTAATACCAAACAATCAGTTCTAAAATCACATATGTATATCAACCCTAAACAGACTCACCAGGTTTTATTTAAATGTTCCTTTGTATGTTTGTGTGTGTTTACATGTGTATGAGTGTGTATAACATTAAGTAATAAAGAATAAGAGATTATGAACTTGAGAGGGAGCAGGAAGCACACACACACACATACACACACACACACACATATATATACATATATGTCTCTAACCACCACCTTACTGTTAAACTTCAAGTTTGATTCCCCACTTTTCTTTTCTATCCTCATTATACAATTTCTCCAGTATAAATGTCTCTACAGGGAGTGGAGGATGAGGTTATTGTGTGCATTATAAGAATAACTACAAAAGAGAATAGAAAAGTCCCACCCTCTCAACAAACTTGTTTCTTTGTTTTCTTGTACAGAATTCTTTTCACTTAGTCATAACACTGTTTTAAGTATTTCATAAATAAGCATGTATGTATGCATATAATAAATAAATAATAAGTGTTGGCAATGATTAATAAGCATAGGACAATAGTAAGATGGTTTTACTGTGTATAATGTAAGCATTTTCATGGTAATGAATTGCAAGCGACTTTCAAATCTTTGTAAATGCTGATACCTACACCACTATGGTTGCACACTTGCTAGTTCCAACTGTCACATAAAGTATGTGGCTACTCACAGCCTAATATATACATATTTCCCCCTGAAACTTGAGCTATTTTTCTAAGATAATGTATCAACGATGAAATTAGTCAATTGAAGACCTATTTCCAAAGTGTGCTCCAAATGTTATATTTTCTTAGTTCTATGACATAGGTAGTTATTTTGTTATAATTCATGGTATAGTGGCTTCATTCGTAATGCTTTTTGAATTTCTAATGCTGTTCAAGTGTGATAGTATTGGATCTTGCAGATGGTTAAGCTAAAGTTATCAACATGCTGTAATCTCCAACTTCAACCACATTTATTTCTTCAAGCTGCAGACTCCTCTTCAGAATATTTTCGCTATACTAATAAAGTAATTAGGGTCAAAAAAGAGATAAGGCCAAATAACGTGCTGCAATTTTATTAATTTTTTTTAATTATAAAGACGAGCTGCTTATTATCTGTCCATTGTTCTAGGGTCTTGTTATTGCTATGTTCTCCTCTACCTGGCTATTGCGGAGTGTAAAGCTCCATTAGGTCACCATTTCACATTGAAGTAATCTGACTAATTAAAGCTTTATCAGGAAGATATGATCGATGTGGTATGTTTAGTATAAAGAAGCTATAAAACCCAATATCCCTAAGTCTGTCATAATGTTTTATTACATGAAGACTCTAGATGGATCTCTTAATTGTTCCGCGGGCATTTAAAGGTCATTAAACCTCATAAGTGTGATATTTAAAATTGTGGCCATCCATTAACCCAGTGGTTCCCAACCTTCCTAATGTTGTGACCCTTTTATACAGTTTCTCATGTTATGGTGACCCCCCCAACCATAAAATTATTTTTGTTACAACTTTATAACTACAATTTCACTACTGTTGTGAATTGTCGTGTAAATATCTGTGGTTTTCGATGGTCTTAGGCAACCCCTGTGAAAGGGTCGTTCAACCCCAAAAGGCGTCACTGTTAGGTAGACCTTGACTGCATTAGCTTTTGTGTTATATATTTAACACAACACCTGAATCGAGGTTCAAAAATTCACTTTTGTGTTTCCCTGTATTTGCTCTTTGAAATGGAGAAAGTGATGTGGTAAGTAAAAATATATCTTGGGAAATTTCATGGAAAGCAGACCGACATGCCGAGAGATTTTGTCCTGAGTCCTAACAAAATTGACTACTTCTTATGGATCATGTCAAGGACACTTAAGGAAACAATCAGAAAATCTACCATGCTCACAGGGTAGATGAAATTTTAAGAATATGTGAATGGTATTCATCTGAAGATATGAATGATTGGTCAAGCTACAGACATCACCTAGATGGCCCTGGCACCAGAAAACAAAAGATTCAAAAGAGCGAACCAGTTCCTGGTTTTGCCAGAGAGTGAAAATTATTCCTCCTCAGACTGAAAATGGTCTTTTTTTTTTCTTTTTTGTAGCTAAGCTTGCATTTGTTGCCACTATTTGATGGCCAGCATAACCTCTTGTACTTTAATTCTTTATCTTTTAAGACATTCTCATTGACAATTGCCAGACAAATATATTTATTGTAGTTCCTTTCTGCTTTTTAACTCTTTAGGGGCTCACCACCAAGCTCCCAAATAGATACATGGGGACTTATTCTTACTTATGAATGTCCAGTCATAGCTTGGCTTGATTCTAGTGAGCTTTTTCTAACGTGAATTTTCTGGTTTCTCTTTAACTACGTTTTGCCTCTAGATTTCTTACCTTTCTTTATTCTATATATCTTTCTTTCCTTACTCTGTGGCTGACTGTGCAGCAGGGTGGCTGGGCCCTGGCATCCTCCTTGCCTCCTCCTTTTCTTGCTCCTCCCTCTTCTCTCTTCCCTACATTTCTCCTCGTGTTTATTCTCTTTGCCTGCCAGCTATTGGCTATTCAGCCCTTTATTGGGTCAATCAGATGTTTTAGGAAGGCAAAGTACCACAGCTTCACAGAGTTAAACAAAAGCAACATAAAAGAATGCAACACATCTTTGCATCATTAAACTAGTATTCCACAGCATAAACGAATGTAACATAGCTTCAGCTAATATTCCACCACATTTCCCACAGCTCTGAAGCTAAGCACATTTCTCTGCACAGCTACTCTTTTCTTGTACCTGATGTTACAAAACATCCCTGTGGGATTTAATAGGTGCCACTCTCCCCTGTTAAAGCCTATAGTTCCAGGAGCCACTGTTGTCTCAGAATGAGTGAGCTGCAGACAAAGTCACTAAGACATCCCCACTCACACAGAAGCAGGTAGAAGGAGACCAAATCTGCTTCTACACTTGTAACTGCATTTCCAGTACAACAGAGAACACACTGGAAAACAATTTTTGGGCTCCTTCGTGTTTGAGGCAAAGGGAATGTATTCAGGTTCATGTTTCCTTTTTGACTTCTGCCTATGGGTACCTAAAAGATGTCTAATTTTTAAATAGCTACAGTTACAGTTGCTTTACAGATCACAGTACAAGATAACATGAATCACTTTACACAAAGGGCAAGCATGGGCCGATTTTACCACCAAAATCTCAGGATGGTCTGATGCACACAGATCCCCGTTTTGGTCAGATAAGGAAGGAGGGAGAAGGATGGCAATTGGTTCTACACAGTGCTTTTCTGCTCAGCACTACGCTGGCAGGACGTTTCCAAGCTCTGGTTGACTGATTAATGAGACTAGCATAGTAATTTCAGGGTACACTTCATGTGTGGGGCTGTTGTGAATAGATAGTCTGTTTCAGGGGTTGTTTGTTGTTGCTTCTGTTGTTGCTGTTTTAAGTCTTGTCTCATACCAATTTTAAAAGTATTTTGTAATTGATTTCCAAAATTTGGATCAAATGGATCATAAGAACTTAAGACTTTATGAGGGAAGGAAGAAGGGGGGGAATGTATGCCTCAATAAAAAACAATAAAAAGAAAAGAAAAGAAATAAGTACAGAAGTTCCAGGGAAAAAAAGTTACGAAGAATGGAGATGTAATTCAATGGTAGAATATTTGTCTAACATGTTTGAGATCCTGGGTTTCAATCTCAGTACTGGGGAGGAAGATAAATATATATAGACTTTTGGTTTCTATCAGCAATTGTTTTTGTTTTTTTGAGAGAAGGTTTCTCTGTGTAGTCTTAGAGTCTTAGAACTCACTCTGTAGACCAGATTGGCCTTGAACTCACAGAGATCTGCCTGCCTCTGCCTCTGAAGTGCTAGAATTAAGCACAGGCACCCAGCTGTTGGCAAAAATTTTAACAACATAAATTACTAAAATGTGACTTACTCAAGCCCATTTTAAAGACACAGAATTTTCAAAAATATTTAATTTCAAGTAATTAAAAAAGAAGTCAGTATCATCTCTTGGGAAGCTACTAGAAAAGACTTTTAAAACAGAAAGGGACCCTACAGTTCCAGGTAAAGAACTGACCGGGCTCTGAATCATTACAGCTCAAGCACTGCTTTGAGACACTCGACAGTTTTTCCAAAGGCAGCTGCTCAACCTCACAGCTCGCTACTCCAACACAGTAGGAATGTGGTGGCAAATCATCTTAGAAAACAGTACATGTGTTCAGGAGAAGCCTGATGCAAAGGAAACTCCCAGTAGTCTATAAGGATAGCCCCAGCTACGACTCCTGGCAACAGTGGATGCATAGTCTGAACTGACCATCCCCTGTGAGCCTACTACTGTGTTGACTGCCCTGGATCCACTAGAGAACCTTCATCCAGTGACTGATGGAGGCAGATCCAGAGATCCACAGCCAAACACTGGGCTAAGCTCTTGGAGCCCTGCAGAGAGGAGAGGGAGGAAGGAGTGTAGGAGCCAGCTGACTGCGGGGAGGAGGGGCATCACAGGAAAACCCAGAGAAACAGCTAGCCTGACTCATGGGAACTCACAGAGTCTGAACCAACAACCAGGGGGCCAGCATGGGACCAGCCTAGGCCCTCTGCATAGATCAGACAGTTGTGTAGCTTGGTCTATTTGTGGGACTCCTGGTAATGGGAGCAGGGGCTATCCCTGGAGCTTGGGCTGACTCTTGAGAACCTATTCCTCATGATCGATTGTCTGTTCAGCCTGAACACAAGGGGAGGTGCTTGGTTTTATGGCATCTTAACATGCAATGTTTTGCAGATGCCCATGCCTGTGCCTTTCTGAGTGAATATGGAGGAGGAGTGGATTGACGGAGGGTAGAAAAGAGGTGAGGGAGGGGGTGAGAGGAGAGAAAAGAGGGGAGGCTAAAGTTGGGCTGTAAAATAAGTATATTAATTTAAAAAAAAATAAAACAAAACAAACAGTACGTAGCTGTCACCTGCTATGGGACACGGTATGGAACACATTAAAGATTCCCATGTGTTAGCATTGTGCTACTCAGTGTAAGGGTTTGCAGATAGTTGTTGTGTTTGTACTGGTAACAGGACATTGTTGTTATTCCAACTCATCATGCAAGTGAATAAAGCATCAGTGAGGAGCTGCTTGCGACAGCACTAGGAAGAAGACCCGGATCTACACGGGGCTGGGTTGACCAGAAAGCTGTAGCCAGTTACTCCAAGGTCTCCACTGCCACAGGTGGGACACGAATTGTTCCCTTTAGGCCACTGCTTAAAGTACCTTTAGTGAAACTTATGCCCGTGTTTTAACACAGATATGTTTCGGGGTTTTTTGTTTGTTTACTTATACATGGCATATCTCACAGGAATTTGCCTCAGGTACAGGACATCTTGCTTTTCTGGACACTGGATTTGGATGATGGTCTAACAATCACCAAGGGTGGAGTATTTTCTGTATATGGGTAGGTGTTTTGTCTGTGTATCACATGCATGGGCAGCATTGACAAATGCCAGAAGAGGCTATCTGGTTCCCTGGAACTGCAATTGCAGACAGTTGTGAGTCATCGACTGGGTGTTGGGAATTGAAGCCTGGGTCCTCTGGAAGAGCAGCCAGCATTGATCTGCTAATCCATTTTTCCCAGCTCTCTTACATAATTATAACCAATTGCTCTATTTATAATCAATTTTGAACTTAATCAAAATAGCTAATCTATGAGTAAGGATAGACTGATAATTAGTAATTGGCTTCAGAACTCCTGTTAAATCATATCAAGGAAGAGTCTGCTTTCATGGATCGCTTCCACAGTACAGTACATCATCAAATAGACCCACGTAGACCATAGGAGTCCCTTTCATGTGAGGGACTTTGCAAGCAATGAGTCTGTTATGTTTCTTGTGTAATTATTCCTCTGAAGGACATTCTCAGCCTATTTTCTGTTCAGTTCTGGTATTCAATGTTGGCTATTGTATAAAGATGTAAGAAAATCTATAAAGATGTCATAAAACAGTATATCATAAATCTCTATCATCCATTTGTGATATTTTTCTTTTCCTCTGGTTATCACAGAAACAAATGTTCAAATGAAATATCTAACCAATTAATATCTCTGTCTCTCTCTCTGTCTCTCTGTCTCTTCTCTCTCTGTGTCTCTCTTTCTAGGTAAACATAATCTACTCTTAAACTATTCTTGGATAATTTGTCCTCTACTCTCTTGAAGTAAATTAAACAGAGTACATCATCAGATAGACCCACGTAGACCATAGGAGTCCCTTTCATGTGAGGGACTTTGCAAGCAATGAGTCTGTTATGTTTCTTGTGTAATTATTCCTCTGAAGGAAGTGTTAAGAATGTGACCCAAGATGGGGTTTTGAAGAGCTATTTGGGGGCATTCTGAATTCTCTGACACTTGTTAAAGTTGATTCATTTTAGAAAGGCAATCTACATGAATCCATTGATGTTGCCACGTTGAAGCACCTACAAAATTTTAACATCTAAAACCCCACAAAATTCTTGTAGTTTCAGAAAGTGATAAATATTTTACTCACTAGTCATGGTTTACTTACACAATTGACGGTCTTCAGAGTGGCCAATATATTGCTTAGAAAACTCAATCAAATAATTTTTTCATTTCTTATGAAAGATTGGGGCTATTTTCTTTTTATACCTTGGAGCGAAGAGTTCTTGGTACCTATTTAATAGCTGAGTTAGTCACCTCATCTGTCATTAGTTATGGTGTTAGAAAAAGAATGAGCATGAATGCAGGTGTGCATGCATGTGTGTGTGTGTGTGTGTGTGCGTGTGTGTGTGCTCATATCCTGACATATATGTATTTATTATATGTTTTCTGGAGAAAAAAAGTGACAAAATATGTAATATTCTTATTTCTTATTTGAATCTCATGAACATTTGAACTGTCACTGGCTGTGCCCTACTTTTTAGTGCAGTATTTAGGTTTGAAATGAAACGGTGAATATATGTTAAACCACAGAAATATAACGATAAATACAGGAGAAAACTTCCATTGGTTTTATTAGCCAGTGTGTTTCTACAACAAAGCCATCACTCAAAGCCTTAAAATACTTAGCATATACTTTCATAAGTGTACTAGTGGTGAAGTGAGAAGAAGTGAAATAAATTACATTGTGTAGAAAAATCGTGCCAGTTCTTAACCTTCTTCCATGGCCAGAACAGGACAATATTCCATAAAAACTCTTCCAGGTAGAAGGATTGTTTAAAAATGGTGTGCATATTTCTTATACTCTCAAATATATTCAGATAGGCAAGGATAGTCCCACTGCTAAGAGCTGTAGGTTGAAACTCAAAGAGACAAAAGCCTCATAGTCTATAGAAAGTCATCCAAGTGGGCTTAAGGACCACATTTCTTCTTTTGTCAGCCCCGAGATCATTTCCCTTCCCATATGGTTGGCTTGGTTTCTATCCAAGTGAAGCAGGATCCCTTACCTAAAAACATCATTTTCCAATTAACCATATTTATAGTAGAGGAAAGAGAATCTTCAAGGAGTCAGGCCTGATCTCTCCTGGAGGCAAGCTACTGGGTTTGATGGAGCAGAGGCCAAATGGGTACTGACAAATTCCAAGTTTTTATGTCTTGGTTCCTTGAGTGCCTAAAAGCATATGGAATGAGATTCTTTCCCAAGACATCAGAGTGATGACAGAGAGAACACGAGTATTCAGACTCACAAGACTCAAAGGAATGAAATGTATGGGATCTTTGGGGAAGACAACAGTAGAAAGAAAGAGCAGGAATGTAGGGTCTGTCAAAAGACAGCTCCAACTTCCATGCAAGCTGCCTTTTGCAAAAAAAAAAAAAAAAAAAAAAAAAAAAAAAAAAAAAAAAAAAAAAAAAAAAATCCCTGGAAAACGGTAACTTGGTGTAAACCAAAAAAAAAAAAAAAAAAAGACCAATTATAAACACACTAAAAAGGAGGAAGAGATTGAAAGGAATAAGGAAATCATAGTTAAAAGGTAAGTTTACGGTTTCCCAAGTAGACAGGCCTATGTGGACATAAGGTCTTTTAGGTTTATATGGAGATTTTTCACAGTTACTTCATCTTCATCTTAATTTCTTCCCTGGTGTGACAGTCAGGCTATTTGGCAGAAAAATGTTAAGTGTATTTGTGAAGAACTTAGTTAGCATGCTTCTTGCCATCCTACAAATTGACCAACAAATAACATTTTTTTCTACAAAACAAGTCTAACCTACAATTTCATCTGAAGAAGTATAACTCGAGTTATGCACGTTTTTCACTAGTATGTGGCTGGAAACATACCAAAAGACAAGCCTATATGAAAATACCTGGTCTCCCTACTAAGCATACAATAGACAATTCCAAGTTTGAATTCTTAATCCTACAAATTCTGACACAAAGGTGTAATGATTTTATTTTTAATTAGAAAGCAGTTTTAGATACAATTCTGGGCCTCTCATAGCATATTTACTTCATGTGTTACTCTGTCTACAGGCATGCACCTACTTCAAAGGCATTCTGCAAAATGTTACTCAGAATTCTTCATTAGTTCAAGAACAGACATATGAACATCAGTGAGGCTAGCTGGTATTAGCAAGACCTCAAAGCAGCCCAGGCATTGGTGGCCAAGAAAATGTAGGTTAGTCACTACTATATCATTATATTTTTCTACAATAAAATAGAAATTCTTAGTATTATGTAAAAATGTACTGGATTAAATATTCCTTAATTAACATTCCACGGTATAAATAAAAATCAATAGTTTCGCTGTTCTGTAACCTCTGGTTTGACATTATTTAAGAGACAATGGGCTCCCTGATGTTGGGTAGACATTCGAGATTATCTATCATTACGATTGATAGGCCACAGAGTAGCAACAGCCTTTGAAAACGAAAGGTCACCAACTGAAAATTGTTTGATTGCCCCCAAAAGGAAATCTCAGTAATTTATTTTGCTTGTAATTCAGCAGTCATTAATTATAAGAATGTCTCTTGGTCCAGAGATCTGCCTAGCAGTCTATGGTCTGCCTTATTAAGTCACTGTTAAAACTGTCAAATTGGGTATGTGCTACCATTATTGCTCACCAAGAAATACCTATTGTATCCATATGAATCTGTAGCATGCCAATATTTAAGAGAGCAACTATAACTGCTATAAACATTAAGTATTCTTACTATTCTTTGCTCTTTTCTGTGGCTACTCCAAAATTCCCCAAACATTATCAATGAATAGTTCCTTTTTGTTTACAAATTTTTCCCATCTTCCATGCTAGCTGCTCATATCTATTAATATCATAGATCAAAATCAACTCCCAAAGATTGATCTGTGCACCAAAAGTCAACTGGTTGAATGAACAACTGGCTGAACATTCTCTGTCTTTCCAATGATTGGTAATATCGAAGGCCATTTGGATGCCTGAGATCTGGGGTTGTCAGAGTATCTGAGAGCCATGCTGCCATTGGGACTAGGCTCGTCTGAGTGACCTAAACTGTCACCTGGGGTAATGGTGACATCCAGACCTGGCTGCTGTCAATGACCTTGTCTGAGTCTGTGATACCACTTAAGTCAGGGACTGTATTGCCACCAAAGGTTATATGGAAGCCTGGGGTCAGGGCCACCAACTTGTGACTTTGTTGGTGTCTGGGGCCCTGCTGCCACCAAAGTCATCCTGATATGAGTGGCATGTGCTTCCACCAAGAGTAATCCAGGATGTCATTAAGGCCCAATCATCCACTGAGGGTCTGTGGTCCTGCTGCAGCTGGGGTTTCTATTGATATCTGTGGTCCGTGTTACCTCAGGGGGTTGTAGGAACAAGGCATGATGAAATGGCCCTGGGACAGCTGACCCTGCTCTTTGCTGAACAGCTAGTAGGATTGTAAATTTGAGGTCACTCTTTGCTCACTAGTGAGCTCCAGGTCAACTTGAACTCTATTAAAGACCTTCCAATAATAATAATGATGACAATGACGATGGTGATAATGATGACTATGTATCAGATTAGGCCAAAAGCATATTCCTCAAAAGTAAGAAGGAGGCAGAAACACATTATAACTGTCAGAATATTAGCACACTGTATAGTTCCCTCCTGACCATGAAAATGTATGAAGTTTCCCTGGGCTTTCTAACATGAAAATGACCTACTCAACTTTAGAATTCACTGGGATGGCCCTTGCTATTCAAATATACTGCAGAAACCACAAACACAGGCCCTTGATTCCAAATGTCATATTTGGGAGCAAGTTTCTGCATTTTCTGGAAGATTCGGGTGCCGCCTGCTAGTCCATAAACAGTACTTTTAGGAGCAGAACACTCGGCTACGACAATGAGAAACAGACTTATAAATAACTAAGATGATTGAATTGCTTGGACCAAAGTCTTGTTAATTGACCAAATCTGGAAAATATCTTACTCAACGCAGTATACAATCACAGCCATGTCCATAAAGTCCTTTAGAACGTACACGGGGCTCTAAGGTGAGTAACTGTGTGGACACAGAATGCTCCGTCCATATTGACAAACGTGTTTGCTACAGTTGAATTTATATCATAGACTTTGTGCATTGGCAGAGATGGCCTGACACAGTCATCAAAAAGAAGCAGATATGACAGGGGAATTATCTCCTGAGTTTATCTCGGACACCTGCAGGGAAGACCTGTGTTCAAAGATGTTTCCCTCTCGTTGTGTTCAAAATGAGATTGCAATATTGATAGGGGGAGAAAAAAAGTAATTTGTGAAAGTTTTTTTTTTTTCAGTATTTTAAATTTTGAGTGGAGCTTGTGTTCGGCCATGAAGTAAATAACTCTGTACCCCATAGAGCTGTTTCTACCATAATCTTAGCAGTTTGGATGAGGGGTGAAATCATAGCAGCTAGGACCCCATCCTGCGGGACCGGACTTGAGCATAGACTTGTCATGGGAAATAAAGCCCTTCCTTAAAACCATGAGAAACAACTTCGTTTGCAAGAAAGAACTGTGATAGCGACGCAAATGAGTTTAAGAAGGAAGCAAATTATTCACTCTAGGACTGGGCACTTCCCAAAGAACTCTGCGAGGGGGAAAAAAACCCAAGTGCACACACAGCACCTTCCTGAAGACGAGGCAGAGTTATGGGCTCTCGCAGAGGCTGGGTGCCAGTGATGGCTGAAGAAACCTCCCTCCAGCCCTGGAAGACGTATGACTTCAGGATTTCAGAGCTTTCCAAAAATACACAGAACACAGAAAACACTTCCCCCTTTGCCAAAACACACCAGTCCTTTGTTTATGCTACGTTTTCCCCCTCTATATGTTAGAAATCAGAAGATCCCTCGTAGCATTGATAAGACTGAGCGCGGAGGAAGGGAAGTGGGAGGCAGCTCCGCCGACGCTGTCTTGGAATCTTCTTTCACACCTCTTTCTGCAGTGTAAATATGGACCGGGTCCAGCTTTCCTAGTCCGAATGATTATGGCTGAGGGCGGTTGGTATGGAAGTCATTTCCCTTCTAGGTGCAGTAGCTGCTTTCCACAGACTCAACAAAGACATGAAATATCATTAACATCTGATTCCGAAAAGGTTGACAACCACGTCTTTGTTTGAGCCAGCAGTCTGGGGAAAGCTGCTGCGCATTACTTGATCAGGAGCAAAATTATACCTATTAGGCCCTGATACGAGTATTGGAATATTTCTCTCGTTTGTGCCCAGTACCGGAGCTTGAATATGCCTATTGTTTTCACAGTATCCATTACATATTTTAAATGGCATGGAAAGATCATATATGTAAACATGACTTCAACTGGAGCTGAGTGATGCTTGGCAAAGCCAGAGAGACTGTCGGACCTCCATGGGCTCTGGTTTCAAGGAATAAAAGGTGCCAAGAGATTTGGGGGAAGGGCTGATGGTTGCAAAAAGAGTGAGAGGGATTGGTCAATGGGCGCCCCTGTATTAGCAAAAGCTGGACCTCGTTCTCCGATACTCAGAGACCACAAAGCTGCGGGGCTCATCGGCTCCTCTACTTTGTGAGATACAGAAAGAGGATAAAAGACATGCCTCAGGGTCTGAAACAGCAAGAGGGAAGGATCTGGAAGAAAGGGGAGAAGGCAAACTGGGTGCAGCTTCAGGATCTAGGAATAAAAAAAGAAGGGGGCGGAGAAATGCCTTCAATTTTGGAAGTGTTTGTAAAATAGCCATTAATAATCACATTCTCGAAGATAAAAGCAAGAATTCTAAGCTGCCCCCCCACCCCCTTTTTTTTTTTAACCACAATGTTTTTCTTCCAGTCCTCAGAATAGGAAATGGAATTAGCCTAAAAACATGAAATCAACTGATTAAGAACTCTTGAAGCTTCCTGGGGTCAGGAGGCACACTCCATGTGCCTCCACTCTGGGCTGTCACAGGCCTTGCAAGCAGAGACATCTCTGCACACAGGAGGGGGACGTTTCCAGCAACCTGTAATCTTAATCACTTGCAGAGCTAAGTACAAGCCTCCACCCCAAGATCTAAGTCCCCCAGAGCCCTGAGTCGCATGTTGGAATGTTTATTGACATTTTTCTAAGAGCCACTCTCGAATTATCCTTGCATTTCACTCACCATTAGACGATATTTAGAGTGCATTTTCTGCCTTTTCAGATTAGACTTAGATTTCCCTAATAACTAGGAACATAGACACATGGAATAAGTCATTATTTAAAAAATCTGGGCCATACAGATAGACAAAAAAAAATTCCTCTAGGCCAAATGCACACTAAAATGTTTATTGTGTTAAATAATTCTGTTTTCTTGATAGATGGCTCACACTCACTTTTAGTCTGAAAACCTGGCCATAGGCAACCTTAAAATAACAAACTAATGGCTGTTTATTGCTAAGGAAGGGGGCAAAAATTACTTCTTTAACTCAGCTGAAGTTCTTCAGTAACAAATCAGATCAAAACGGGTTTGTTGGTTTGTTTTTTTTTTTTTTTTTTTTTTTGAGACGTCAGCAAGTCACTGTGCTTAGACAAAGCAGGGCACATAAGAGAGGGCTTCCCCTCCAGGAAATTGTGAGCATCTTATGGTGTAAAACTGCAAGAAAAGAAAAGTAAATGATAAAAAAAAAAAAGATGGTAACAACATGGAGGCACTGGCATATGAGTTCAACTGGACATTAGAGCAGGCGAGACCAGCAGCCATTCAGGAAAAGCTCTGGCAAGGAACAGAGATCTGCCTTACCTCAAAAGACTTGTTACCAGAATTAAAGCTTTGGCAATGGGTGGAAATGTTTCCACACCAAAATCATAAACAATTTTCTTTCAATCTATCTTCTTTGCCTATGAAGTTTTTTTTAAGTATCAATCTTGCTTTCAGTAGGTTGTCTCTTTTTGAAGGCATGAGAAGAAATTTTAAAGATCTATCAGTCAAGTGACATTGAAAAGGATAGGTTATGGCACTAGCCATTTAGGGAAAGCCAGCTGCCCTGCTTCCTGCCTCTTATGTTGAAATCAGATGGAGACAAGCTGTCCTTACTAGAACAAAATACACGGACTGTGAACAACCTTCCCACCATATTCTGAATTCTAGCTCCCCCCTCCAGCTTCATTTATTCTTTATAGAACTGTGTATGTACATACTTCTAGCAACACAGATGTGAACACACACATGCGCGCACACACGCACACTCACACTTGTACACACATGCTCACACACAGTATACTCTTACAAAAAAGTATAAATTTCTTTTTCTATTAGCAGTAGAAGACAGCTTTTATTTTTCCTCCCTCTAACGCAGAAACGACTCAGTTTATGCAAGAATCCAGTGGGTAAACACCAGACTTTCCATTGGGGTTACGATTTTATTAGATCCAAATAAAAGGTTATTGCACAGTAACTCCACAATTAGCTCACACCACGACTGGACAATGGTGGCAGTGTTTCCTAAGATTTGATGAGAGTTCCAGGTGTTCAGTGGTCCTGTGATTATTCTGACAACCCCAGTCCCTAGCCAAGCTGCTATTTTAAGTCTGAAGCACAAAGAATTTGTTTATAACATTTAAGGCAGAGCAATACCTACATTATTTGGAAAACACTACATTGTGCAAAGAAAAGAGCAACGATTTACAGACGCCCAACAGGTGTGAAATGAAAAAGTTCACAAGCACCTATTGGATTCACCATTCAGCCCGTTGTGCCAGGCGCTGCGAGAACTGTATAAAAATTGCCTGCAATTCGGAGGAAATAACCCAAGGAGTTTGTAAATCTTCACTAGTTCTTAAGCAATCTAGCTGTATTTAGTAGTTCATAACACTGACTGATCTCTTTTCCATGAAATGAAATCTGACCTAAATTCCATTAACACCTCCTCCCTGAGTCACTGCTTCTTCTGCCACTTGGGTCTCCCCTTACTTTAGCCCTTTCCAGGGCCTCAAGTAGAAGAAAGGAAACCCGGGTAGTAGACAAGATCTAAATTCACCTTGGGACAAGGTCCCTATCCAACTTCAAATCTGGTGATGGAAGATTGATGTCTGTGCCACTCTAGGTTGAAGGAGCACCTCAGTTCTTTGCTATAGCAACCCTTTGTGTTTCTGTGCCTCCCTAAGCGGCATCTTTTTTTCCCCTCACTGCTTTCTCCTTCTTCTTGGGATCTCCAGATACCAGCATACAGCTGCCTTAGTAATCAACTCAGATACCTGGAAAGCCAACATGCTCTCTGCTCATATCTGAAATAAAACGCATAGATTCAGGACAACTGTCAGTGCCAGAAGTATATATAAACTCACCAAACAGCAGCATATATAATTAGAATATTAAAAAGCAATAATTAAAGATAAATGTTAGGTTATAATGTTTTAAACTGACTAAAGAGGGAAAGTGTGTGAATTTCTGAAGACAAGATTGTAACAAGAATTTGATTTATTACATTAGAATCAAGTAAAGTCTCCCATATTAAGCAGTCAGTGGTTTATATGTCAGAAAGTCAGAACCCAATGCCATGTAACACAGGAGGGGGTACAAACTTAGTTTATTTTCTCAGATTAAATATCCAGCTTTTCAACTGATGCAATCATAATTGACATTTTAATAACAATCCAGACAGAGGACCCTTTGCACATTGGATAGCATAGAGTCATTTGACACCGCGGGTGATAAAATGGTATTTAAATACCATAGATGCCAAAGAAAAAGAAAGCTCCCACTTAAAAGTAAATCTGAGCCAGGAAATAAAAGAAAACGAAAGCTAATTTCTCCCAACAAAAGTGCCTGTGTTTTCAACTTAATAGGGGTGAATGATAAGAAACTTTTATTTATGCAAACTATGATTTTCTAGTTGACTTACACTGATTAAATATAAGCATTCTTGAATGCCCTATATACACCAGAAGAAGGCAGCTGCAAGGGGTATTACCTGCCCTTGCACCAAGAATTTTTCTATTTTATATGCTCCTAAAAAGGCAAACCTAAGTGTTTCTCTTACATGGAGAGGAAAGGGAAATGTCAGCCTCAACCTCATAGATTGACCATCTTTGCAGAAGGTGATAGAATTCAGATTTCAATGAAGTGGCAATTGTTGTCACAGAAATTGTGTTGACTCTTCGCTGTTTGTAAACTGTCCTTTACTAGGGCACCGAAGCACTACAGACATGTTGGTGATACTTTACAGGTGTGGCTTCTGACATTGCTAACAGACACAGCCTCACAGCAATCTCCCTGGTCCTCTGGCTCTTACAGATCCTCCCAATCCCTCTTCCCCAGTGATCTTAGGTACAGGAGCTCTCTTGCTCTTCATTTGGGTTTATTGCTTTCATTACTGAAAGGTCCCCATCTGTTGCAAAGAGAGGTTTCCTTGCTGAGATGTGAGGACTTCACTTATCTGTAGGACAAATGTTTAGAATATAGTTATTGATTATGCTGGTTTATTGAAGTGGCAGTTGGAGGTTCTCCTCCAAGATTCATGAGTTCTCTGGCCCTGGGTAGTTGGCTAGGTTTCCAGTACCAAGCATGGTTGTCCTCTTACTGAACAAATGGTTTTCAATCTTCCTAATGATGTGGCTCTTTAATACAGTTCTTCATATTGTGGCAACCCCCAAACATAAAATTATTCGTTACTGCTTCATAACTGCAATTTTGTAACTATTATGAATTGTAATATAAACATCTGTGTTTTTTGATGGTCTTAGCCATCCCATGTGAAAGGGTTGCTCAATCCCCAAAGGGGTTGTGACCCACAGGTTAAGAACCTCTTGAGTTAGAGAGTTATTGTTTATTGCCAAAGTATGGGTGCCACTACTGCACCCTTGCTGTGGGACAATGGTTTTACCCTGTAAAGATTTGTTTCTTGTACTTGTTTAATAAGATGCTGACTGGCCAGTAGCCAGGTAGGAAGTATAGGCAAGGTGACCAGGCAGAAAGTAGAGGTGGGGCAATGAGAACAGGAGAATTCTGGAAATAGGAAAGACTCGGTCTGCGGTTGTTACCCAGAGACAGAGAAAGTCAGATGCAGGGGAAGCACGATGTGACTGCCTCACTGGAAAAGGTACCAAGCCACAAGGTTGAATAATGGGTTAACGTAAGATGTAAGAATTAATTGATAAGAAGCCTGAGCTACTAGGCTAATCAGTTTATAATTAATATAGACCTCTGTGTATTTTGGGGGGGCTGAATAACTGAGGGACCAAGCAGGACAGAAAATTTGGTCAACATACCCTCATAGTTATTGCACCAAACTGGCCATTATTAGGGTCCATAGACATCATTATTGTTGATTGCTTCCTCTTTGAAAGCTGGCATGGCACCTTCTGTTACCATGTTTTCAAGTGAGTTCCAGTTGGGTGGCCTCTGGGCCTGTGTCTGAAATTCATGAAGCCTTCATCAATAGGGACTTACCTTACACCTCTGGAGGCAAACAAGGACAATAGTGATACCCTGTAATTTTTTGGCAATCTCTTGGACAACCCTGACCAACAACTCAAAAGAGGACTTTCTCTTGCCTGGTGCTGGGAGTTTGTTGTTAGATGGTCATCTCTACCACAATGCTCTTACAAATTCTGTCAATATTTTTATGTTCACCTAGGACAGACTGACTTGTTAGCATGTTAAATCTTGGACATACACCAGTTTTAGCTGGAACTTCTACTGCCAACGCCTCAGAATGGATTGATCAATCTCCTCACCTGATTTAAGCTTCTTCAATGTTCTCCCAGGCACTTCCTTCTTTTCCTTCCCCTTGAATATATCCACCATTCCATAGTTTTGAGTTACTTTCTAATACTCAGTTCTACGCTAATTCTTGCCTGCCTCAGTTCTTCTAGTGGACCACACATGGCTTTAAGGAAACAACTCAACTTTGCATGACTTTGTAGGACGTGAGCATATCTTGGCACAATCCCAAACCCAGGACAGTCTTCTCCACTTTTATCAGGTCTATCCATTCCCTCTGAAATGACTAGAATAAGTACGACATCAGTCATCTCAACCCGCCACTTTGTTACCACTACACAACTCAAATAATACCTCCTCTGAGGAAACCTTTCTAACCGCACTGGAGACTAAACTGCTTGGGTTTGGTTTTTTTCTCTAGAAAAAGTAAAGTTTCTAGCAAACTGCCTTTATGTCTCATGTGGCAAACTCACAACAATTTGTTGACAAAGTTTGTCTGATCCACCAGATTGTGAGCTGTCTTGTGTCAGCAAGGAATGCCCTATGAAATAGAGAAGGTCACTTCGGCTAACATTTGCTGAGGACAATGAATGAATAAAAGAAGGGAAATTAAAGTTTTCCAAACAGATTTTGGTTCTCTTCTTTTTGTTCATTTTCATGAACCCATCAGCACCAAATCTTGAAATGATTTCTGAAGAAGCCACTCATTCTATGTTCAAAGGCTTGTCATAGCCACGTGAGGAGCTATGGCAGGTAAAGCTTCATGCTTTTCATGACAGACTACAGTTCTTACCACATACCTCTGCCACCACGTCATCCCACAGGGAACCCTAAAACAGTACAGCAGAAGCAACCAGGCCAAGGTAAGAAACAGCTCACTGAACAACAGCTTAGGCAAGCGTGTCATGACGAAACTGGTCAGACCTCTGTTCCTTATCACCGCATTTACAAAGACCCCGAATGGTTCCCTAGTCTACCTGGTCAGGGAAATGAAGCGGCTCTCTTCACGAACTTAATCTTTGAATTTGAAATGGGAGTGAGTTTGACAACCCAGAGGCAGAAGCAAGAGAACCGGTATATTTGCTCTGCTGCTGGCTGCCAAAACGAGAGGAGTTTTCTCTGGGAAGATGCTGAGCGAGGCCACCAATCATGACGGTAAAAACAGAGCAAAGACGGAAAACAGCAGAAGGTGGGTATCATGTAACATTTTCATTTGGACTGAAACTTTAATTGGGAGGATAAGTGCTCATTGCAGACTTCGTCCTGGGATTACTTTGGCTACGGGATCCCAGTGAGTGTTAAACTCATTACCGAATGGCCTCAATCTAAACAAGCACCCACCTTTTCCATTCCACACCGAGATGAAATTACTGTGCTATATACAACTAAAGAAAAGAAGGAAAGAAAAGACCTGTTGTCAGTTTCCCTTTTCCCAGAAGGGTTATAAAAGCTCACTCTCCCTACCCTCTGCTTTTCAAATTTGTATGTCAGGCTTCTTAGAAGAGTGTTGTATTAAGGACTTAGGCTAGTGCCTGACTGAAATGTCACCAGCATGTCTGCCCTATGCAAAGCGGGCTTTCCACAAGAGCACACAGAGAGCCATCCTGTCTCCGCAGCAGCTCTGACAAGCACCTAAGCGAGGGGAACTGAGAGCCCAGGGCTGTTTATAACAAGAGTCATCAAGGAGGGAACAAAACAGGAAAGATGACAAAAATAAAATGCCACCCAGAATGCAAGGAAGCCATTTCCTCGGGAGAAATGTCCTTCCTCTACTTCCAATGACTCTGGACGTCTGGGGCTCGTTTCTAATTTAACAGATCAGGAAATACAAAGAGTTTTTCCAGGCAGCCTGGATCATTAGCGTGCAGGAACCTAAGGCTCTGTGCCTAGAGCAACTTTTTATTATGAAGACGATAAAAATGATGTATTGGATATTATATTCCATCAGCCGAAATCATGAAGATCATAATCTATGAAATGCGGCACTGCCTCGCCCCACCTATCGACAGGTTTGTCACTGCAGTCTACGGCCATCGGCCCCTCCCTTCTCCTCACTTTCTTTTCTTTCTTTTGTTGTTCCCCCCCCCCCAAGAAATACTCACACTGAAACCTGTTAAGGCAGTAACTCTAAGGAACGGCGGGAAACAAATTAAAATGAGGAGCGTTTAAACAATTAGCACCTGCACATGAAGAGGAGAGGCCTTAGCGCTGAAATGACATCACATCCTTTAACATCCAAACAGATGACAGCGAGCCACCTCCAGCAGTCAAGAGAGGAAGCCATGTTTTAATTCTTGGAAAGCTGAATGACTGTTGACCAAAACCAAGTCCCGTTTTTATTTCATTAACTCCACTACAGAGAGCTGGGTTCTCATTAAACCTTTGCTCGGGTTTAATAAGACTGCAGAATGAACAGCTTAGGACATGGTTCAAAGTATATCCACTATTCGGTAAGATATTGATGTAAGTTCCACCTGGTCGCTGTGAGGCTTTGTAAGAGGAGCTGTCTTGCTTGTTGCTGAGAAAAAAAAAATTATATTATTCTTGCCAAGGTTCTAGTCAACGAACACAACTTCAAATATGCATACCAAATAGACAAATAAGGATGCCTCTGTTCGCCCACCCAGGAGCGGAGAAAACCAAAGTTTGAAATTACACACACAAAGCAAATCATCCAGAATCCTGTAAATGCGTGACGCAATGAAAGACCCAAGTTCAGGGTCTAGAGTAACTGGTGGGATTCCTAGCAGCTCTCTGCATTCCAATCTCACCTGGGGTTCTATGCCCAGTACATGAATTAAACTTAAGTGACAGTTCTCATGGCCATGGGCTTGCTTCCAGCTAACCCCCTGAACAGCAGGAGCTGAGAATTCCAGCAGAGTCCTCAGCTCAATGGTCTCCCCCACCCCCACCTTGCCAACACTTGTCTCCACAAGGGAAGGCTGTCTATGGGAGGTGGCAGTCGGGGAATACCAGCCACAGTGTTGATGCACTCCCCCGCATTAATGGGACCATTAGCTTCAGTTGTATTAATGGGACCATTAGCTCCAATTGGAATTAATACTATAACCACCTTCTTATAAATAAGCAAAGCTCATTGACAACCAAGGTACTTCATATTAAAGCATGTTCAGGAATTATTTTTACTGGAAACAGTCCATTTTAGGTTTCCCGGCATTATTTAACAGGTTATTTTTTTTTCCTTCCTAAACTAAACTACATGGAATCATTGTTTCTGGTAAGGCCTAACTGTTTATAAAGTTTAGTCCTATTCAAATCAGGACAATGATGATGTTTATGACGTGAGAAGAAGTGAAATTCACCGTGAAAATACCTTCTGGCAAAAGCTATCCACAGATCTAATAGCATGTTCTTCAGAAAATGAGGCTGGTGCGACTATCACAGAGCAGAAGTAATCTAATTACTCTGACGACAAAGGAGGACATGATAGACGCTCCTCCTCCTTCCGAAAGGCAACACTTTCCAATAGCCTGAATTTTAATCTTTTAGAGATTGTGCTGATAGGGAAACCAAAGGTAAACTCCTGGGTAACAAGAGTCTCATAAGTGACTTGCTCAGGCCAAAACAATCTGGGTATACCCATCCCAACCAAGTACATTTGCAAACATGGTATGCATTTCCAGTACCATCTGCTGACAAACCCATAGGACCAGGCTAATTGCATGTGCTCGAAGCTAGGCAGGGAAGTGGTAGATCTACACAGAGCTCCTGACTTAAAACAACCTTGGAACCGTGGAACCCAACCCCGTCTAATCCCACATAGGTATGTTTTCCGATTGTAATCCTATGTTTAGGAAAGACTTTAAATCTCTGGTTTTAAAAGGATTCCCTGGACCCCCATAGGCCACTCCAGCCAGGAAGCAGGAATAGCTGCAACTATTCACCTCTCAATCAGCTGCTCCAATTCTAACACCCATTCTCATCCCCAGCTCGTCAACAGATCACCTGCTCTGGCCTCCCCTTCCTTTCCGGCTCCATCTAGAGTGATTCACACACATCTTCCCCTTCTAACTTCCTTCCCCCAACTCATTGCTTTATCCCAGTTTCCAACTGCAGCAGGTACTCCTTGTCCATGCACAGGTCACTACTCATACCAGAAGCATGATAGGCTAACTGCACTTCTCCACTTCTGCCTCAGTTCATTCCAAACCAGTCCCCCACTGCGTAGCAGAACATCTGCTGTGACCTCTCCTCACTCTCTGACCCCATTTCCAGAGCACTAATCAGGCCAGGTCCTCGTGGAACACCCTGCTTTCCTTCTTCCTGTGGACTCTCTCAGCACTTCCGCATCCACACCCCAAAGTGTCACATCCCAATACCTAGAACATGTTTTACCTGGAACCCTTAGTGACCCCACGTAAAAAGTACCCCCAGAAGAATTTCCTACCACTCAACACAGACCTTAGTCTCCGAAGAACCAACATAAACCAAGGGACAAAACACTCACACAACAAAGTCATGACCAGATAGCAGCACCTAGAATTACTGTCTTCCCAAACCCAGATGATTAGATAACAGCACTGAAACACAATAATACAAAGGACAATAAGTCTCCACTAGAGCTCAGCAGCCAAACCATGGCAGTTCCCATGTTATAACACAGCAGTCAATCAAGTATTGCAGCATAGCTGAAGCAGAGAAAAAGACCATAATTATTGCTTCTAGGACAAAAATAAGAAATCACATCCAAAAAAAGAGTAGATGGCTAGAAAAATCAAAGTCAGGGCTAAAATCAATAAAATAGAAACAAAAAAAATAAAAATTTTTGAGCCAGTGGAACAAAGAGTTGGTTCGTTAAGAAAATCAAAATGATTGGCAAACCCTTAACCAAATTGACTAAAACTAGAGACAGAATATTCAAATGAGAACTGAAAGGGGGCATATAGCAACACACACCAAAGGAATCCAGAGAATTATAAAGACATACTTTAAAAACTTGTACTCTACCAACTGAAAAATCTAAAAGAAATGGAAAATTTTCTTGAGATTTAGCACTTATGAAAGGTAAGTCAGATTAGATAAGCAATTTGAACAGACTTATAGTCTAGTGAAATAGAAGCAATAATTATGTTTCCCAATCAACAAAAGCCTAGGGTCAAAAGGTTTTAGCACAGAATTTACTATTTTCAAGGTAGAGTTGATAGCAATATCCCCCAAATTACTCCACAAATAGAAACAGAAGGAACTTTGCCCAATTTGTTTTACAAGGCCACTGTTACTCTGATACCCGAACCACATAAAGACCCTCAAAGAAAGAGAATTACAGACAAGTTTCCCTTATAAACATTGATGCAAAATTTCTCAATCAAATACTTGTGAGCTGAATCTGTGGACACATCAAAACTACTACTCACCATGATCAAGTAGGCTTTATCCCAGAGAAGGAGAGATGGATCAAAATACCCAAATCATTAAGTGTGATTGGCAAAATAAACAAACTGAGAGACAAAATCACATGATCATCTCGTTAGATGCAGAAAAGGCCTTTGACAAAACCCAGCACTCCTCAGTAAAAGTCTTGGAGATATTAGGGATAAAAGGTACATGCCTAAACATAACAGTTTAAAGCAATCCCATAGCCAACATTAACTTAAATGGAGGAAAACACAAAGCAATTACACTAAAACAGGAAAAAGACAAGATGGTCCACCCTCTCCATACCTGTTCGATACAGTACTTGAAGTCTTAGCTGGAGCAGTAAGACAAGTGAGAAAGATGAAGGGGATACAAATGGAAAGGAAGAAGCCAGTGTATCTTTCTTTACAGATGATATGTTAGTATACTTTTGATCCAAAAAACCTCTAGTGAGAAACTCATACAGCTGATAAAGACTTTCAATAAGGTAGCTGGATACAAAATTAACTCACAAAAATCAGTATCCTTCCTATATACAAATGACAACCAAGTGAGAAAGAAATAAAGGAATCAACACCTTACTCAATAGCATCAAATGGTATTAAATATCTTGGAGTAACTCTAAACAAGCAAGGGAAAGACTTTAGATAAAATCTTTAAGACACTGAAGAAAGAAATTAAAGAAGATAGCAGAAGAAGGAAAGATTTCCCATGTTCTTAGATAGATAGGATTAACAGTAAAAATGGCCATCCTACCAAAAGCAAAATACTGATTCAATACAATCCCCATCAAAATCCCAACACAATTATCTACAATATTTAAAGAACAATTTTAAGATTCATATTGAAATTTTTAAAAAAAAAATATAGGATGGCTGAGACAATCCTGAATCACAAAAGAGTTCTGGAGGTCTCACCATTCCTAAGTTCAAATTTTCTTACAGAGTTCTAGGGATAAAAACCACATGGTTTTGACAGAAAAGCAAACACAGTGAACAATGGAATTGAATTGAATACCTAGCCATAAATCCACACATCTATGGATATCTGAATTTTTAGAAAGAAGTCAGAAATATGCATTGGGGGAAAAAAAACATCCTCAGTAAATGGTGGTGATCAACTAGATGGCAACATGTGGAAGAAAGCAACCTGTGCAAAACTCAAGTCTAAATGGACCAAAGAATTTCATCATAAGGCCAGACACACTGAATCTGATAGAAGCTAAAGTGGAGGCTAGTCTTGAACTCATTGGTGCAGGAAAAGACTTTCTGAATAGAAAACAGCACAGGAACTGAGAACAGCAATTAATAAATGGGACCTCATGAAACTGAAAAACTTCTGTACAGCAAAGGATCTTACACCCAGACAAAGTAATGGGCTAGAATGAAAAGAGATTTTTACCAAGTACTCATCTGATAGAGAGCTAATATCTAAAATATATTAAGAACTCAACAAGAAATGGGGTACAGATATAAACAGCATTCTCAGAGAAGAAACTCAGATGACAGAGGATTACTTCAAGAAATGTTCAAAATCCTTAGCCATTAGGGAAATGTAAATCAAAACTATCTTACACTGCCAGAATGGTTAATAACAATAAAATAAGTAGCCCCCACTTGCTGACAAGAATAAAGGGAGCACTCATCCATTGCTGATGGGAAGGAAAATTTGTGCAGCCACTATGGAAATCAGTTTGAGGGTTCCTCAGGAAGATGAGAATATATCTACTTCAGGATCCAGCTATACCACTCTTGGGCAAATACACAAAGGATGCTTCACCCTACCGCAGAGACACTTGCTCAAGCATGTCCACTGCTGCTCTATTTGTCATAATCAGAAGTTGGAAACAACTTAGATATCCCTTAGAATGGCATGACAACAAAGGGCACAGAGGCCAGAGGCCTTGACAAGGAGACCCTGGTTGTTACAGACGACTCTCATCTGTACGGATCTAATAAGAGGGAAAAACAGAGCAGCATCGGTGAAATAAATATAGATTCCATGACACATTCTATGACATTGTCCAAGTTTCTCACTGTTTATGAACTCACTGGTACATCCCATTCCATCCACAAGCCTACAATGCTTTCTCTTTCTTGCCCCAGAGATCTGCTTGGGTTTTGTTTCTTTGTTCTGTTTTGTGTTTCTCATACCATTTAAACGTTCACCTAAGAGAATTTTCACAATGGAGTGTACAGTAGAGGCTTACCCTCCAACAGTGTTCTGTTCACTCCCTAATTTCCACTTCTCTATCTTTTTGTTTTGTTCTTATTTTGGGTTTTTTTTTTTTTGAGACAGGGTTTCTCTGTAACTTTGGAGCCTGTCCTGGAACTAGCTCTTGTAGACCAGGCTGGCCTCAAACTCACAGAGGTCCACCTGTGTCTGCCTCCCAAGTGCTGGGATTAAAGATTTGCACCACCACCACTGCTCAGCTTCCACTTCTCTATCTTGAGAGAACATAATTCCATGCCAGGATGTAGACTTCCTTTTTAAATCATCCTTTTCTGTGCACCTCTGAATCCTGGAACCTTAGCAGCATCATTGTCTTTCTGAACGCTGCAGTGCCTCTATCGTCTAGAAGAGGTCTTTATCAACACGCCGCTCTGTGAGGGGTATGGACCGCTCAGTGCTAGAGTGTTTATGTCACACACAGAAGGCCATGGATCCCCAGCACTCCAGAGACAAACAACCACAATAGCATTATTCTGCCAATATTCACTTAAAAAAATCACAAAATACTTAAAAATTGCCTGTAAATTCATTAGGAGTATAATCATTGAATCCTGTGCGTGGGTGTGTTAGCAGTTAAAGAAATCCCTTGCCCAGCAAGTTATGAATCTCTATTAAATTCCACTGTGTTTATTTTTTCTGTTTTGTTTTGTTTTTCGAGACAGGGTTTCTCTGTGTAATAGCCCTAACTGTCCTGGAACTAGCTCTGTAGACCAGGCTGGTCTTAAACTCACAGAGATCTGCTTGCCTCTGCCTCCTGAGTGCTGGAATTAAAGGAGAACATCACCACCACCCGGCTTCTACTGTGTTATAATCTACATTTCAAATATTAGGTAACAGGCTTATCAAAAATTGTTCTTGAATTAGTTTTCAGTTGAGATCTTTTTGATGATCTTCCCGGCCCCCCTTAACATATTGTCTGGACAAGTGGTTCCCATTACATCAGAAATGTCTGGAAGTCTTGCAAACCCAGATGACTGGACCCCACTTTTAGTGCTTCTGGTTCAAGAAGCCTAGGGTAAGACCCCCAAATTCTCACTTCTAACAAGTTCTTTAAGTTGCCAAGGTTATTGTTTGAGTATCTCGTTTCGTTTCAGGGGAGCAGATCAATGGTTACTCCACAGCTTCTCTCACTCCCTGCCGCTGCCTCAGACGCCTCTAGAAGAGGAGCCACTGGAGAATTTACTACTTAGTTTAAAAAACTTAAAAGTTATGTGTTGGGAGTGTGGATGAATATTCTGTTTTAGTTCCATAATGAAATCTAGGCTTCGGCATCATTAACCAATCTGCCTCATAATGAAAATTAATTATTATGGTCATTAGACTAAATGGTTTCTGTCATCTGCAAAGACATAATTGGTCCAGAAAATTGTTTCACAAGTATGAAATAATCAATCAGCAAAAGCTGGCTATACTCAGGATTTTTTTCCCCTACTGCTTACCAAAGGAGCCACCCCAAAGTCACTTTGAAGCAGGAAGACGGGTGGGAGAAAATGTGATTACTCTAACAAGGAATAAAAAAAATATGTGATCTGTCTATTCTAATCTGTAAAACATTATGTTTTCAAAGATTTATTTTATTTGTAAGAGTGGTGGGTGTAGATGTGGCTGTAGCTATGGCTGTGTGTGTATACAAGCGCCTGAGAAAGCCAGGAGAGAGTTTTGGATCCCCTGGAGCTGGACATACAGGTTGTCGTAAAGTGCTCATTGTGGGTTCTGGGAATAAGTTTGGGTGCCCTGCTAGACCAATTTCTCTTTGCTCTTAGTCACTGTGAGATCATTTCAATCCTGTACAATATTATCTTTAAATTATTGTGGTGCTTTGGGTGAAAATGGCCCATGAGCTCATATGTTTGAATACTTGGTCCCTCATTGGTGGAACCATTTGAAAAGGATTAGGGGGTGTGGCCTTGCTAGGGAAGGAATGTCGCTGGGGGTGGGCTTTGAGGTCTCAAAAGGTGTCTGTCCTTCCCAGTGTCTCTCTCTGCTATACCAGCCACCATGCCTTTGCTTTGCCATCATGGACTCGAACCCTCTGAAACCATAAGCCTTAAATCTAATGCTTTCTTCTGTAAGTTACCATGGTCACGGCATTTTATCACAACAAAAGGAAAAAAAATTATGATAACCATACTTTTCTCAGTTCCAAGGGGCAGGCAAAACCACAGAAATTCTGAGAGAGAAAGCTCATTGTCCCCAAGGTAGATCCTGCAAATGCGGCAAACTTTAACAGACTGAAAAAAGTATATCAACATGACCATGTAAAGATCATGAAGAGTCAGTGGGCTAAGAAATGGAACCTGTGCAGGGTTGAAGGACAGGAAGTGAGTACAGGAGGTGTATCAAGGCCAAGGTCATCCTCAGGGCGGCACCTGCTCTACTGACTCACCCACATTAGGTGCCAGTTCCTGATCCACACCACTGAGCTTTCTCCTTGGCTGTCTGATTAGAATGTTCATAGATCCCTTGAGACTGTCAGGAGCCCTTGACTGACACTCAGCACTCTTCAAAGACTCCAACTGCCTCTTTCATTTGTATCCATTTTATAGCTTAATCTTTGGGAATTAATCTCTTCTTCTAATGCTTGCTATTTCCAAATACACAGATCTGTTGAATCGCCTAACAGTGACTTATTGAAAACCTACCTCTGCAGAGTGCAAAACTTAAAAACAGTTATTGATTGATGGGGTATGGGACAAGAGCAGCTTACAAAAATAATGGAAGTCCCCTTTTACCCTCACCCCTTAATTTTGTTGAAATCTGGTCAGAGACTAAAATAAACAAAAGTAATTACATCAGAACAATACAAGTTAGCATATCTCCCAGAGAGAAAATAAAGGCAAGTTAATTAGCGAGGAAACTCTTCCTTATAGATGATCAGGAAGCAGGATCAAATGCGGAGTCGGATGCATCTGTGGGTATAGATAAATAGCCCCATGAATAAGGCACTGATTTTGACCCCAGTATACCCACAAAACAAATGGATGTTGACATCTTCAGAGATGACTAGGATCATTGAAACTGATAAATAAATTACTAAATTAAGCTGTCTCAATCAAGCATTATTTGTAAGGGTACCATGCTACCAAAGTTTATCATGTTTTCTTTGAAGGGAAGTTCTCCATGAAGAAATGCGGCTAATTGTACATTGTTCAAAGTAGTATCCGATGGAGAAGGTAGCAATTTAGGGAAGATTGCTCCGAGGATGCCAATACTGAACAAACGTCCTAATAATGGGCCAGTGTGGATCCAAAAGCAGGGTCAGCTTATTCCATGCATACTTCCGTCCTTCTCCTGGGGGAAGATGTACTGAACCCGAAGCCTGAGCTATATACACGCTCCTTTTGGAGCACACTTCCTGCCCCGAATGCAGCACAGTCTTCTGGCTTCCTGAGAGTTGCTTCATCCCCACCAGTGATGAAAGGCCTTGAACACAGAGAGAGAACAGAATGAGCATCCTAAGTCTAATTGTCTTCATTAAACTGCAGAAACTGACATATCTATCCATCTATCTCCATGGGAATTAGCTGCTTGCATATATTTGAGGGATTTGGCTGAGTACAGCTCTTATTTTTTCCAATTCCCATTGTTTGTAACAAGTCTTTTATCATCTGGAAGTCTGAATTAACATTTCTGCCTGTACCAGTATAGTTGTTTTTTTTTTTTCCATTTGGCACACTCTAAGATTTTCCTGCTGTTTTTCCCTGTGGGGCATGAATTAGCAGAGTTGTGCAATGTTTAATGTTTATTATTCCTTTATATTTTGATGTCATCCTTGAGGATGTCAAATCTTCTTCCTTAAGTTGTACTGGAGGAGACAAAGGTTTCCACCAAGGGAGCGGGAAGGGAGATGTAGTATCTGATAGAAGCCAGAGGCTTTATTTGGGAAGCCGTTTTGTTTCTAACATGTTTAGCAGGCTGGTCTCTAAAGGACTATTTCAGTAGAAACCCTATACACACACACACACACACACACACACACACACACTGACACATACATATTCCATTGTTTCAGTTGTGGAGTCAGCAAAGCAGCTGCTTACATAACAGTACCGCACATACGAGATTCCATAAACACCATGGTCACAAGCTCCATCTTTGGAAGGCAACAGATTTTGGATTCTAGTCCCAACAAGCATCCCATCTAGGTACATGACCTTGGGACTCTTATTCAGCCCCTTCAAGCCACAGTGATGGTCTCCATGACATAAAGAAGCAGTGCCCCATCCAGGATCTGTGTAGAAGATAAGACAGGGTATGTCTACGATAATTTACAGAGTCTAGGCAGAGCACATTACTAAGATACCCAAATCACAGGAAGGATAGCTTTTTGATGATAAGAAAGGCTTTGTGAATTGAATCAATTTTTGACGATCGAGAGGCAGATTATTCCTGCAGGTTCCTCGGTCTCCAGTAGAATGAACCTTTATCCCCACAACCCTTCGCTGCTCTTTTCATAGCAATCATTTCCTTTCTCATTCGAACAGCCTCTCCCCTAGGCTGTCAAAAGACAGGAAGTGAAAATCATTTTAGCGCTATTTCAGAGCTATAATGCAGGTGGATTGGGGAGACAGTTGAATTAAAAAATGGGGCATTAGCTATTAAAGATTCAATTATCCCCAGTCTTCCTTCCCCCACTTGAGGAAAGTCAGGGGTGAGGGGAGAGAAATGACAATTCATTCAAGCGCCTCAGGAAAGTCTAAGGGGAAAATAAATATGCAATCTAAATTTGAGGTATCATTATATCATTATCACGCTGCATTCATTTACTAAGAGATTAAAGGGTTCCTGTTCCCAGCAATGAGAGCTGCTTCAAACTTTCCCACAATTTCTTTGAAATTCTTTATTCAAAGTAGGCTTCCATTTAGAACAGTGGCCGAGAAGTGTTGGTTTTACACCGAAACCCTCTTGGAAATCGGAAGTACCTTTAATACGATCATAAAACTAATTATGAACTTGTTTTCTTAGGTTTGTTTCTTCCTAAGCCAAGGCAACCGTAGCTCATCCTATTAAGCTATTAACAATTAGACTCTAACTATAGCCCCTTACCCCCACTGCATTCTAGGATATACGCTCCGCACCCCTTTCTCAAAAGACCCCGTGTCAATCATCTTCTCGTCATTATAACAAAGTACCTGTGATAATTAGCTTGTAAGATACAAGGCTTATTTTGGCTCCCTGTTCTAAAGGCCCTGATCCATGACTGAGTGATCTCATTCCACTTGACCTTAAATAACATGGAACGCTATGGCAGGAGGACAGAGCAAAACTCTTCACCTCATTAACCAGGAAGCAAAGAGAAGTGGAAAGGATGTAGGATCCCACAGCCCTTTTCAAAGGCATGACATCAAACAACTAAAGAACATCCTGTAAGTCTCCACCTCCCAGGAGTTCTTCTGTCTCCCCAAAGCACCAGAGCATTTTCATACAGAGAGGTTCGGCGGAGACTGGAAGCATTGCAGAAACAGAGAAAAGAGGTGGCATAATCTGGGGAGAGCAGGAGAGATCTCGAAAGAGTCGGCCGTCATTCTGTCTGTGTACAGGTTGAGTTTTGTACAGGCAGAAAGCAGGGGCTGTGGAAATGCAGGGTGATCTTGGTCCTCAGAATTGGAAAGGGAAGTGATATCGCTTACCTTTTTCCTTGCTATGACTAAAGACCCGACAGGAAGCAACTGAAGACAAGAGAGCTCTGTTTTGGCTCACAGAGTGGGCACAGTGTATTGCTGTGGAAAGGGCATGGTAGCTGGAGGCCTCCGTGACAATGGTGCTGTATGGCTGCTTCTCGCTCACATCCAGGTAGAAAGAAACAGAGGGAATGAGCATGCTAGCGCGCAGATCACATTTTCCCTTTCTTCTCTTTATTCAGGCTAGGATCCCTGTCCATGGGATGGTGCCACCCACATTTGTCATACATCTTTTCCCTTCAGTTGACATCCTCTGGAAATATTTTACAGGAACACCTACCGGTGTATATCACTAATGGCCTAGGTATCTCCTAAATCCATACAAGTTGACAATCAAAACTAACCATGACTGATGGACAGGAAATTACAGAGCAAAGTCAGAAACTGAGCTGTGTTACAACTCCAACAACCCCCCGCCCCGGCACCTAGCAGAACAGTGGACGGCAGGTTTTCTTTTGTCTGTTAGTGTTGGCTGTCTGACTCACTAACCAGATACAGGCACAGTCACCAGACACAGTGGGATCTCTGACGTTGAGGCATACTCAGGTGTTGAAGCTGGTTTGCCTAGTGCCTAACAATGATGGCAGCAGTAAGACCTTCCTTTACTCCTATTGAGATGACTAATCTCCACTCTCCTCCAGAACAATATCCTCTCCCTGCAGAGAAATCCCTACCTATGTGGCCGCATGTTGGTATCAGTAGTGAGGACTGAGTTCTTGATAATTAAACAAGACAGAGACTAGTACTGAGGAGTGACATCAGGAGGTCCAGACCATTCCTCATATGACCTGCATCCCTCTTTCTTCTAGTTCTAGTGTCTCTTCTTCTTCATGAATCCTGACATCCCTGAGCAGCTGCCACCTTCTTCTTAGTCATAAGTTGAAGAACCAAACCTGACCAGGCAGTGGTGACACACGCCTTTAATCCCAGCACTCTGGAGGCAGAGGCAGGTGGATCTCTGAGTTCAACGCCAGCTTAGAGACCTCCTCCTTAACCATCCAACTTTAGTCCACCATTTACAAGTCCTACTCAATCCTTCTTCCTAATAGATTCCCAAGCCTTGTCCTCTTAGATCATCATCTGCTCATACAATTTAATTATCGAATCTCATTACTTCTGATAATAATTGTATCTCTTTGTCCTTTAAAATGTGGAAAGTGCTAGGTCCTTCAAAGACGCCTTTCAGAAATCCAGATCACAATGTTGTCTGGAACAACTCTGACCTCCTCTTCGACAGCCTCTGACTCGTTTGTGGTTTTCTCTGCTGAAACTTAGGTAGGTGAAAACAAGGTCAAAATCTGATTTAAGTTTGTATACCAGGATCTAACGCAGTCTCACACTCAAAAAGATGCCAAACGTTTGTGTCAGACTCATCTATTACTTACACGTTTGTGTGAAACACTGAGCTAACCTGGGCTACGGAGTCATGAAGGAGCCTGCACCCTCCCGGAACTTCAGTGCATTCTTGTGAACACAGGATGGAAGTCTAAGGAAGGGGCCATGGCAAAGGAAAGAAAAGAATAAAAAACAGCTCTCAAGAAAGGAAATAATGTTACCCAAAAAAATGGATTTACAACAATGAGAGAAACATGAACTGAGAGAACAGTTATAGAAGGGATAGGGGTACGTGGATGGTTTGCTTCCCAAACTATCAACCAAGTGGTTATAACAAATTCATATGAAGGAAGCCATAAAATTATGTATCCTGGCCTAGCAATAGTTAATGTGGCCAGGGAAAAGAGTCAATGAATGAACAAATATGTCAACTAACTAATGTCAATCACAAATTTAAATATCTAGAGAGGCATGAATCAATCCTTTTCCAATGTTGACTTTTCACCTTACAGACGTGTCTGCAAAACATGGCAGGAGATGACAGAGATGATAAAGACATCTTTCTGTCTAGAAAAGTATATACATACAAACACATACATAAACATATACATATATTCTAATAAAACATATCTATATTTCAATATTTCATTAGACAGCATCACTGGTGTAATAGTTTTACTGAGTAGAAAGAATAGCAGAAGGCATCTATCCCTAAGAAATGATAGCCTTATGTTTAATAAATTAATGATAACACAACTACTGATGAAGAAATGCAATAGGCTTATTCCCTGCAGATCCTGACACATACAACATAGACAGGGAAGTGCATCACCACACACCACTGTATGGTGCTCCTGATCTTGTTCACCAGCATAACTCCAAACTGGAAAAAAAAAACAGACAGCTAATTGAGACATCAAAAAAAGAAAGTCTCTAAAGTGGTATGACATATGAAAAGTGACAAGGAGGGATGTGGCTTCCTTCTTAGGAGTGCAAAGTATGGATTCTCATAGCCATAGTTTAAAAGAAATAGACATATACTTTGAGTTGTTCAAATAAGAACTTGTCATTAAATTATCCCTTTTCTTCTTCAAATTCTTTAGCTCTTTTCTATTTTTCATTTTCCATTCCTATCAAGTAGACATTGCTCACTTCTATTACTTTAATTCTGTTTAATTCAATTCTGATCTTTTCTCCACCAACCATACATTACCTTTAAAGTAATCCTAAAACTTATATTTGCTTCTGTGTAACCTTACCATAGGCACAAGAATTACACAGTGAACCTCTTTGTTTGAAAATCATATCTAATGTTAGCCCTAAAGACATCTCTCCCTTTTTGTTTAGAAAATCTGAATCTAATCCAGACCATCTCCTCTTGTATGGGTAACATCACTGGCACTGTTGCTAAAGGATTCCCCCTAAAATTCTCCAGAAGTGTCTGTGATAAAATTCTTTCATAGGTCACTCCAAGAACCTAAATAAGTTCCAGATTCCTGACATGCATTCAAGAACCTCCACTTTCTGACTGTGCCCTCTGACCCCACATGACTAGTTTCTCCTGAAGCAGATCCTTTGTCTCCAGTAGCTCTTCAATGTTCTATCCATCCGATGTCTCTGAGATCACACAAGTCATACTTCTAACACTCTAAATGATTATTTATAAACTTTAAAGAGATGTTACATATCAGTTGGAGCTGTAGCTCAGTTAATAAAAGTCTTGTCTAGTATGCATGAAGCCATGGGTTCAACTCCCTAGTACTACAGTCCCACATAAACTGAGCATGGTATCCCATTACATGAGATGCATTAAATCCCAACACTTTGGAGGTAGAAGGATGAGAATCAAGAGATCAGTGTTATTTGGGGCTTCTCTAGGAGTCAGAGGCCAACCTGGTTACATGAGACCCTATCTTTATAAGAGTGAGGTACCATAATTCATTATATTATATAAACAAAGAAACATGGGATTCAATCACTTGCCTTTCTAAATTCAAAACAAACCTCTAAACCATTGGTATTTCAGTTTTTCACCTAAAAGCTGGTGTTTGTAACCACTCTACCCTGATTTTCTTATTAACCTAAACACATATGCATTACCTTTCCTCCCAAAATCAAGCAAGCTCTGCTGTAGTTAAAAACTGTGGCAGTCAAGACTTTCACGAATCTACAAGAATGTGCTCAGGGAAGACTCCTGGCAGCAGTGGACTCAGCCTGAACTGGACATCCCCTGTAATCCAATAAGTGACTACTCTGGTTGTCACTGGAGAACATTTATCCAGTAACTGATAGAGGCAGGTTCAGAGACCCATGCCCAAACATTGGGCAGAGCTATGGAAGTTCTGCTGAAGAGAAGGAGGAGGGATTTTAGGAACCATTGGGGTCAGGGACATCACAGAGAAACAGCTAGCCTGGATCATGGGATCTAACAGACTCTGAACCAACAATCAGGGGTCTGGCATGGGACCAGTCTAGGCCATTTCCATAAATATGTGACAATTGTGCAGTTTGATCTATTTATGAGACTCCTTGAAATGGGAGTAGGGGCTGTCCTTGGTGCTTTGTCTAGCTCTTTGGAATCTATCTCTCATGCTGTATTGCCTTGCCCAGCCTGAATACAGGGGGAAGTACTTGGTCTTATGGTAGCTGGGTATGCTGTGCTTTGCTGAAGCCCATGGGAGGCCTGCCTCTTTCTGAGCTAATACGGAGAAGGGGTAGCTTGAGGGGGGTGTGGAGAGATGGAGGAGGGAAAAAATAAAAAAAAAAAGAAAATATAAGCACACATCACTTATTTGTCTTTAATAATTTTCATTGAAATAGAATTATATCAATTTCCACCCTCTCTTTCCTCCCTCCAGCCTCTCCTTGGTACCTTTCTTTCAAGTCCTCCCATGCCTCCTCACTCTACAGATGTATGTATGTATGTATGTATGCATGAATTATGTATGTAAATAATAATCAAAGAAAAAGAGATTATCAACAAGCATATGTTTAAAGACTTATACTTTAAATATAGAAGCTAAAATAATTGGGAATGTATTTGACAGATTCTTCTATAAAACCAGAAGTGTGTGGATTAAAGGTCCCTATGAAATCAGGAAAAATTTCCATGAGCTAACGAAGACTTTAATGCCTCTTAGGAGAGAAAAGTGAATAAATATCTAATTCCACATGTCCCTCTTTGCTAAGACAGAGAGTGATACTCGGTCCCTTTCACGCAAATGCATGTCCCTGTGAATCTGTGTCAGTTTCATTAGCTCCTTATACTAAAGTCAAAGCAGATGCACAGCAGTTTCTCTTTCCTTACTCCTAGAGTCCCTAGAGCCGACATCTCACAGAGCCAAGAAGACAGTCTGTCAGAGTCTGCACAGTGCTGCTCTGGAACTTCAATGTGGCTTGCATGTGTGGACCGTCAGCCCTCACAGTATTCTGGCTTGAACTGAATTGATCTTAAACTTAAAAAACACCACAAAACTTCACATAAAATCTCTATTTCCATATTTCCTTGGAAAAAGCTGAGATCAGAAAAGACTGGTACACATTCCTGCATTGTAAGAATCCCCTCGGATTGCCTGGGCCTCCAAAGCTCTCTCAGGTCCCCCCTAGAAGAGAGTAAGCTGGCTAGCTCCCAGCAGGCCCATGTGGCCCTGTCCCCATCCATAGGGCTCCTCTAGGTCCTGTAGATTTTCATTCCCCTTCCTCTGGTTGCCAAGGTGATCATTTTCAAAACGACTTTGAGAAGAGGAGCATGCGCAGAGTAGCACAGAAGGCTCTCAATGTCTTTCCTTTTTTTTTTTTTTTTTTTTTTTGGCTTTGTTTGGTTTTGTGTGATTTTGAAATCAATGTCTGAAATAATGTTGTGTGGGAAAAAGCAGCTCGGCCAGGCTCCTGGCACATTGTCTGCCTCCCCTCCAGCCCATCAACCACATCTACCAAGGAAAAAGACGTTAGAGGTAAGAGAGTCATTTCAATGCCCTTCTCCCACAGCTCCCATGCCTGCCTCTTTCCTTTTCCTCCGATGGAGGGGCAATTACTGTCATAAGATGATCAAGTCATAAAGTCCTAGAAAAGACTTATACGTTAACCATCATTTACAGGACAAATTAGAGGAAAATTACAAAAATAGCATGAGGAAGAGCCAGATTACAGGCAACAAAAGCAATCTTGGAGATGCAAGAAGACATGCTAATTGTCATAACAAGGAGGTAACCAAACGCGGACAAATGAGGAAAGGGATATTCTTAAAACTGAGTCAGGCGCTGTGAACCAGGTCTTTGGTGTTTAAAGACGTCTTCAATGGGGTTGTTTTGTTTGATATGTGTGTACTAAAATTAGCAGTTTGGAAATTTCCTAAAGGTTATGGTGCCATGCCTCTCAGCGCTGCTAAATAAAAGGAGCCTGTGATTAAGTAGCCATCCTGACTTCAGCAATGATAGAATTCACTGCACCTTTCAAAAGAGCATTCCTAGTGGCTTCCCACCTCTGAGAACTCGCTCCAATTTACATGCTGTAATTAATCAAATAGAGCCAGAGAGAATTCATCAAAGAAGAAAATGGAAATTTATTTTTGTGTAATTCGCCGTGCTGGTGAGTGAGCAGTTAGTTGCTTTATTCTTTCTTCTCACTCACAGTCAACTCTGGCTATATATGTGATCTTATTATCTAAGAATATCCAAGTGCAGAATGCCTGATAACTCCTCACACCCTGTTTGTCAGGGGAAGTATATGAGAAGAAAAGGTCTTCAAGAAGCTGACTTCTAAAGTCGTGCCTATGATCGCCTTTCGAAATTCAGAGATTTTATTCAACATTCCCAAGGAAACGACTTTGCCCCAAACATAAGACTAGGAGAACAGAAGCCTCCAACAGCAAGAACTCGCTGGTTAATCAGGCTAGTAGGGCAAATCTGGCTTGAGGTTAAGACACTCCCTTCCAAACCTTTTGGAGAACAAAGAGGGAGCCTGGCTAATTTGAAAACGGTCGCCATTCTGTCTTCCTGCTGAACCACCAGCCGTTCGTTAGAGCTCCTTTTGAGAAACTCGTACAAGTTTCATTTGGCGAACAGATTTTCTCCGTTGCTTCATACTGACGGGGGGTAAGAGGGAGTGATCGCTTCTTATGTATAAAGTAAACCATATGAATGTGTAAATTTAGACAAATGGGAAAATAAATGAATGGTTATTATGCAAACTGCAAATGCCAAATGGATATGTAAAAGTTTTAGACCGCGGTGGTGCCTTCTCAAAGAAATGTTTTCCCTGCTCTTGGGTTTGAGCCTCACAACCCTTAGGAATTGAAATCAACTCAAGAGATTTATCTGAATCTCTTGGATCAGCCCTTGGCTTATATTTACCATCCTTCACACATACACACACACACACACACTTTCTTGGGCTACATTGACTAGTATGGTCCTATAATGAGCATTTATAAGGACTAAAAAAGAATAAAGAAGATTGCTACAATGCAAGGAAACTAAAATTGTCTTTCTTTCTAGTACACCATATAAATACAACCATAAAAAACAATACTTATGACCTCTGGAGATCCATGCACTCGTCAGAACACCTGACAACATTGTACCTTAAACTGCTCCCAGCCAACAGGAGTAGAATCAGTTAATGTCTGACATCACTGCTTGGAGCCATGGTCATAACAGAGACTGCACTGTATTATTCAAGGGAAAGAAGATAAAGTAGGGTCATTTTCTCTAAAACGTTTGCCTGCCTATGCTTCTCCTCCAATTATCTTGTCTTCCCCTTCAACCTCAATCCCAGCCCAGACTTGTGAAAGTCACCTTGGAAGTCAGGTTCCCTCAACATCATGACCTCCTGGGGACTCTCTCCAACCATTCTCTGTCTCCCAGATCCCAATGGCTCCTCCTCCCCTTATTTCTCCTGGTCTAGCAGTAGCAGGTCACCAGCTGATGGCACTAGGGTTCCTGGATTATGTCGTAGCTGGCCTGCCTGTCCCCTGCACACATCCTAATTAGTTGTCAAATCGGTTAATGCTCGCATAATTGCAACTCTGTGAGTCTTCTTAACTTGGTGTGTTGTCTATTTTCACTTGGAACCCTGATCAATGTAGGCAAAGAATCATCTATAGTGCTACTAACATATGCCAATTCTTCACCTCACCCTAGACTTTCGGAATTGGAAGCTATGGAAGTCACACCTAGGAACCCTTATCAATTGAAGTTTATGTAGTATTTTGAGGTCCCAAACCTAAAGCAGGAGTTGAAAATCAATGGCATAGAACTTAAAGACAAGCCAGTCTAACCTGCCCTCTGGGGAAAAGCCTAGAAGCTAGTAATGTTTTCTTGTAGTAGAAACAAATTAAAGTCTAGAAACTTTAATGACACATTAAATCTTGTTCATTACAGTATTTTTTGTTTGTTTGTTTGGTTGGTTGGTTGGTTGGTTGTCTGGTTGTTTGGTTGGTTGGTTGATTGGTTGGTTTGTTGGTTGGTAGGTTGGCTTGATTTTTTTGGGGGGGCGGGGGGTTATGAGACAGGGTTTCTTTGTGGCTTTGAAACCTGTCCTGAAACTAGCTCTCGTAGACCAGACTGGCCTCAAACTCACAGAGATCCGCCTGCCTCTGCCTCCCAGGTGCTGAGATTAAAGGCATGCGCCACCACCACCCAGCTGATTTTTATTTTTTAAGACAAGAGGAATATCCTGATTCTTCTGCCACTACCTCCTGAGTTCTGGGATGACGGATACGCTAGTAATTTGCAGTGCTTGCAATCAAGCCCAAGCAAAGCACGCCACTTTACAAACTGACCTATCTATGGCTGCCTTACGCTAACATGGAGGAATTGATGTTGTGCAGGCTGCAAGTCCAATACAATTAACTACCCAGTTCTTATAGATGATGCTTATAAGGGCTGGGACAATACTTCCATGGTTGAAGGTTTGCCTGCATATAGAAAGCCCTGGCTAAAAGCCCCAGTATAAAGGAAAAAAAAGGGGGGGGGGAGGGAGAAATGGAAGAAGAAAATAAAAATAATATATTTGCTAATCCTTGGTATTAAAAGGAGATTATAGCACTGCACTCAATTCCTTTCTAAGACAATTCCCCATTACATGTTTAGAACAAGGTTGGTCCACCGTTTGTAGATCACTTGCAATCCTGTGCATCTTAATTATTTCCGTGATTCTGGAGTTTTAAATGCGCTTAGTCATATGGGCATTTGCATGACTAACTGTCAGGTGTTTGGGATATTAGAAACAATTCATTGATGCTATAATTTGATATATTTCAACAACCTGAGTAAAACCCCATTCTGCAACGTAACTGTGTGCCTTTGAAAGTTTAGGCCTGCCCTGAAATTTTGTGAAGAATCACAAAGAATGTTTTATGAAGAGTGCAGTGTTCCTTTTTCAAACAAGAGTCAGTGGCTAACAATTCCTCTCCTTTGTCTTTATTCCATCTTGCTACTACTTTTGTTCCCACGTGCACTAAAATGCCAGGAGGTAGAGATCTATCCTTCAAAGGTACCTTCTTCAGCGAGTTGAGAGTTTACAAGCGATTGGGGGAAGCAAAAGAAGCCTTCAAAATTCACTACAGAGCACATGAGCACCGCTGAGGTTTGTATCTTGTCTAACACAATGGCCCACACCGTGGGCACTCCATAAACACTAACTGAATTGGATTTTATTATGCTGTTAGACCACATCCAATTCTTTTGCTCCCTCCATCATCAGAAAAGCCAGCTCAAAGTGTATGGAAATAAACAATTTACTCTTCAGGCTGTGCTTTGAAACAAAAACTTGCATGTAGCCATTAAGACATGATGTTTTGATAGATTCTACCCTTGGGGGTCTGTTTCGAAACTGTAGTTTCAATTTCTCTTTTATCGGTACACAAAAGTTTTCCAAGAAACACAAAAGACTTTCAGGACTTGCCACACGCATACATCATGTTTCAGAGTCGCCACAATGCGAAGAGTTCCACCGATTACAATTGGCTGGAAGACAAGTGAAACCTTCCTACAGAGTGAGAAGGGGAGACTGGAAATGTGGTTATCTATCCCTGGGTTCTACTTCCTCAGGGCCTCTTTAAAAAACTGGGAGCTACTTGGGGAGCTGCAGCGCCATGCCAAACCTCACAGATGTTCTTATCACGTGGGACCCCTTCCTACGAGCCCTTGTCAGTAGCTTACGGGAGAGGACGAGCCCAATTAGATGTATTTCTTCAATCTCAAGTATGTCTTCGACCACATACACTTTGTTTTTGTTTGTTTTGTATAGGAGAGTTTTACATAAGTTTTGTTTGAAAAATGAGTTTGACCAATTTTCAAAAGTCCAATGCCAGTGACTCATCACTCCCATTCTATAAATCAGGAAAGAGCCACTTCTTCCACAAAGAGCCAGATGTGAAATTTATTTAAATTTATGTAATTTTTGTTTTACTTTGAATAGACAGATAAAATTATAGCTTGTTATATTATACAACATATTTTGAGATTTTACATATACACTAAAGTGGCTAAAAGTAGCTCATTAACATATACATTGCCTCATAACGTTACTATTTCTCTCTGTAAGAGTATTTAAAATCTACTTGAAGGTTAAACATATTAGACTAAGCCTGGCCTACTTACTCATCTTCATTGTTGATAAAAAGCAGCCATAAACTGTGTGCAAAGGCATAAGCATAGCTCTAGTCAATAAAACGTTATTCACATAAACATAGTGGCCAGATATGACCTATGGCCTCTAATTGGTAGATGATAAAAAATAAGATCTGGATATGCTAAAATGACTAATCTAAATCACCAATCAGACAGTTAATGAGAGATATGGGAGAAGGTAGGAGTCTTTCTAACACAGGGGTAATACATCAGGAAAGACAAAATGTGTAAAACAAGCTGTCTTTAAAGGATAATACCAGAAAAGAATCTACACTACGTATTTCCTGGCTGCGTAGTCTATAGTTAGTACTACAGTCAGCCACAATCAAAATCAGAACCTTCGCTATGGGCTTAGCCTTCGACTCAGTGGTCAAGCACTTACGTAGCCTAGCATTTATAAAAGCCTGGGTTTCAAATACATTACCACAAAGATATTTTAAATTGCCTTTGTCATAATATTTTGTCTGTTACATTATTTGATAACCCAAAGCAAAAAGGGAGTCTTACTGTTCTTATATCATTCCAATCATTTGGTGTTGCCAGTGTCATCCAATAAAAGGCTTTGTCACCTAAGGCGCTGTTCATTTGATCAGCACACTGCTGGTAAAAATGGCATCCAGTGTGCTGTTCACTTCCAAACACATGTGGTCTCTGTAAGATGATGCTCACATCATATTTTGATGTGAACTTTGAACCTGAAGCACTCTCTAACTGGAAAAATATTTTGTACTCTGTTTGAAATGTAAAATAACAGACCATAATCATTGGTAGTAGATTATTTTTCTTAAATAACTGGAATCTCAGCACACAATTATCACAAGTACCATTACGCAGGCTCAACCAGTAGAACTGAACAGCTCTCTTTGGTGATCTGTAGCTCATACCTGCCTCTGCAAACTTTGGCTAAACAAAAGACAAGGAAGTTTATACAGAGCGAAGACAATAACTTGACTTTTGAGTCTTTCTTCACTACGGCATTCAGTCTGATTTGACCTGTCTCAGGACTTTGAGTTTCTCACAGATCCTCCTCCTCCTGTAACAAAAAGGCAACTGAAACAAGCCATGAATCAAATTCGCGCACACGAGACATTCTGTGTCCTGCTGGAAGCTGGAGAACAGACTATCCAATGAAGAAGAGGAGACACTATGATTGTATGCAGCTATTCTTATGACCGTTATAATGAAGATGGAAATGGGCTGGAGCAGGTCATCCCAGCTCCGGTCTCAAGACAGCCATGCTGGGCTCTTCCTTGGCCCATCCGATCTGCCACAGACAACAGAGATCTGGGATTTCCTTAGGAGGTAACTACAGTTTACAATGCCAAGAACCACAAAATAATCAACTGAGTTTCAAAGCAGTTGAAGAGAGACAGTTCTCATATGCCGATTCATGCCGTCCCACACTATAGAAAAGGGAGCTGCTTATTCCTATCTCTCTGCTCCTAAACCCTGTCTTTATTTGCGGGGAAATATTGGTTATTTACACTCTATATACTTTAGAATAATGGTATAAGAAAGCTAAAACGGTTCATTAAAAAAAAAATCACCCAGTGAAATACTTGGGTATCACAGTGAGGGAGCTGAGGGGCAGGAGGCCTAGCAGGTACTTAGGTTCCTGAAATTGCTTTGGTTGGTTGCAGTTCAGGTCAAGTCCTGGGCTTTGCTAGTCTCTGCCTCAAAGTGTTGTCTTCTGAAATGGGAGTCCTTTCCCACAACAGCCTTATCTGCCATAAGTGCGGGCTTATTTGAAAGAATTCTGTCTTGTTCTCTAGTATCTCTTGCTCATTCTCTCCTCCATTTTCTCGTAGATGACAGATTGACAGGCCAATAGCATGGTCGAATATTCTTCAAGATTGTTCAAGAAGTTGAAGGGGAAAGACAGAGGAGAATCATTTTATTTTTTGTTTGGCTTTGGGTTTTAATTTCCAGCACATAACTTGGGGCAAGTTCTACCCCTTTGTGAATGAAGTAGCTTTTGAGCTGTGTGAATTCTCTTGTAATTAGTTCCTAACTACAGTAAAGAGAATTGGCCCAGCTCTCATCTGCTGGTCTTTACAGCTGCTTCAGACTGGCATTGGTGCTCACGCAGAAGAGACCCCCCCCCCCTTATCACGTCCTCCTAGCAAGACTTCTTTGAAAACTCTGCTTCCAGGGAAACTTAATTAGAAATTCTTTGTTATCGCATTTCCACGTTTTCTTTACCTTGCTGTAGCCCAGTGTTAGCACCAAGTTAGTGCCTCGTTACTTATCTCTCTGCACATGCGCCCTTCCTCGTGGCAGCTATTGGGGGAGAAAAAAACCTACTGCCGCTCGCTCGCAGAAGACTGAAAAATCCAACCAACCAGAGAAGGCCATGGGCTCTACAGACATGAATGAGGTAAGAAGACTTCCACTCAGATAATGTAATGGAGGCCCTTCCACTCCCTAGAAATTGAAGAAACTACGTTATTCATCTTCATCTCTCCTCTCCTCCCTGTATATGCACACTCACACACAGACAGGAATGTTTTAATGAAGGGCAAACTCATCTGTCTCCTCACTACCAGGCCAAGTATGTAAATGACTCATGGAAACACAGGCGGGTAGGTGTGTGTGTGTGGCCACATGCATGTCAGTTTGCACTCTGACTTAAAGAGGAAAACTGAGTTACAGCATTTTCAAGAGAGATAGTCGAAAACTTTAGGACAGCAAGAGTAATGTATTTACTGTGAGCAACAGAGAAAAAGGCAGCACACAGAATAGTTGGTGTTTACCATGCAAACAGTACACTCTTCATCCCGAGTACTTACGAGGACACAGAGAAACTAAATTTCATACTGGTGGATGGAGAAAAGGCAAAGTCATTCTGAAATATGTGTTAGCACTTCCAATACAGCTAAACATAGCATTTATCGTGTATGCTTACAAGGGTTGAATTTATTATATTTACAATATAGTGTCCAAACAAAACCTACTTTTTTAACAGAAAACGCCACCTTTGCCCTCAAATGTTGAAAAATTCACTGAAAGGAACTGCATTGTTTCCTAAAAAGAAAATTAAATTCATTTTGCAAACTATCTTAATTACCAAAGGGATGGAAGATCTTTGTTGTTGCTGCTGCTGTTGCTGTTTGCTGTTTGTTCGCCTACTTGCTTAATAAATATTGTTTATTTAGACTGCATATGTTGATTTTGGAAATAAGTTCTAAGGACTCTTTTCAGATCATTAAATATTTGGGTTCCTTGGGTTCTGGTCCAAAGCATATCTGAGGGATACTATAGGCAAGGAGGTAGCCATGGGCTGGGACAATCACTCTCTCTAATCTTGGATATTCCTTTTACTAATCATGTGACTTCAGACAAGCCAATTAACCCCTCTGAACCTGTTTCCTCTATAATACGTAGGTAATAATATCCTTCTTGCTCACTTCAAAGACTGCTTTAAGGATCAAATGCTTTACCTATGTGAAAGTACTTGCAAACCAGAGCAGTACACAAAGGGAAGTTATTGTAATTATTGTCTCCTAGATGGTAAATGTAATTGACCAACTTTATTCGCATTTCCTGGGGAACTAGCACTAGATACAGCA
The DNA here is from genome assembly GCF_014885135.2 of Alexandromys fortis. Classification (NCBI taxonomy): domain Eukaryota; kingdom Metazoa; phylum Chordata; class Mammalia; order Rodentia; family Cricetidae; genus Alexandromys; species Alexandromys fortis. Next base: position 12,686,519 of record NW_026067896.1, read on the forward strand.
GAACAATTATATGTCAAAATAAAGATCCCCCCTTAGAGGCAGGGTGGAAACCATCAGAAACCAATAGGATGGATGTTACACAGCAATCTATGCGAGCAAATCTCAGGTGGTTACAAAACTGCCCAGTCTACGCAGCCTTCCAAATTATAAAGCAAAAGTGCCGCTGAAATCCCTTTACGCCATCCAGATCACGGTGTCTACAGGATGCTGGCGTAAGTGGAAAGGAAAAAACTTCAGCCCTAAGGTGATTGGCAAACCACAGTGATTCGGACGAACCTTAGAACCAAATATAATCCTTCCAACCTGCTTGACTTTGGGTAACATAATAAATCTTACCACACTAGTAACTTGAGGTTTTCTTTGGTTTGGCTACAAATGACTTTTCATGAGAATAAAAGAAGAAAAACACTCTCCAGGACCTACGTGTCTATATGAGTGTGTGGTCAACCCTCAGTCCCAATATTGTGGTTGAATTCAGCTATTTCTGTGTGACATTAAAATTGGCGTGGAAAAGGAAATGGTGGCATATAACTACAGAGCTACAGGTTAACCTTTGCTCGAAACATAAGCCATTACAAACTACATAGAACTCAATCCTGTGAGACATTTCTTTGCAGTGCCTTCAATTCTGAAAGCAGTAGTTTCCATTTAAATTATAAGCTCTCAATCAAAGTGTTTCATAAAAATTCCCTTTTTCTTGATTAATTGCCAAATAAATTTCCTCAAGGAGGAGACTGTCTTCTTCACTCAAACTGCCTTTCAGTGAGGACAGTATCTTGATGGGGTTTCTACCGTGTCAAAGGATCCTCCTTCTTCCCTTCAGGCTTGTCCTGGGGTTGTTTCATTACTTATGTAAGTCTCTCCACATAAGAAGTCTGTGAGGTAAATTCTCTCACCTCTCTGTTAAATACAGACGCCTGGCACTGAAGTCAGATAGGAGAAGCAAAAATCTCCTTCTGTCTTCTCTGGATCCTCTCCCGCCTTCTCTTTTTAAGCTCTCTTCTTCCATGTGAAGAACATGCTACCCACACTTCCACAACAGAGGGAATACTCACAACCTAACGCACGAAAAACATACAACCTCACTGCTTGGAATGACCTTGAGTCAGAGCAAAGCAAACTTGCTCCATCCACAGAATTTATGACATCCCTTAAGAAAATCTGAAAAACAAGAAACCTAATTCTCCGAGGTGATGTCAAGTTCCCTTCCTGGGCTGGTAATCACTAAAACCCACCTGAAGGGACTGGCAGCTCTTAAACTGTTAGTGACGTCAGGAGGTCAGTCTTGGCAAAGCTGCCTCAAACACACTCTTTCTAAATACCAGGAAACCCATCTCAAACTCCGAATACATATAAAATCAAGACCAAAGCTCTGAAGAGGCTCAGGAGTTTCTACTCATAGAATGTTCTGGAACAAGAACAAAAAGAGGTCTGAGGTGATTAAAGGTCACATTTCTTCATCCCCAAATGCCTTCCAGGAGAAGCAGCGTTCATCAGCTTTTCCAGGCTTGAGTGTCCCACATCACTGTCCGCTGTCCCGTTCAAACAAAGCAGCTAAATAAACCCAGACAAATGCAGTCTTAGTGGGGTTGCACGTCCAGATTAGACCCTGCGAACTTGCTTATGTGCACGCCAATAAAATGTCATGCTCATCAGGGGAGCATATTTTGGCATCAAGTAATATATGGTACATGGCACATAATCTGATTGAGAGGAAACATCTCCGTGCCTCAGGAGTTTCAATTTGGCTGACTCTGCTTGGGATGGAATCAGCTGTGCTGTGGACACCATAGCAGAGACAAACCAACCCTTTAGCTGAAGTGGCGTGTAGTCGTTTCTCAACACCAAAGGCAGTTCTGCCTGATGCTCCATCCATTCGTTCACTCACCAGATAGCTTCCACACACCAGCTGTGTTCAGTCAGCATGCCAAAACAAGGGTACAAGGTCACCAAAGGCCAACAGAACGGTGTTCCTGACCTCTCGTCAACACAAAGTGTGTGCACACTTCTCAAGCTATGCAAAGACTTAAAATCAATAATTCACAGGAATGAATATGATAAAAGCTTGCCACATAATAGGTATTTGATAAGAATATAATGCATACGATGTGTTCATACAAGTAATTACTAACTATCCATAGAAGAACATGCAGAGTGCTATAACTATTAGCAAGTGGAAGAAAAGTTACCCAATACAGAAAATGGTTTCCCTAAGAAGGAGACATTTGAGCTGGATAGAAGAGATGCTAGGGAAAACTATATAAAGAAAAAAATTTACTAGTTTATGTAATAAGTCAAAGGAGCTAAAGTATTAACTGCAGAAAACCTTGGCTGTGTTTATATGAGGCTGCTTGATTTATATAGCTATGCAATCCTCTAAATCGCAACCAAGTAGCTAGCTTCCATGAAGTCCAAAGCGATCCAAAACTGGGCCTTAAGGAAAGATCAACGCTAAGCCAGCAACAGATTCCTTACTGTTCAGTCCCATCTGATAATGCTAAAAAATCAAGGTACATTAAATGGAAAGAGATACAAGAATTTTCCAAAAAGAAGCCTACTAACTCACCAGGAATAGAAGGAAGTCAACAAAAGACAAGAACTAGAGAAAGACACTTTTTTTCCGTGATTCCAACAATGGAGTAGGAACACCATCGAAATAAACACCAATATTAAACCAAAATAAGTAACCAGAAAAGATTATTTTGCTGTACTTCAAATAATCCAATTCAAGAATAGTATTCCCTCTCATGCTGCAGCCCAGGATATACAGGTCTAAGTGGCCTGTGCAGTCCCAAGGTGCCATGGTGACATCTGAGCCCTCGCTGCAGCGGGGGGCCTTTCTGGGTCCATGGCCTTACCTTGGCCAGGGTCTGTGTTGATGTCCATGGCTCCTGATACTATCAAAGGCCATGCCAATTCCAGGGATCTGAGCCATTACCTGGGACCATGTCGGTGTCCATGTTCCTAACCCTGGGACCAAGTCAGAGGCCATGTTCCTGCTATAGTCCACAGCCCTTGTTGCCACAGGGTGACATAAAAAACATTCATATTGAAATTCAAGAGCCATACTGAGCCAGTCCGAGCCCTCACTGGCCCTGGGATAACTGGACCTGTCCCTTCCTGGACATTGCAGCAGGAGAGCTGGCCCCCACACTTGAGAGAAATGGCCCCACCCCACACCATGAGCATGGGAGAATGGCATGGGCCTAAGAGAGCTGGCTCTGCCCCTCATCTAAGGGGGTACGGTAGTCCCAGTGGCCTGACCCAACCAGCTCAGCTGCCATTTGGACCCACATCCTGAGCCTTGGGTTGGCTACCCTAACATCTACCCCATCTTCTGGAGTGGTACAGTGACTGGTCCTTTAGAACAGCAGCCAGCCCCAGGTACCCATGAGAGGGGCAACATCTATATATCTGGAAGGAGTTACAGTGAGGGTCCAGTGATGATGTTATGCCTTGAACCAGAACAATGACTCATTGCAATGAACATCTTGTGGGAGGGGCCAATTGGACAGAAAGGTGACACACTTCCACACTCAGTGCCATTAGGACGAATGAGGAGGTGTTGGAAAGACGGAGGATCAAAGTGTGTTTTTGTTTTGGTTTGTTTTGGTTTGGGGAGCTCTTTTGGGGAGATGCTGCAGGGGTGAGTGAAGGATATGGATGGACTGGGAGGTGAGAAGGATTAAGGTGCATGTTGTAGAATCCAAAAGAAATCAATAAAATATTATGTTACACAAAGAAGTAGAGAAAGAGGAGGAGCATCCCCTCAAGGGAAGCATCAAGTGAAGAAAATGGATCTCATGAAAACAAATGCCCATACAAAGGCATCATTTATCTTGGCCTTACCACAAAGAGGTAGAAAGAGGTACTTCTCTGGATTCTGGGAAATGAATGCTGTAAGTGTATATGTGATGCACAGTCAGAGGAAGACTCCCAGAGTATAAAGTATGTTACTATATTTACTGATGTTTTGTTTCATTCTGTTTACGGTCCTAGGAATAAGAAATCCTAGGCAAGTGTTCTACCACTGGGCTACTACAAGCTGGACCTCTGATGAACATCTGTCTCTAAACATCTAACAATTCCATGTGCACAAATGCAATCTACTATAACAAAAATGTGCTTTGGAAATGTCCTTCAAGTAAACGTTAATGACGCCATAAAAGGGCACTTGTCTGTTTCTCTTCCAGGTAGGATGACGATTCCCAACAGTCTTCACAGATGAAATGTGACAACCTGACATGCAATGTCCCTTAGTCATGTGACTACCCACCCTATGACATGCTCTCTTTATAACAATCCAACTCTGACAGACGTGCAGGGAGTTGATCTAGTTTAATACAGAAACAAGGATGTGTTTCCTTAACTCAAACAAGGCAGTGCTCACTCAAACATGGCTCCCTAACACTTCTGTGTAACATTCAGTTTGAACTGAGTGTGGGTCTTTTTAGCATCAATTCATCTGTGTAAATGGACATTTGTTTCCCTAAATGTCATCCCCATCTTGACTACTACACGTTGCTTGAGCAAACACTGAAGCAACTAAAGAAAGATAAGAGAAGCCTTAAAGTTGACTACATTTCCCTTAAACACAGGGTTTCTTGATTTTTATAACTAAAAAGAATTTAAGTTATAAGAAAACAATGCCATTCCTTGTTTCTTTATTAACAGTGAAATGAAAATTTCTCCACCATTGTATCTTTTGGCCTTCATTAAAAATCCCCTGCAGATGAAGGGAGTTTAAAAAATAATAATTACAGTGTTCATAGATTTCTGCTCCTAGGAAGATGTAGTAGATATGATCTGCCTTTATTCCTTCTAAGAACTGTCAAAACTCTGGAAGATGCATATAATAAATATGGTTGTGAAAGAGAAGGAATGAGGCAAGCATCAGGGACCTCGGACCACAGGCACAGGGCTGAGTTCCCTGGGCCTTTCTATATACAGACCTAGAACTGAAAGAGGGTATCAGTTTGGAAACACAGTGAGCCTGACAAAAATAAAAATGTTTTCTCTATCATCTAAGGCACAAATTAGGAAGACAGAAACCCTTCAGACAGTAGCTGCCCTATTCCAATAAAACTCTACAAGTATATAATTGGCGAATAAATGGGAAATCCATGTCTGCACGTGGCAGTAAAGACCCAGCAGAGAACGTAGGTAACCCTATCCCCATAGCATGTCAGTCCTCCCGCAAACCTAGAGGAACCATTAACTGTGCTGTACAGAAAATACATTCCTATACACTAGAGAAAAACCAAAGTTGCACTGTAAAGAGTGTTCAAGTAATCTACAGAAACACAGGAAAAAGAAATAGAGGGAAAAAACGGTCCTGAGGAAAAAAATAAAAGAAAATAGCAAACTTGAGTCAACAGGGAAAAATGTATTAAATAGAATGATTTGATTATACCATAGAGCAGATTAAAAATATGGTCCAAATACATGCTCAATACAAAGATCACAAACTGTTAAAAGCAAACGATAGCAAGGATAAAACATACCTACTGAAGTAAGCTACTGGATAAAGGAGACTTTAGAACACAGGCCAGTAGTAAAGACGGAGAGGAGCATTACAAGCTCACAAAAAATGTTATGTTAACATGAAAGTAAGGCGGTCTCCAGGGATTACGAGAGAGGAGCAAGAGAAGCCTACTAGACCTGAAAGGAGAAACAGGAAAGCCCAGAGTTAAACCCAAATCTCTCTCCATCTCTGAGGAAACAACTGAGAAAAATCACCAAGGAGTTGAGGCCCAGTTGACATGCGTGAAATAATCCACCTCTCAGTGACAGAACACACCTTCTTTCCCAGCGTCTGTGAATAACGTACCGAAATGGTCTAGCCTAAGCCGGAAAACACGTCCCAACAAATACCAAGGAGATGAACACATACAGGACATCCTCCAGCTGCAACAGAGTCAAACTAGGAGTCCATGATAGACAGCTGAGACGCTAACCTCCAAACACATGGAAACGAAGTCCCACACTTGCAAATAATCAGCAGGTCCAGACAGCAGTTGCAAGAGAAAATGCTTAAAATCCACTGAACCGGATGGAAATAAAAATACAATACCTAAAATTGTGTGCTGCGTCATAGAAGTAGTGCTGAGGGGAATTTCTTAAGGAACAAATGTACACTTTGGAAAGAAAGAAAGAAACATCCAAATCAATAAAAACAGCTCCCAAAGACACGAACCTAGTAAGAGTGAGCCAAACAACAGTTGAAGTGGAGACAGAGGAGGGCAGGAGTCAATGACGCTGGAAACAAAAAAGGCAAGAGTTAAAGAAACAAAGAGGTGCTTCTACTAAGAGATCAATAAAGTTCTTAAATCCCCAGCAATGCAAGCAAAGAAAAGAAAGGAACTCAAATTAGCAAGGTGAGGAATTAAAGGGCAGGGCTCTCTACAAACACTGCAGGCATCAAAGAGGTGATGTAGGGATCGTGCCTGTCATCCTGAACACATCTAGCAGTTCCCATAAAATAAAACAGCTCTCTGAAAAACACAAACTGCCAAAGCTCTCCCCATAGGAAATGCATCATTTGAATGGCTTTGTACCTCCAAGAGGTGGGATTTATCATCCAAACAGCAAAAGAAGAAAGTAAGTATTCAAACTCGGGTAGTTTTTCTGATTTGTCTACTTCATATTTAAAGATGACTGAAAAGTTCCACACAGTATCCACACAGAAAATGAAAGGGACAGGAAGGAAGGCATCCCGATTCATTTTATAGACCACTATTATTCTGATATTCAAACAAGCCACAGTGTGCCTAGAGATTGGAAAAGTGAAAATTCTTAACAAAATATTAACAACTAAAGTTCAAACATATTTTTAAAATTATATCCCACCACAAAGTAAAGATTTTCTGGAAAAAATATCACCCATCTCATTTGTTAAAAAAAAAGGAGAAAATTATGATTATATGCAAATACACTTGCAGATAATGCAAATAAATGCAAAAACATTTGACAGAATTCCACATTCACATGGATAAAACCTCATATGTAAAGAAAAAAACAGGAATGGAGCAGGGTCTGGTGTCAAAGAGCTGTCACCCCAGTTGTTAGGGAGACTAAGGGAGGATTATCACAGTATGGAGCCCCACTGGGCAGCAGACTGGCGTCAAGAACAGAATGCGTGACTTGGTGATGCATTGTCTCAAAAAGGAAAACCAAGGCAGAAAACTTGTCTAGCCTGTGCAGAACCCTGGGTTCAAACCCTAGACCTACAACTGGAAGAGTAGATGGTGACTTCAATCTGATGAGATGCATTCAGAAAAAAAACCCACAAAGCTAAGATCATTTACAATGGTAAACGACTAAAAGCCTTTTCTCTACAGTAAGAAATGGGCAAGAGCATCTACTGCTATTCAGCGAAACACTTAAATTCCAGCCAGTGCAACTTAAAAAAAAATGTTCTCATGCAATATATTCTAACTATGCTCCCTGCCCCACCATCTCCCAGTTCCTCCCAGATCCTCCCCATCCCTACCCACACTCAATACCATGCCCTTTCCTTCTTCCTTTCTAAGAAAAAAAAAACACTAGGGGAAAAAAGCAAATTTGATTTTTAAGGGTAATTAAATCCACACAGATTAGTAGGAAAAAATAACCCTGCCTTTTATTTGCAGGTGACATAATCTACACAGGAAAGCCTGCAGAATCTGTCCTCTAAATGCCAAGAGATAATGTAATTCCGACAACATGGTAGAATAGTAAGCACATATTCAAAAATTAATTTTATTTCTACACATTAGCAATAAGCACACGGAAACCAAGTTTTAAAACTTCATAGAGTGATTAAAATGAAATACTGAACTACATGTTTGTCAATGCATATATATGGTTGGAATACTCAAAATTATAAAGTATCATCCAAATAAAACAAGGGGTGGTAAAGAACACAAGCATATTTCTGTAGTGCAAGCTGCTGGGCAATAGGACACCCATATAAGACAGCTCACAACCACCTTTAACTCCAGCCCCAAGGGAGGAAGCAGCCTCTTCTGACCTCGGCAGGCATCCTCACAACTTAGCATATACTCACACAAACATACACAGATAACAATAAATGAAACACATCTTAAAGAATTATTATGTAGCTAGAATAAGCAAGATGACTCTTGGCAGATGGAGGACCACATTAGTTAATGGCGCAGAATTCAAAACTCAGAAAGAGACAAGCACAAACATGACCAACTGATTTTTGTTAAGGGTGCAAAAGCAAATCAAAACAGGGAATGATCTTTTCAACAAATAGAACAAAGGCAAAAAGAATTTTGGGGGAATATAAAAAACATGAAACTCAACTTCCCACTATACAACATCTTTAGATTTTACCTTTGAGATGACCATGTGGACAGTGAATGGAATCTATTTATAGTGTTTATTACAACATTCGTATATACAATATTCTTAAGTATTTTTCATTTATCGACTTTAAAATTATTTTTCATACAATACATTTTGATTATATTCTTTCCTCTCCCTGACTCCTCCCAGATCCTCCCTGTTGCAGAATATTTGTTTGCACTGTGTGAAGATGTGTCACTGATTGGATTAATAAAGAACTGAGTGGCCAATAGCTAGGCAGGAGAGAATGTGCAGGACTTCCAGGAAGGGAAAGAAACTCAGGATGAATCAAGGCACACATGAGATACCAGCTAGACATTGAAGAAGTCAGACATATGGCAAGAGGAGAGGTACCAAAGCTATGTGGAAGAACATAAATTTAGAGAAACAGGTTAATTTAAGTTATAAGAGCTGGTTGATAACATGCCTAAGCTAAGGCCAAGCTTTCATCATTAAAAATAATCTCCCTTCAGTATTTGTGAACCCAAAGAAAAGTTTGACTACACCTTCCCACCTCCCTATCCTACCCAACATCATGCTCTTTCTAGCTCTCCCTAAAAAAAAAAAAGAAAAAAGTCAAAAAAAATACCAAATCAAAATAAGCAAACACACAGATAGAACCTAAGAAACGTGGAACCTATTTTGTGTTAGCCAGCTACTCTTGAGCTTCCAATGCAATGGTTCAGGCATGACCTCGATTAAAATAAATTTTTTATTAAACAAACTTCTTGTATGTCTTAATTACAGAAAACCTCTTAATGGTACACAAATATTTGTATATGTACAATGTATATATAATAATCAACAGAGGAGTTAAATTTCTTTAGAAAAATGGTATGGTCATCAGTGGAATTTCCAAAAGCCCTCCAAAGAGCAGACTTTGAACTAAGTCGTGGGAAATGGGAGAAGTGTTCAGCTTTCTGCCCACCTCCACAGCTGCCCTTTGTAGAGACAGCCACCTTCGTTAATAGCGCATCTGAGAACCAACATTGGGTAGTTTCTACTGCAATATCTGTCTCTTACTGTCTTGCTATAATGTTACATCACTGATGCTTCATCATAGACCTGAAATTCTAGGGAAGCAAGAAATTACAGGAAAATACTGTTTCCAGAGGGGAGTGCTGATCTACTCAGACATTTAGTAATCACAGGCATTTCCTGATATGAGTTACATGCTTAGATATACGTTAAATATAATATAAAAATCATAAAACTCACCAAGAGAAGCATTCTGGGCTAGGTATCTCTTATAGAGAAGGGTTTTCAGGTTCGTTCCCGTGTAAGAAACTCTCATGTATAACGTCTCTTTATACATACAATGATTTGTGGGATCGTTGCCAAGATTTCAGGACCCTGTAGGGGAAATGGAAGCACATGTAAACATTTATAAAATTTCTCCCCAGTAATTTAAAAGTCTTCTCATAATGGAATTGCAACCGGTCTCCCTAAATATGAGATAAATTATAAGTCATTTCACATTCTTCGTAATTATTTTATTACCCTAGGAGAGGATTTCTGTGCCTTGGTGCTATTGTTACTGTGGGTCAATATACTGCGACTAAGAGTGCTTGGTGCTCTTCCAGATGGCCTGGGTTCAGCAGAGCATGCAATACATAAATTCAGCAGCACTCGTCCGACTGGATAAGAATGCACTGCCCACACCAAGCTAGAACAATAAAAAAAAATACCTCTAGGATTACCAAATAGGGCATTGAGGAGTGCAAAATTATCCCTGGGTTAGAACAACTGGTTCAGGAATGCTATTGTCGTTCTGAAAATAGCAACTGATATAGGAGAGGTTGAATAGATAGCCAAAAGTCAGGCTATATTAAACAGATGGAGCGTGGTATAAAACACAGACGGCCAGGATCTCACAATTTTCCACCACACCTACTTTCTTATTAAAGAGTTCTCCTCCTGGAAGGAAGGACAGAACCACAATTTAGAGTCACAAAATAATTTGAGGGGGCTTTTCAATTTACTTAGGGAAGGACAGAAACTATGGATTCAAAGGAGAACTTTCTAGGGTACATAAGGAGTAGTTAGTAGTAGTTTAGGGTACACAGGGAGTAGTAAGTGGATTCATCTTTTATTCCTATCTGTTGCAAATTCTGATATTTAATAACTTTCTTAATGTCATGTGTTATTTTGTGGTTCAAGATAATTCACATGTGTCATTATATTCTTATATTATATTATATTATGGTATTCTCATGAAATACAGCTTATTGCTGTCTTTTTTATCAAGAAACCTAGTGTGAATATGGTTAAGCAGTTTTCCTAAAGGCTTCAGCTTTGCTCAGTAAAGTAACAGACAGACAGACACACACACACACACACACACATGCACACACACACACACACACACACACACACACACAGGGCTCCTCGTCCACACTTCTAATAGTGCTCACTGCCTTTCACTTGATGGTGAGACATTTATAATTCTTTTCCTTGTCATCTTTTCATCGCTCCTCACCTACAGTGTCCCAGCCATCTGTATAAAGACCAACCTGGCATTCTCATCATTTAAGGTTTATTTGGGGGGGGGGGTGATCAGGCTAACACAGGGTATCATAGCACATACTCACCCAGGACTACCTGTGTAGCCCAGGCTGGCCTCCAGCTAGCTAACCTGCCTTCCAGGTGCTGAGATGACAGGTCTCAGGTACTCCCATCCTTTGCTTTATTCTCTAAATACCATTGTATTCCTATCTCACTTTCCAAACTTCCAAAGATCTTTTAGGACAGGAAGCATCTTCTTTTAGATTCCCATACCCAGCCTTGCATAAAAGACTACATTAAAACTTCCCGGTACACATGACAAATCAAATACCTTCTCACTCAATTCAATGCCGCATTCCAGATGTAACCTGGAAAAAAAGAAAAGGATTTGTGTATAAATTCCCCTGCACAGCGCCCACATCCCCGGTGCTTTATTCCACTTGCCAGTTCTCTACAAGAAGCTGGACATCAGTTCTGCTCCATTTTCACTAGCAGCGGACTAGATAGGGAACTTCATGCTCCAGTGTAATTTTACAGTTTCTCACAATGCAAAGAAGCATAGACTCCAAGTGGCATTTTTATAGAGGAGATTTTCATTTCCTACATCCAACATGGACTCAGATACACAGACAAATCTAAATGAAGGATTGATATATGTAGGGTGGAATAGTGGAAGAATGGGAAAAGAAAAATAATGTATTTATTATTAAATATTTTCTGAACTTTGAAAATGTCCCACTCTGTAATGTACTGAAACATTTCCCTGTTAGGAGGCATCTGATGTATGCAAAAGAAGAAGGAGGGGGAGTCGGAGGAAGAAGAAAGCAGGAAAAGGAGGAGGACCAGGAAGAAGAGGACTTGGAATGGAGAACAGGAAGCCTATGCTGGAAGTGAACGGCTGCATAGAAGAACCCCTGACTACATTTGACTTGGAATTCAGGGCACTAACCAAGGAAGGCCCTCCAGGGATAACCAAGTCTCTGTTAAGCCCTGCAAGAAGGATGCAATTTATCTGTGGCAGGAGACTAAGGATTGTTCCCCACACAAAATGAACAGACTAGACTGAGGACGAAAAGTCAACTATGCTGATGTAGGAGGCTCGTCGGAATCTAGGAAGAGGCTTAGAGACCAAGATAAGAACATTCAGGCCATCTTTTTCCAAAGAGGTAAGAAATACTCAGAACTGATGAACACACAAAGTCGCCCACCAAAGGGAGAAGGGCTGGAATAAGTGTGGGGAAGTGGTGAGGGGAGCTTAGGAGGCTGTCGTGGTTTCCCAAGAGATAGAAACAAAGCAATTAAGGGAAACCTGGAGGAACTGTAGATTCTTTAGTTCTTGAGCACGCTAGATATAGAGGCAAAGGTAGAAACTGAATTAAGACCAACACGATAGCACTGACAGGGTCATCTGGATAGATATTGGGTTACTCACTGAGGAGAAAGCAGAGGAAAGCATTCAGGAGATACACAGGACAGTAGGGCATATGTCTCTAGCTGATTCTGACTTCCCACCAGCATGCTAATTAAAGTGTCAAAATAGCAACCTCCCAGGAGCCCAGCTTTTGTCCTGTCAAGGATTCCAGGATGGACATTGTGCCCAGGGTACCATCTACACCACTGGCCATAGCTCATTTAGTTGCTCGATGGGACTTGATGTTAAATGTAGATAGATAGATTCAGAAGGCCTTACCTCCCAACCAAAATGGGAAATCAAAGCACTGGTGGATTAAGCGTGTCTGTCTGCCCAGATGCTCTACCCACCACATCAAAGGCATTTCGCACTTGCCATAGGGGACAGCTTCCACAACCTTGGAAATAAGTTTGAAATGTATGAGCCCCTTGAAACCGCAGAATGGAACTGAGTATGACTTGAATTATGGAAATACATTATATTCATCATGGGGGAAACCCAGAGCAAATTGTTGGAATTGGGGCCTTTTAACAAAAGAAATAAGAGACCACAACCAAAATTATTAGACGACAAAGTAGACTTTTCAGATCCTGGGATAGGAAACCATGTCTATATACATATATGGGTCTATAAAAAAATGTTCACCCAGGCCATAACTTTTTACTAGTTTTCCCCGCATTTAACAATGCCAGTTTCACCCCTTTGCACTTCCCTTCGGGAGTAATGGTTGCAAAATGATTGCTCAGAAACAAGAGTGCCCTGGACCCAAGTAAGGTTGCCGTTCGCATTAAGGAAGACCGCAGTCTACTGTTTTGAAGTAACACAGTAAGATTTTGTTGAAACAAAAGCTAATTGTTATCACTTATTTAAAACACAATACAGCTGATCACCTGTAATTTTGAATTTTGCTTTTAATCTGTCATGGTTTGGGGGGATAATAACTATATATTGGAATGCCAAGTAATTAGTCCTATCCAATCACAAAAATAACCATTTATCTATACAGAAATTATCTTAATGTGTATAACTGTTTTATGGGAACCATTTGGATGTTTATATGTGACTTTTAAAGGGGGCATGCTACCCATGGGAAACTGAAGTGACATCGCCAGTACTTTGAGACCATCTAGCCGTGAAGGGTGATACTAAGCCCTCTACCCATATTATCGCCTTCAGGTTTCCTAGGTCCCAGTGAAAAAGCCACCATTCTCTTCTTTCTAGAGAGAAGAAAAGTTATGTAGGTACATGAGGTCATTCAGTCGATAAGAAAGAGCCTTAGACTTAGCTTCTAGCAATTCTGATTCACTCTGCCTACAAGACTTGTGCTCCTGAAACTCAAAGCCACGGCATGCTCCTCAGAACATTTTAAAAAGCTCAGAAACTTCTTGGAGATGCTGTTGAAAACTCTGGGTAGCAGAATGTCCATTTTTATGCCTGCCATGTGCTGGCAACACAATAAAAGTTAAATTCATTGGCATCTGTAATATAAGAACTAATGGATTTAGTATTCTCTGAAAATTATGGGTTTTTTTCCAAATGTCACCTTATGTTCCACACATATTTTCAAAAGGGAATGTTAAGGTTTTAAAGGAGGGCTAAACAAAATTGTCAATATAGTTTTATCCAGGTACCAAAAAAAAAAAAAGAAAGAAAAGAAAAATAGACATATGCACAATCTCCTGCCTTATGGGTTACTCCGCCAGTTGAGCCGCGATAATAATTTACTATTCTAGAATCCAGTTATTCTTCCCACTTTGACATAACTGCCATGTTATTTCACTCACATATTCTTCTGTTCATCCTAGTAGCCAGGGGCCATTTTTCATCCCGTTCATCTGCATCCGAAATTACAGGTTTTGATGCCACCGCCACAGCCTGTGTTTTAACTTTGAAATATATTGTAGCTAACTCTCTAGGATGGCTGGTCTAGTTCATGATTCAGTCTAACTGCAGCTGCGGTTTTCCGAAGGGCCTCCACCAACAAAATGCTGTTCTGTGTTTATACAGAGAAACTCCAGGAGCTCAAGCCTCCAGCTCATGCTGAAAGGGCTTCAGCAAACTGTCTTGGGGCTCTTCCTCCCCTGGTCACAAAGGTCATCTGTGATCTTTACATCATTGAGCTTCGTTTCCATCCTTCATGGTTTTCAAACCCTAACAGCAAATTCAAATGGAACAAATATGCTTTCTTTCATTCTCCTTGCTGCCTGTAAGCTACCCAAACATGAAAATGAATCTTTCTGAGGACATAGATAAGGGTGGGCATTGCCACCCTGCCCACCGTGACACCCCCAAAACAGAGTGAGGGATGTCTTTAATGCTTGCAGAACACAGTTTATTCACCCATCAGGATTAAAGGAACTGCCCAACACAAAAGATGGCGGAGGCCTTCCAGCTGGAAGATGGTTGGAGAGAATCAGTCATTATTTGTTGTCTGCAAGGCAAAAACCCTTAAAACATTTGCTTGTGGCCATGCAAGAGCACTCGTGAGTTAATTCTTTATGTCTTTCATTCACCAAAAGTCCACTGAGCAGGCATTATACCCCAGATCCTGTCCAGGAGGGAAGAGATGAGGAGATAAGAATAAGATGCCCCTGCCTTGGGAAGAGCATAACCCAGTGGGCAGGGAGGCGGTGTGCCACTCACTTTTCTATTGCCATGCTGAAACACCAGGACCAGAAGCAACTTACAAACCCAAGTGACTATTGGAGCTAATATTCTCAGAGGGGAAACCTATAAATGCTGGTGGGAGAAATGTGGGCAGCACCATTCCTGTGCATGGAACCCGGGTTTGAAATCTGAACTGAACAATAATGGAAACGATGATTTAAGTCGTAGGCATGCGTCTATTCATTTCTCTCTGTCCAGCTAGTGTGTGTGTGTGTGTGTGTGTGTGTGTGTGTGTATGTGTGTGTGTGTGTGTGTGTCTGCTTCAAGTGCCTGCTTTGACTTCTCCAGGAACAGGAAGCACACAAGCAAGATCAAGACCAAGGGATAAAGTTTTGTGCAAAGATGGTGTATTCCTATTGACACATTTTAGGTCCCTGTTATTAATAGCTCCCTGCCTTTTAAAGGGAAGGAAACAAGGATTTATTCTGCACTTAGGCTATGTCAGTGACACATAAAATATTGCTGCATTCCTCAGAACGTGTGTGGAAATACTCTGAGCAAAACCTCCCGGATTCATCGCTGTCTGAAATTCTCGGGATACATTTTTGACTTTGAACCGCAGCCTGCCACTGTATTCTTTACATTTCCTGTTTTTTTTCCCTTTTGTTATTCTGTACAGCATAAATAATTAACCAGGCTGCTCCGAATCAATCTGGATGACTCTAAGTTCTGGATTCTGTGTTTCCCAAAGTCTGCCCCATCTCCTATGCCAGCTTCTCGGGCCTCAACCTTCCTATTGCTGCAACCCTTCGGTACAGTTCCTCTTGCTGTAATGACCTTCAGCCATAAAATCATTTCCTTGCTACTTCATAACTGCAGTTTTGCTACTGTTATGAATCGTATTGTAAATATCTGATACGAAGGGTATCTGATATATGACCCACAAAGGTGTTGCAACCCCCAGGTTGAGAATTCAGTTTACACCCAGCACTGGAAGCTTGGCAAGACAAGCTCAGTACTTCCTGAAATGCACCCGATCGATTCCTCTAGATTAAAGTCACGCTCAGATTTTCATTATTTGGAACAGAAAGTGTGTGTCTGAGACCCAGAGGTAAACATGAACAAAATGCTGCTTTTACACATAAAGGAACAGCCTTCACCTTGAAGTCTCCTGGGAATTTTTACAAATACTTAAAAGGGGTGTAAAAGAATCTATATCTATCCCCCCACAAGCCCTCATACGTACACACATGCATTACCAAGTGCAGGGATATGCACCGTAGCCACAGCTTACATGCCTCTAAGTAATATTGTATTGATTTATAGTTTGCACAAATTGCAATAAATGGCATTTTCTGTTATGTGGTGGGTAATAGATTGTTCTGGAGTGAATACAAGTCCATAATTCATTCAAGGTCTCTGCTGATGCTATAAACTAAAGCTCAAACCTAAGCAGTTAATCTATGGCAGTTGAATGCAAAGAATGAGTTTCAGGATGGTGTTCAATTTGGTGACTATTATTTTAGCTGAAGTTTAATTAACTCGACATATGTAAGAGGTAAAAGAAGTATTTTCGGGGCCCTTTGCCCTTTCTCCCACCTTCTTGAAGTCTTTTTTCTCTACCTGGCCCTCCAGAATGATCATTTCCTACTTCAACACCAGACTAGGAACAAAGCAAGGCTGTTTCAGAGACTGCCGGCGCCACTCCTTTCTACTGCAGAGCCTAGGCTCGAGGGAAATAGGCTGGGCTGTGCTATGTGTCACATCCCCTCACGCCATGCATCTATCAGAGGTGCAGTGGCCTAAGCAGCCTAAACTTAAGATGCCTGGGGAAAGGATAAAACGTTTTCAAAGACTCAGTATCCCTCCCTGTCGCAAGGATCCTCTGACTCCGCCCAACTTCATCAGTCAGAGATTCCCAATCTCCTGGACAATATGCTGATCCTCCGGAAGGCAGAGATGAGCAAGCTCAAATTGTAAGGGACTCCACGGGAACAATGTCTTCACCCATCCAGCAATCACAAAGAAAAGCCAAGCCCTTCCTAATGGATGATTCCCACTGCAGAGTTGGAAGAGGAGAAACAGAACACCGTGTGACCTAGGAATTTTCTAACTTGACTGGTCTTCAGTGACCATCTCCTCTAACTTTTTCTCCTGAAGACACAACCAAGTGTGCGATGTCAACCAATGACCACGAAGGCATGAGTGGGTGGTGTTAGCCAATTAGCATGAAGACACAAGCGCGCAGGTGGTATCAGCCAATTAGCATAAAGACATGAGCAAGCGGGTGGTGTCAGTCAATACCCATGAAGACAGGAAGTAGTCAAGAACATTATTCATTAACTATGTAGGAGGGGCAAAATTTAATCAACTAAGTATAGAATAAAAATGTACTTTTTACTTTTCCTTATACAGATGAAAAATAAGCTATGTATTTGAAGAAATGATAAGAGGGCCAATTCACCAAGAAGAGCTAATGTTTACAAATATACATTTACCCCTCAGAGCTGTGAGAGACATAAAGAAGAAAATGGCAAAACAAAACTGCAAACCAGTGTGACCCACAACTGTAACTGGGAAACAATAATGTTCCTCTCTCAGAAGACAGGGAACCATCAATGAAATGGAGCCAAATGATACCAAAATGGATGCAGTAGAAAAAAAGGATTTCAAATTGCATGGAACATTCATCCAAACAAATAATAATACCTTTGGTTATTAAAAAAATTCATGAGCTTATCAATAACACAAGTATATCCTTGAAAGTAAGCAGGGCTGTGGTGGTGTACACTCAAGAGGCAGAGGCAGGCGGATCTCTGTGAGTTCGAGGCCAACCTGGTCTACAGAGCGAGTTCCAGGACAGGCTCCAAAGATACAGAAAAACCCTGTCTCAAAAAAACCAAATAAATAAATAAATAAATAAATAAATAGTGAATGAATTGAATTTTTAAATGAATTCAGAAATATAACAAGACATTTAAATGTCTGAAATGTTTAGAAGCTGAACAAAAATGGAACTACAATGTATCAGTTTTCTTGCTACACCTGGACCAGTGCTTAGGGAAGTTTGACGGCATAAAATAACAAGTTAGGACGAAAAGCTCGTGAATAAACAGTACAGACTTCCACCATAGGGCAGTGAGAAACAAGGGTGAATATAGGGGTACCAAACAAAAACATGTTAATGTCATTGAAAATAGACAATTGATAGGGAAATGTGGAGGCCCAAAAATGTGAGCCTATTCCAACTTGTCTGAAGGACAGAGAATTTAAGGTTACTCAAGGTTGTTGGCAAGTGTGGATACACAGCCTGACCTAGGGTGTGGTTACTTGGTGTTTCTGGACATTAAGATGGCCCATACAGGTAGATCCACTCCAACCTGACCAAAGATTAGAGAATTCAAGCTTACTTCTGCTCCTTCTTTTGAATTAGGAGGTTTGACCTAGGGAGTGACTGCCTTCAGGATACTTGGTCTAGGGTGGATTAACTGACCAAACAATAGAATGTTTTTCTCATGAATTAAAGGCTTGATGTCTCAAAGTGTTGAAGCAAATAACTATTTTGGTTGTCCCTTGTATCATGTTAAAGCAGCCTTTTTCCCCTTTTTGTATTGGGATATAAAAGTATATGGAAAGTTAAACATGAGGCAGACTCAGGACTCAGACTCAGAAGAAGAATTCAGCATTCAGTATTTGCTGAGTTGACTTCCCACTACTATCCTGTGTCTCTACTATTCTTTCTTATCTCTGTTCCTGCTACTTAACATTTTCTAATCCTCACGCTTCTACCATGGACCTTACAAACCCACCCGGCTAGGATTGCAACAGAAGTCACCCCCAAAAAGGTGGCTCTCAACAAATGGTGCCCAAGGTGGGATGGCCCGTGACAAGGAAAAATAACTAAGTTCAAGGTTATTAGAAAAATCAGTAAGACTTATACATCTCGACCAAGATGAACAGGTTATAAAAAGAGTGAGCAAACGTGCAAAAGGTCAACAAAGTGACAGAGATATACCATTAGAGACAGAATGGCCATTGTGGTGGCATATTATGGCAATGCTATGCACATAAAAGTTTTAACTTAGGGAAGGGACCAGTCTTCAAACCCTCAAATTATCAAAGCTCATTCAAGAAAACAAATAGCATAAAAACCATCCCATAGGAGAAATTTAGTTGTTGTTTTGCTTAATCATCAAGAATGAAATTTCCAAGTCCAGGGGGGTTTTACGGTGAAACGTCCCAAGCTTGATCTCACAGTGTTTAAACCAGAGAGGGCAGAATGTCTCTGTAAATAGAAGGACTGTTTTCCAATACCTTTCGTGGAACTAACATCACTCTGATAATAAGAAGAAGTGAAAATGATACAAAAGAAATCCATGGCCTAAATTTAACATCCATTCACGAACTAAAAGAAAAAAAAATCTCAGCACTTAAGAACATAAGGAATTTTATCAGACTCATAAAGTGCTGTTAGTTCTAGAGCTGATGTCATATTTAATATACCAAGAGACACGTTGCTTTTCTACTTAGATCAGAAACAAGACAAGGATTTTCATCTCACCACTTCTATGGATTTTGTACTGAAGGTCTTAGCTAATGGGGTATTGTTCAAGGAACAAAAATGAATATATATATTGGAAAAATGGAATTGAAATTGCTCCTATCCAATGATGAAATACAAACTAAACTTCCTGTTTAAATATAAAAAAGTATAAATAAAAAATCTCAATAAATATATTATTTAAATATCCTGAAACAAAGAAGGGACTTTATCAATATTACAGATGACAGATCCACACTATTTCTGTAGATTAACAATATAAAATTAGAAAGTAAACTGTTTAAAATAGTATTTGCAATGAATGATTACAAAAATGAAATACTTGGGAGTAAATCTTATAAAACACCCTGAATCAGAATTTCTGCTGCCAACAAATCTTTGGTTGTGTAACATTCTCTAGGAGCCTGGTTCTCTTAGAGAAAATTGGCTCTCCCTCTCCCAGCAGCTAACAATGGCCAATAGTTCCTTGGTAAGAGATGGAACTTCATTCTCAGCTCCTCTCTCTGTGCTGGCATTTCACCGACTTGTGTGAACTCCATGTGTTCTGTCATAGCCTCTGTGAGTTCACACAATGGCCACCGTACAGCTGCTTTGCTGTGTCCACACAGCACGGTTTCCTGGTGGTTACCCCCTACCTCTGGTTCTTACGTTCTTTCTGCGCCTTCTTTGTCTTTGTGATGTAGCGTATGTGTTCATTAGGCCTGAGAGTTCAGTAGTTCACGGCCCCTGGACCAGTCGTGGGTCTCTGTGGCAATCGCCATCTACTGAGAACAGAAGCTTCTCTGGAGAGGACTGAGCAATGCATTAGCCTATGGGTATAACATGTGTTTAGGAGTGTGCTTAGTATTGTGTGCATTTAGACGAATAACTTTAATAAGTTCTCCTCTAGGGTTGATGACCTGTCAATCCATAGTGCGTGGTGTGGATTCCATACTGTGAGGTGGGGCTTAAGTCCATCAGAAAGTAGTCGGTGACTCCCATTAAGTTAGACTTAAAAATCGTCCTTTGCATTTCCGCAGTTCTAAAAAATGGAAAATTGTAAGCTTCTTACAATGAGTCATATCTAAGATTGAGTCAGTTTGTGAAGGGTTTCCATCTGGGCAATTGAAGAAATACGAGAATAATGAGAAATAACAGAGAAAAGCAACTTGGATGGACAGGATAGAGTTTCAGTAGAATAAATCTAAGTAGAATTCTATAGCCAAAATAGTCAGGACAGGTAGTCAGTCATCAGAAGGAAGAAAGGTGCCAACACTTGAATCTGAATATTCAAATTCCAATAAATATTTGAAAGAGGCCTCGCTGTGTCAGACAGCATCAGGAAAATGCAACTCGAATCCACAGGTGATACCACACTACACAGTCATAGAATTTCTAACCAAGACAGACTTCTCGTGTCAAGAAACATGTTTGTCAACATGTGAAGAGTCAGAATTCTCATCTCTTCCCATGGGAGGACATCGATATCTCCCACACTGGAAACTTATTTGGCATTATCAGCTGCAGTGGGAAAACTCACAGCCTGTGACTCAACCGTCTCGCTCTGAGGATATGGTTGTTTGATACCAAAATCCACGTGCTAGGATTGATCCATGTGGCCCCTCCCACAGCCATGCTGTATCAGTTTCCCATTGATAGTGTGGCGATGAACTTCACGGCTTATAGAAACACAGGCAGATTTTCAGATAGTCTTAGTTCTACATTTTAAAACATGTCTGTTGGGTAAAAAAAATTAATAATGATAATAATAATAATCATGAGTCATCAGAGCTTTTGTCCCTCTGGAGAAGCCATGGGTGACTGGTGTCCTTGCCATTTCTGGACACAAGGCACAACGTACAAAACACACCTTGTTTCCGTCACATCTGCTTCTCTGAGCTTGGCCCCCTTGCCTTCCTCTTAGATATATATGGGAAGAAACGAGAGAAGTGTCCCTAAGTTCAAACACACAGCAATTAGCATGAGGACATCTTTGGAGAGCTGCTATTCTATCTATCACAGACTCCAGGAAGCTTCGAGACGGGTCAAAAACAAAAACTGGGGCGAGACTGACTGAAATATAACTCCTGCCCTGGAGTAAGACACAGCCATGAGAACAAAACACCACCGACTGTAGACAACATCATGAATGAATTGCAAACCTTAGGACACCTGACGGTAGCAAGAATGAATCATCACGGGGAGGTGCTTAGTCTTACTGTAACCTGATATGCCCTGTGTTGTTGAAGCCTGCCCTTTTCTGAACAGAAATGGAGGAGGGGTGGATTAGGGGTGGAAACAGAGGGCAGGTGTGGGGGGAGGAGGGGGGTGTTGGGAAGAGAGGAGGGAGGGGTAACTGTGGCCAGGCTGTAAAATTAATTAGTTAGTTCATTAATCAATTAAAAATAAAATAAAAATGAACAATCCTGATTATGCATAATATTTTAAAGGAATTCCACATCCTAAACTACTATAGAGCAATGAGCCGTCTCTGGTTATATGCAATCCCTGAACTAATATTATAAGCATAAGACTGAGTGGAAACAACCATCCAGAAACAAGATTACAGGCATGCATCTGTATACAAGAAGAGGCACAGATAATCTAGCGATAAAAGTGAAGATAGTTGTAATTCTCCCAGTAGGACCCACGCCTAGTTAGGAACAGGAGGGGATTTGAAAGGAGCTCAATGGTACTTTATGCCTTGATCGGGGAGCTGATTCACAAACCCTTTCAATTGGAAATTTTTCCTCAAAGGCACATTCATCTGTTATATAGTTCATATCAGTGAAACTCATGACGTTTGTTTCTAAAGGTTCTAAAGAACAAGGGTGCCCTGGGTGCCTATAAGTATTTAGCGCCATGAGAAAAATATACCCTAGAACCAAGACAGGTTAAACCTGCAAGTGGAGTTGCCTAACTTGTTATATCATCTGTTCCATGTTAACCTTTTGGTCCTCCGTTTCCTCCTCTGAAGGGAGGGGGACAATAATCCTCCCCGCCTCTGCCCCTCTGAACCGTGTGTGTGTCACGTGCGTGAAGACAAATGAAACACGTAGGGTGCCAAGATGCTGCTTCTCGGCCTCATGGTGAAATCTGGGCTCCGGAGAAGCAAAGGCGGCCACTGCACCAAAGAGAAACAATGACCTCAGAAGTTGTTCTTCTTCTGCCTTCCCAGTGCCATGTTTAAGTACATTTGCCAAGCACTCCACACCCTGAGTGACTGGTGAAGAAGTGGTTCTTTGTTCCTTTATAAACACTGCCTGTGTCTCCATAAAACTGCCAATTTCACTGAGAAAATCTTTTCTACAAAGGTGAACGGCCTCTGACTGAGAGCTATCGTCCCCAGGGAAACGGCAAGAACAGGGTGAAGGCTCAGCTGCCCACAAAGGCGAGGCAGCCTGGAGCACCTCCTCCAGGCTTCAAGATTTGTCTGAAGGCCAGACTTCCAATGAGTCTCCTTTGCCCTCGGTGAGGCATCTGGAAGAAAGATGAACGCAAACCCAGCTGCAAAGTGGGGTCTACAATATAAGAATAAGACACACTTGAGATCTGGACTGAGGCTTGGGACTGAAAAGACCATTGAAGGCATGCTGGGCCCTTGAGTCAGTAGCACTCATGGTGAGGTCACTGAGACCCACACACGGACTATTTTATGGTCATTTCCCAAGACTTTATAAGTCATGGTCACATTCTGCATGCTCACTGGGACCTTGAATTTATGACTTTTGATTCTTAGTTTGATTATTTCTTACTCTCATTTTTTTATGGTCACTGGCAACATTTCAATGTCATTTAAGTGTGTGTGTGTGTGTGTGTGTGTGTGTGTGTGTGCGCGCGCGCGCGCGCGCATGCATGTACACACAGGTTGTACATGCACCTGTATGCCCATGTGTGTGGAGGCCAGAAGTCAGTCTCAGCTGTTATTCCACAGAAGTTGACCACCCTGTTGTGGAGATGGATCGCTCCTCATCCTGGGTCTTGCCAAGTAGGCTAGGCAGGCTGTTCAGCAGGCCCTGAGAGCCCCCCCTGTCTCTACTTCCCTAGCTGTAGGATTGCAAACGCTTGCCCCATGGCCACCTTTTTAATGTGGGTTCTGGGGATCAAACCTAGGTACAAACACTTTACCAAATAAGCCAATGTTATTTAACTTTTGACCAAGCCCCAAGGTGTGGGCTACTTCTATTATAGTCTCCTTTCCACTGGCTCATCTTACTGCTTTACGTGATGGATATATGCCTCTGTTAGGAACAGGGTTTCCTTCCCCATGCCTAGATAAACAAACACCCCCTGATGTTTGTTTGAGAAACGAGCATCTGCCTGCTGGCCACCAATCACGGGAAGCAACTGACTCCTTCCCACTTTTATTTAATAATTGAATTGAAAAATCTCTCATCACAAATGGTGTCAGATTCCATTTTGAATCTAATGATGTCTTTTTGTTAACCAGTAGCATTCATTCGCCTCTGGCTCGTTCTTCTCTTCCACGGGACAGGGCAATTTCCTCCTGGCCATCCAAAGGTGGCTCTCTACAATGCATCCAGACTTCTGTTAGGCACTCAGTCGGTTGTTTTCAAACCAAATACAGGAAAGAAATGTTGAAAGATCCCCAAAAGTAACTGAGAAATTAATTATTGCTTTATCCTCATTTTACATCTAACAGAACTTGCTTCTCCAAAGGCCCAAGGAGTCATCCTATCTTGTGGGCACAAGACAGTAACTGAAAAGCTATGAGTGGTAGCCAGGCCACAATGTAAGGATGTATTTTTCACATTGCTTCATTTTGCTGTGGCGGTTGCTCTCTTTACTTCACCTCCTGCTCGAATTAAAAAAAAAAAATCTAAGTTTCAAAAATGCAAGCCATTCCTCATACAATGTCCAAACTTAACTAGATTGAAAGGGAAGGATAAATCATGATCTCAGGCATGCATTCAAATCTGTGAACAAAACAGGGGGTGCCCCCTCTAGGAGCAGGGACACCACAGACTGGATGTACATCCATGTGTGAAGAGACAGAGGCGCTAGTGATCACTCTGTGGGCATGGCAGATTACTAACAGAGTCGCTCTTGCCAGAACTGGGCTTGAACTTAGGCAGTTTGGATCCAAGCTCCAGCTCCCTCTCAGGCAAACAAGCACAGCCCAGATGATCTTTGCAAAGAGCCTGGAGGGGCTGGATGCAGGCTGCCCTTTCCAAAGCGATTTAGCAATCGCAGGAAGAGAGAGATAGGGCTATTGCACAAAAGAAAACGCAGGCCAAGAAAAGTATTTTTAGGGAAGGAGAGTTTTCAGACCAGTTTTAGCCTGATGGGAAAGAGCTGCAGGAAGCGGAGAGATTAAAGATAGGAGGGATGGGGGTGGCAGTGGGTGGAAAGTCCCCTTGCCCCTGCCAGAGGGTTGTAATGCATACAATCCCAAAGATGGGTAGACAGACTCAACGTTGAAAGGAGATAAGATTCGGAAACAAGGACAAGGAACAAGCAGAACACGGGTGAAGATAAAAATAAATTTTGAATCAGAGCAACGGGAGGTTGAGAGTTCACCGTATATGGCTTCAAGGATCTCTGTGAAATAGGAGGTAATTTCATCTGTTGAGGGGAGGGAAGCACAGGGCTTGGCTGAACCGTGTAAAAATGCCTTAGAACACCTGTTCTCAGGGCCAAAGCAGGAACGCAGAAATCAGTGCAAGGCTGGCTGAAGCTGCAGTTCGGGTCCAGTCTGACTGTGCTTCCTTAAGCAGGGCCCTGAGAAAAGGGGGCTTGGGATTTGACACTTTATTCTCCTCCATAATTACTGCTTGATACAGGGAGTTTATTAAAGCTCTCTTGCTTCATTTCCCCTATAAAACAAGTTAATAATCCTTGCCCCCTTCCTATCCCATAGGACTTTAACGAGCATTAATTAATATCTTCAAAGTGTCCCGAGCGCCTTGAGAAAGTGCTCTGTAAGGACTTCTTTTCATCGCACTTCGCATTCTTGCAATTGCGTTTCCCCACCCTCTGCAGAGTGCAGAGAAGGAGTGGAGACGCACTCTTGCCAGCTTCCTTGCTTGACTCCAAACTGCGTCCACAAAACTGCAGAAACTGCCATCCGATAATTGCAGAACACCTCGGGCACATAAAGAAGGAACGACAGTGTTCTGCGGGGGTGGGGGGTCGTCACACCGAAAAGAAATATCATCAAATATTCAACCACAAGCACAAGTTGGGATCTTTTTAGGGGCCATTGC
This sequence comes from Alexandromys fortis, assembly GCF_014885135.2. Taxonomy (NCBI): domain Eukaryota; kingdom Metazoa; phylum Chordata; class Mammalia; order Rodentia; family Cricetidae; genus Alexandromys; species Alexandromys fortis. The sequence continues at coordinate 12,712,161 of NW_026067896.1, forward strand.
TGCATCCAGTGCAAAGAACCAAACAAGACTTTCCCAAATGGCTCTCTCCCCTAAAATGCCAATGACCAGGCAGGAAAAGTCAGGGTTCCTAGGAAAAAATACAAGCCACAAGCACTGAACACTTATGGCTTAATATAAAATGTCTCAATATGAGGACATTTACTGCGCTACAAAGTTTCTTCTGACTTCGCCTTTTTAACTCCTAAATCCTTAATTTATTTCTTCCCTGTTATTATTCGCAAATCTTTTGGTCACCTATGCGTGTAGACGCTGTAGCTCAAGACGATGCACTTAGCCTCCACCTGGACACGCATACAGTCTCTGTTCGGTATCTAGGAGGCTGTCGCCCTCTTATTTAAATCTCTTGATGACCAGACAAGCATGGCTAGAAGTCTATACCCTCTCCCATCTTCCTGTATTGAAATTATTTATTTGCATCAGGATATGGCGAGCAAGCGGTATTATTTGGTACTGGAGCATTTTTCTGACCCTGATCTGAATGGCTTCTGTCACAATCTAGTTAGCCCACGAGGCGACTTGATGAAGCCATCAGGATTCTCCCGAGGGGGAGCAGTTACTTTTACAGATTCATTTCTGATAAGGGAGCAGCTGCTCGTTATAGGACCCACTTGCTTATGATTAAATGGGAATGAAGTTCTTACGCGCCATAAGTTTTTGCCAAAGTTGTCCTCTTTCAGATTGGCTGGAGCTGTGAGAGGTAACAGTGGACTCTCGCGATACAGGGTGGAAATTAGAAGCTGGCAGTTTCCGCAGGCTATGTAAGCCAGGCTGCTCGCTAGTTTATTGTTTGATGTTACCCCAGGACCCAATAACGTAGTAAAGCTATAGTTAGCTGACTGTGTAAAGGAAGACGGGAGGAGGGCAGTCCTGCTGTATAGAACAAAGGAGATTTCTTGAGGATGACGTCCCAGAACCTACTGTACTGAAGTCTCAGGCCAGGCATTCAAAGGACCGCGATTTAGATTTTGTGAAGTGAGGCTGGTCTTGGAGCCCTGAAACCATGTGGAGAAACCTCAAAAATTCTTGTGGCCACTCCACATCTAGAAACTTCTGGAAGATTGCATGTGCGGCTCTGAGGCATGTTCAAAATTACTTTTACAATTCCTCAAATTTGTATTACCTAAAACTATCAAAACCCCAATGTTCTTTGTGTTTTCCATGTGAGTTCTTATGTCATTTGCTTGAGACCAGGCCTGAAATCACTTTTACCCTGGTGGAAATCACGCGCAGTAGTTTTTTCCCCCAAACAACTTCACAAAAATAATACCGCCATCAGCGTCCAAGAAGTCTATCCCAGGGTAGAGAGAGGACAGAGATGTGAGGGTAACATTTGGGAGTTCAGAGAGGTACAATATAAAACACAATGCAAGCAATCAAAGAAGCAGAGTGCAGACACCTCCCAGACAAAGAGCAATGGATGTCCCAGTCACCCATGGTAGCAACTTGTATACTTAGGACATTCTCTTCTAGAATCTTGCCTATTTCCCAGAAGGAGAAATGTCCACACCTCCTCCCTTCCAATCTGATCAGGTCTCTGGGACTAAATGGCCAGTCATTCACAACAGAAGTGACGCTACATGATTTTTGAGACCAGGCCACCCAAAAGCCTCCCCACATTCACCTTGTTCTTGCTCACCCTGAGGAAGCCTGAGAGCGAGGTGACCTACTGCATCGGAACACTCTTCCACACATCCAATTCTCCTGTTTTGTTCTTCAATGATCTACTGGTCTCCCTGTTTTAATAACTGCTGCTAAGTGAAATGTCTAATACCTGATATGGGGAAATATCTTCCTCAAACCAACCACCCCCAACACTTTATTGTACAAAGTGGTCATTAAAATCAAGAACATAAATTTCCTGTTCAACAGGGAGTCAGTTCAAGAGAACCATTTTCCTTCCAGCATTGATTGTAGTAATGACAGTGAATTCTATACATTGAGAATGAGGAGGTCAGGTCAGCAAGTGTTCTTACCACATAAAGTATGTGAGTTTTTATATATATCTGCACAAAAACATCATGCTACATTCCATAAACATATACTTTATCAGTTTAAATTAGCTGACATTTAAGCCATTAAAAGTTAACATCTTATGAATGTGTAAATGTCGAAGTACCAAGTGCCTAAGGTGGTTGCAGCAAGGTTGCGTCTTTTAGGTTGTAGTCTAATTCAATATACACACGTTTACACACATTTTCTTAGAGACTTTACCAGATGATAAGTGTTGGGAATTTCAATAACTTTTTTCTAAATAACGAGTGATTTTTTTTTCCTTTGGCAATCTACAAACAAAACCACCCTACTTTCCTTGTTATTGGAGCCATCTGCGTTGCCATGTATTCTGATTGTCTATAGATCACAGCAAGGATCTGGTTTTCCTGTTATGATCTATTTTTTGTCTACCTGGCCAAATGCTATATCTCTTTACATAATATAGATATATTCTGTGAGAAGAACCCCATTGTTATTCTTATTTTTCAGAATTGTATTAGCTATTTTCACCTATTTAATGTCCTGGGTAATTTTAGAGATATTTGTCTTCAAAGGTTGGAATTGAATTAAATTGCATTAAGCTAGTACACTAATCTAAGGATTATATAGGGGACATAAAAATTCTCAGTTAAGCTCAAAATACTACCCAGGCAGGCAGGCAAGGCTGGGAAGATGGCCTGGGCTTTTCAGTGCCTTTAGACAGAGAAACTTGATTCTCACTCTCTGCTTCAGATACTTCTTGTACAATTGACAGGTGGCATCATAGATCTAGCTGGAGCTCACCCTGGCTCCGAGCAGCCTAGAGGGCTCAGTGTTTTATCCCTGCCTTTGAGCCTCAGTGTGCTGCGGCCTTCGGACTGTCTCCCAGTTATGAACTCTGCCCTAGCATACCGTCATCATTGTCTTAATTGGAGCAGCTGTGACTACCCACAAGCGATCTTCAATAAGCTGGGGCCTGTTGAAGTTCTCTTGTGGAAAGAAGAGGTGGGGGATCATTAGACCCTTAGAGGACTCTCCAGAGATTACCTCCCGCTTGTGTCCCCTTCCAGCTGTATGTAATTCTGGCCCACTGCACATGGTCTTAAGATGTACCAAAGAATCCATAGACAGTGGAAGGTTAACTGAAGGGGGTCTTCCTTCTGTGCAATTTTGAGGACATCAGCTTCCACTCTGGAGTTGGGTTGTTTTGATGATGTGGCTATACAGGGGTCACCAAAACTCCTATAAATGATTTTCTTTTTTTTTTTATTTTTTTTTGGGGGGGGGGGGCTCTACTATGACCTGAGAATGGATGTGAGATTCCAGCAGCCTGGAAATTTTGCAGCAACCAACCCAGGACCACTGACCCTCCAGCAAACAGAGCGTGCTGGAAAAACAATCATTCCAGACAAGATCTTTTTCTATTTCCATCTCTTTCTTCTGCCTTCCACTTCTCCTTTGTTCTTTTGAGTTAGCATTCTGGGATGTTTAATAAACAATACCATTCCCAGCAGCTATAAAGCAAGAAAAATTCAGTTAGGATTATAATCACAATTTCAATTATTTACACATGTTAGAAAATATTGCCATTGGGTGCCCCGAGTTATTTACTCTGGTGTTTCCTTCTGTTTCGAAGTGTTAAAATATTCTCCCTATTCATTACAAACCGATTGTTTTTAACATGATTCTTCCCCTCCTCGCGCCGTGTCTGAAACCCAATTTACAGCCTGCTAAAGGCCTCATAAGTTTTTTATGGATTATTTCCTGGGGTCACATTAATCTGGCTCCTTGTTACTCTACACTAATTTCACTTGGCCACAGTAAAGTAACAAGATTCGATCTCTTGGGAATTAATCTATAGAGACCTCTTAATGAGGCGAAGCCAGAATGGAATGCAACTACTGTATTTAATTCCCCCAAAGCACAGCAGAGAAGAGGCTTCCTGCCCATCCCTGTACAGTATTCCCAGGGAAGGGTCTGGGAAAGAGTGGTGGCCCAGTGACACAGGGAGAAAAGCCCAGCTGGGCGCAGCAAGCCTCGGTTTCCCGCTGCCTTTGTCTTAACAGAAGTCAGAATCACCATCTATGCAAACTCAGAATTTGAGAGGGTGCTAAACTCTGATGGGTATAGTGCTACATGTCAATAACGGCAGGCACAGCGAGGAGGATTAGGAGCCTGAGGCCAGCCTGGACTAGAGTGAGCTGGAGTGGAAGTAGAAACTATATGTGGCACCTTGAATTTCAGGCTAGCCTGGGTTATACAGTCATTCTGGGCCACGCTGGACTAAAGAGTGAGACCCAGTCCCCACAACAAACCAAAAAACAAACCAACAAAACCAGCAAAGCAGATAAAGGAGAGTATCGGCTACACGGGGAAGAGAAAGAATCTCTTTGCTTTATTTTGACCCCCAGAACTTGACCTTCATTACAGAGTGCAGCTTCACGAGCCCCGAGCCGTGTCTTCTAACCTACCCAAGCATGTGCCCTCTGTGAGAGTCTTAGTGAAAAGAAGAGTTAAGTTCCTGGCTCCCTATCTTCCCATTTGTTAACTGTGCTTCTTAAACTTCCTCTTCCAAGAAGCAAAAGCAGCAAAGTCCTCAACAGTTTTGGAGAAGCTAAGTTGAAGAGCTCACACAAACTTGAATATGAGACATTCATAAATATACCTCTCAAACTGTGAATTAAGACCACCTCAGGGGCAAGTGAGGTTCCATCCGTAAAAGTGCCTGCTGTCAAGGCCGATGATCTGTGTTCAAGACCAGGAACTCTTGTGATGCAAGGATACAGTCAACTCTTGCAAGTGGTTCTCTGACCTCTGCTAGGACACCACGGCACGTACTTTCGTGTACATTCATACAAGTGCGCGCACACACACACACACACACACACACACACACATACAAATGATAATTGTAAAAAGAAATCACTTGCAATTGTTATAATTATTACAGAGAATGATTTGGAACCTGGGGGAAAGCATAGAAAGAGAATATATATTTAAAGAATATGGAAAGAACGCGTTTTCAGCCATTGCATGGTGGCAGGACACAGCCATTCCCATAGGGGAGCGATTGTGAGCAATCTGTCCCCATTTTATCCGAGCAGATTTTTGTCATTTAGCAATGATTGACGACTGTAAACGCATTAAAGAATGGTTCGCTTTTCTGCAATGGACTTTCTTATGTATTATCTTACTGAATGTTCTCATGGGTCAGGTGAGGTAGCTGGTAGTGCTATCTCTTCTTCACAAGAAAGGAACCTAAAGCTGGAGAGGTTATAGCATTTCCAAGTAACTTGGAAACTAGGATAATAAACCCAATCTCGCTTCCTCCCCAGGAAAGAACAGATAACTCTTAGGTGGAGGGATTGTGGTCCACAGACTAGCTCTCAGGACCAGTGTGGATGTTGTCGGTGGTGGAAACATCGTCTCCATTATTGGCATGACCATGAGTAAGGGTTTACCTCTCTCCTGCTTTTTTTCCTCGTGTTTTAGGGAGAGTGGATAACTTGCTTACAGAATTTAGGATAAGAAGCTGAGCATACTGTATTCAGATCATTTCTCCGTCCTCTCTTTCTAACGTCAGGGCTCCCATATGAGAAAGACCTGCACTTTTCCCACCTGGGCTGGCGACAGACAGTGCAATGGACTTATACTCTGCCTATGCAAGGCTGAAGTGCCAACAAACTCTCCTTAGCCAATCAAAGAATGCGATCTGCTCCAGTCTATCAGTAAGAGAGTTGACATAATCCACTGACTTCTGTCTATTCTACTTGATCTGAGGTTTCAATTGGAAAAGCAAAGAAGAGCAGTTATATATATATCCCCTGACCAAAAACCAAAAAACTCACCCCAAGTGAATTATATATAAATACAAAACATCACCAAGAAACTGTTCTCATTTACCTAGACCAGAGAAAACTAGAAATCACCAAGAGTTGACATTACTACGGAACCAGCATAGAGCCTTAGCTGTCATATCAGAACATAGTTTTATTTTATCTATTACAAAGACACAGAGAGGAGAAAATACAGTCTTCCTGGACAAAATAAAGGATGGTTCTGTCGCGTGGTGTGGAGACGACCAGTCTTCAGGTAAGATCTGGTGGGCTCGGAACGGAACCATAGTCATGATGAGAATCTTTCATGTATTCAAGACTTCATGGAACAAAAATGAAGAGAGCGAGCAAGGGACTTTGACGAAGACCATACACACCAGATGCTCTGGTGGGGAGAAGGTCTGTGAGTAGCACAGCAGAGGGCACGCTGAGCAATAGTGGACAACTAGAAACGCAATAAACCCTCAGGAGATGCTGTAGGCCTGAGCTTACACTGTGAACCTACAGCTGGTCAAGTGGCCAGCTGTCACCAGTTCAGCTAGCAGTCCTAACCAATGGGCTCTGACACCAGGGCCTTCATTTATCGCCCTCTTTAATTTATCGGATTCATTACTTGAAATATTCTCATCTCCCTTTCATTTAGACTTGCATGCCAATATACTTTCAGCACAAAAATTAATTAAAGGAAATTGAGTTCCGTGATTAGGCGTTGCTCCCGACACGTGCTCTTGAGTGGTAAAGTGATGTGAGGAAAAAATCAATAAGGAATCTCTCTCTCCTTTGTCTCACTCTGAATATGCAGAACTGAAGTAAAAAGCGGGGGGGGGGGACCTCTTTAGGGCATCAAGGGACAAAAGTTTTTCAGCTGAAAGGAGATCTGTGTTTGCTAGAGAGAGCGAGCGCTGGGATTCTGGGATGACCAATTGTCCTATAACTCTCTCTAAAAGTACAGTAGAAATGAAGGCCTTAATGCAAAGCCTCCGAGGCAGGGAAAAAGCAATAGAAAATCACAAGTGGCTTGTGTTTGCTCATAAAAAAAGAATTGTATACAGGACATGCTGGGGCAAAATTCCGCCTCATCAACAGAAAAAGAAAGAAAAGTCAAAATGAGATTACAGTTTTACCTATCAAATCACTGCGAGCATTTTTGAATGGATAATAACCTCATTTCCATACACAACAAAGAAGGAAGCATCACTGAGTCAGAGGAAGATCCAGGTCCCTAAGCAAGTCTGTGAATCCCTCAGCTGAGACACTCTGAAATAAAGAGTCTAGAAGATGAGTCAAATCAGAATACAGGGGGGGGGACCCCAAATTCAAATAAACAGAGAGAATGAAAATGTAGCAAGCTCCAGAGGAGACAGAGGTGGCATTGGAGGCAAACCTCAAAGCCAGGGATGTCAGGAAAGGCAGGCTTAGAATAAACAGCCCTCAAAAATTGTGCTTGCTCCAAGGCAAAAGGAAGTAGTAACAGGGACCAGATTGAACTTCTCATCTCAAACAATTAAAAATCTGGGCAAAATATCATGAAACAACAGTTGTCAGGAATTGGACAACTGGCACAGTAGAATAATGAGTTCTGAGAGAAGGGAAATAAACAAGTGACCCAACTTAGTAAGTCAAAAGTGTTTCCAGACCACAAGGCAGGAAGGAGGGTCCCAAAGACAACTTTGCTCTCTCCCTGAATTGAGGGGATGAAGCTCTGCTTTCTGAGTCCAAGGTGGATCCAACTGGAATCACAGAAAAGTGTCCTTGTGCTGTCAGAGAGTTAGCCCAGAGCCCTTAGCTAACTTGGAGTGTTGCATGCATATGGGGACACTCTAAAGACCAGAGAAAGAAGCAAGAGAAAAGATTTCACAGAAGAATCTCCAGGGAAACGGCAGATGCTGCTTCCCTCATCAGCCAGAATACACAGACGTGTGGAGCTGATCTTCAGAAGAGCTGGGGGAAGGGACAACAACCTGCCAAGGACGAGCCCATGCACAGATAGAAGTGTCCAACAGAGACTAAGTACAGAATTCCTTAAAAGGAATATTATAAATCGGCTGGAGGAACCAGCCAGTCCACAGAGCCCTTGATGTGCTAAGATGAGGTTGTATCCCTAATACTCACGGAAAACCAGGACATGGATACGCACCCCTGTAATCCCAGCCTGCCTAAATCGATGATTCCCCAGCTTCCATGAGAAACCCTGTCTCAAAAACTAAGATGGAGAGCAACCGAGAAGACCACCAGACATCAGTTTCTGGCCTCCATATTCACGCACAAGGAATTTTTAATAAAAATCTCAAAAATTAGAAAGTATGAAATTCATAGTATCTGTTTCAAATCAAAACTACAGACACGCAAAGAAACGAGGAAGTGTGATCACTAAGGGGGAAATGGTAGTCGTTAGAAGATCGAGAAATGTCACCCATGACAGAATGACCAGGCAAGGATGCTGGCCATGTGTGATAAGTGTTTAACTTGGGTTAAGGGAAGTAGTGAAAAATGTAAACATGAATATCACGGAGAGATATAACTCACACATTAAAAAAAGTTAGAAAACACAATGCTGTAGATGAAAAATACACATGGTTAATATCAGTAACACACTACATACAGTAGAAATAGTGGGCACGGGCATGGTGATAGGACTCTCAAGCATCAGAGAGAAGATACAGGATCAAAAAGAGAAGCAGAGCTGGGGAAGTGTGGAGTAATGTTATGTGAACTAATAGTAGTGCTTATAACCGGAGGAGTTACATAAAAAGGGAGGAACTATAGAATGATCTGAGGGAAAAATATTAGCTGGAGATTTTCAAAATTTGAAAAAAAAAATATAAAGTCTTATATTCATATAACCTCCAAGAAAAAGAAGTAAAATCACATCAAACAAATATTAACAAAGCCCGTGAACACAAACAACAAAAAGAAAAATCATAAAGGCATCAAATTATAGAAAGAAGACAAAGAGTTACCACAAGCAAGGCAATCCTAAAGACAGTGGTTTGTCTTTAAAGTACTTAAAGAAGCATTACCAGCTGAGATCGATAATCAATAAAAAATACCTTTCAAAATGAAAGTGAAATAACGGCTTCTAAGCAACAATTAAAAAAGAAAAATAATAAATGAACAGTCCTAGTGTTGATGTACTTTAATCCCAGAACCTGAAAGATCAAGGCAAAAGGGGTTCAAGCTGGGCTACAAAGAAAGACCTTGTCTCAAAAAAAAAAAATTAGCACAAATGTGAAACAGTAAAATAATAAAACAAACTGAATTGGGAAGGAAAGGGCTGCAGTTATCAGCTCTTCGGGGAAAGGTCACCTCTGAGAAGACACTTGAATAGCCTTGAAGGAGCTGATTTCAGAGTTACCTGGGTGAAAATGATCTTGAGAGCACAGAAGAGGGCAGGCAGGGACGTGGTGAGTGAATCCAGGGTACAGCCAGGAGTCCCTTGTGGTTACAGGAGAACGAAGGAGAGAATCATCGCCAAGGAAGGGGAGGACAGAGAACAAGTTCACACAGACCACCTTGTAAGTATCATTTCCAGTCTAACCATCCAAGGGAGAGATGATGGGCTTAGAACAGGCTGGTAAACATGAGAGACACAAAGCCCCGAGGATAACCACATCTTAACCCCAGGTCCTTTGAAAATGTCACTTTACTGTGCAAAGTAACTTTTCCACAGTGGATCAGTTAAAAGCGTAGAGGTGGAGAGATGACAGTGGCTGGATCCAGCCACCTCATGGGTCTTTAAATACAGAGTCTCCTTCCCAGCCATGGTCATGGGGAGTCATGACTAAAGAGAAAGGTCAGAATGGTGAAGGTTTGTTGGCTTCCAAAAGGAGGAAAAAGTGCAAGGAGCTAGACAGTGAGCAAAGTCTCAGAGGAGGCAGATGCCCCCAGAGCCTCCAAAAGGGGACAATCTGGCGGCACTACCTGTGGTCTTTAAGCAGCTCTCTGCCCCTCGACTTTTAGTTGAATCGCTCCTGAAAAGTTACTTTGCAAAGTTAAGCGGCACAAAGGACCTGGATTCAGATGTGGCTATTCTGGGCATTATAAGCAGTCGTGGAAATTTGCACAGAAGGAACGGATAAAAGCGGGCTCTGAAAGCAGGTGGAGGCCATCTTCTTTGTAAGAGGGGTCAACTCTGGGATTTTAACCTTGTTTAAAAGTAGGAGCCTTCATCATCCTTACAAACATAGAAGCACAAACCATTTACCAAAATGCAAAGCTCATGGCTGAAGCAGACATGTGAAACCTCAGCTCGGTGAGTATGGACAGACTGACCCCCACCAGTGATAGGTGTGATCCCTGAGGATGGAGTCACCTTAGCATCAACTTCGGTAAGGGAAGGAATAGGCTCACTGGAGACAATCTCCACAGACGCAGAAATCGCTAGTTGCCTCCCCTGAGCGCATTCCCGGGTTTAAGCTGAGGACCCTTCTGCGGTGGCACGCAACGAAGCGTGTGAAGTGGGTACCCAGCACCAGCGCTGGTCTGTCATCTCCAGAAACTCTTCTTCACAACTGGGAAGATTGTCAAGACCACCCTTGAGTCCCAGCCTCCTACACCAATGTTTCCAGAACCCTGAAGTCACTCCTAATCATCTCGATGAGATCAGTCGATCTTCCGCGTGCCCACATGGATGAAAGTCATGGCATAACAATCGTGGCGACTGTGTCCCCACACACTCTCAGCATCTGGCCTACATCTGGGCCCCCTCGGAAGGGTGTCGCTGATCGCTAGAATTCTTTTCTTCTTCTTGGAACTGCGTTCTCTGTAGAGCCCATAAGCCCCCAGCAGCTCCTGTCGTTGCTGCTCTTGTGAAAACAGGTTTCTTTGGCTGATAACAGGATAGCAAGGAGAGCCAAAAGAAACCGCACTCTCTTTCAAATGGGCTCTATAGAATGTGACCAAAATAACAGGGGTCTTCACATTATTCCATGGAAAATCTGCCAATCCCTGTCCTTAGAGAAAGTGGCCAAGGGTAACGGTGACTGCTGGCAACCTGGAAGGACTACGCACAAAAATGCTGCCGCACATCTATAGCCTGACAGCATCACTTCGAAGAAGGTTGCGTTGTCTCCGTTGTAAAAGTCAAAAGATTAAGACCTGAATAGCTAAAGCAACTTCCCGACGTTCTCAAAGCAGCCAGGATTTAAACCCAGGTCTCTCTGATTCCATCACTTAGAAGTACTCCAGATCCTAATCTGTCCTCTCTCTCACTCTTCTCCCTCCCCTCTCCACCCTCATAATTTTAAGCACTTCATCTTAAATGTAAGCTTGAATCGTGTGCATACTATATTAAAAATTGGGTATACTATAGAGATCAATCAAAGAAAACACCCACTATCAGCCTCTGACCTCCACCTGTACATACATGAACCCCCACATATGAGAACACACACAGAACACACACACACTGCGTGTACATATTAAAATGAAACAATAGAGAGTCCTTTTCAAACACTGTGGGCTTCATCCATTTTTTCCAGAAAACCACTCAGCATGTATCTGTTACCTAGAGCTGTGGGTTACAGGAAGAATAAAACAAACTAGAACTAAACCACTCATATTTAACTCCAGGCTCACTTCTACCATACAAAGACATTTGAGTTTTTATAAACCTGGATGCTTCCTTGGTTTTCCAGACCCACTGTACACCTAGCACTTTGGCTAGTCATTCTTCCTATGTGACTTCTACTGACAGACATCATTCCACCATGGTCAGTAATCTAGCCACTCGTCCTATAGGCAGTAGAGTGTAAGAGTAAAAGCATGTGATTCAGTGTTGGAGGACAACTGTGAGTTCCGATTCCAGTAAGGCTATTCATAGTCACCACATCCATCAGTAAGCCCCAGCTTTCTACAATTCCATGTTCCCATTCTCAAAGTGAGAATAATAGTATTTCCACGGTTCTAAAAATGACAGTGAAGACCAGTGGTAGTGGTATGTGTCTTTAATCCCAGCATGGTGGCACACAGCAATAAACAAATTACAACATTGTTCAGAAAATGAGCAGAACAGGACCCTTCACTTGCTCTCTGAGTTTCCAGGCAGATCACAATAATATGCGAGCCTCTGGACAGAACATTTCCACCCAACATGGAGAGGCTATTGTGTCATTAGCAAGGTGCCTTGTACAGGTATAGACTCTTACCAGTCATGACCTGTTGCCTGGGGCTCCTCCTGTCCTGGTTTCCTTCCTTCGATCTCATAAGTTCCTTCAAAAAGAGCTTTAAGAACGATCCATAAAGGTTTGTGGGAATCAAAAATGAAAATACAAGGATTTTTATCTACATTTTATCTATTATATATATTAGATAGGGAGATGCATAGATACATAGGTAGGTAGATAAATAGATACATACATACATATATATATACATACATAGATGGATGGCTAGATCGATACATAGTACATAGATACATAGATAGATACAAAGATAGATGGATACATAGATACATAGATAGATACAAAGATAGATGGATACATAGATAGATACATAGCTAGATGGATACATAGATACATAGATAAATATATAGATAGATGGATACATAGATAGTTACATAGATAAATACATAGATGGATACATACATAAATACATAGGCACATAGATGCCAGTCTCTTAGATATCTTTCTCACTGCTGTATCAGAATACATTACAAAATCTAACAGAGAAAGGATTTGTTCTAGCTCACGGTTTCAGGGCAGGGATGACAGTATGGCAGTGTGCAAGAACAGCATCTCTCCATGGCAATGCCGCACCTTTACAGACCTCCTTAAGTCTTGCCCATCCTCTGTGTCAGTGTTTAAGCATTTCCTTAGGGGAATCTTCTCTCACCTCTCACCTCTCACACTGGTCCATATATTTAAAAAAAAAAAAAAGCCTTAATAGAAATCCTGTAACGATTATCATATATAAAGCCATGTAACTTGTGTGCCATCATTTCTTTTGTGTGTTTCCCCAGTAGACTACAATATGTGTGACCATTTGGATGCTAAGTACAAGGCCCTAGGCATTTCTGCATCAAGCCCAGAACCTAGAAGGTCCTCAAGGAATAGCTTATTAATAACAAAAAATATCAAGAAGTAATCCTAAAGAAAGAATGAATGAAAGGTGTGCTTTTACAAATCAATTCATCTTCAAGCCTGATTTTGACCCTGTAATTTAAAGGTAGAGAAGTGCGGAAGAAAGGAACGAGAGTAGGGATGAGATGTTATCCATTCTGGCATGCTTTGGCTCCAGAGTGAGGAAAAAAAACAAGCTTTAAGGATAATAAGAGATCCAAAAAGAAACTCATGTGCAGAGCTCCCAAATACACGCTTCCCCCATAAATAGATCAAACGTGCACAGTCTGCCAGGCCCACCACCCAGAGGCCCAGCGGCCCAGCTCTGTGGATGGAAGAGACATGCTTGTGTCCTGGGAAAGGAGAAATCTGCTTGTTTACATTCAGCCGTGCACAGCTCACACGATCTTTCCAGATCTTTCCAGAGACATTCCGGCAGCACGTTGAGAGATTCCAAGTCGTAGGCTAGAGAGCGACCTTCAAGTTCACCTTCATTCCCCTCGTTGCAGGACCAGCCAAGCTTTTAGAGAGGGAGCTGTAGACGCAGATGTATACGTTTCTCTTTAATTAAAGGGAAAACACGCCACCTGAAGGAGTCCGTCCCTCCCTTACCACCCTCCTCCTGGAGCCTTCACATTCGAGTAATGTCAACTTATCATGAGTTGTCTAATCAAAACAAAGGGATATGAGAGATGACGAAGAGTTCCATGCCAAGTACGAAAACCGCCTGGAGGATGTGGGGGGCACCAGCCATTCAAAAGCCTCGGCTTCTCTGTTGGAGAGAAAAAGGCGGAGCTGCTTGTGGTGTTTGCTTCAGAGACTCAACAGGCTTTATTTGCAGCATTCAAGGCACTAGAGGGGAAGGCCTTCACTTAAGCAAGGTGGCCTGATGGGCGCAGAACTTCCTAAAGCCAGGCAGTAGCTGAAGTAAATTGAAATCAGCTTCCTTATTCCCACAGGAGACAATGCTAAGATGAAAAGGAGGGGAAGGAATTATTTGCTGCCCCCCCCCCCGCCCCCTTGCCCTGGCTGCAGTGTGGTTTAATCTAATTTGCATATGAGACCGGGAGTTCCTGGAAGCTCCTTCCCCTGTGGCTTCGAGACTCCCACCCTCGCTTCCACCAGTGACTGCAGGCAGGCTGCCTTTTTTTTTTGGTGACTGAACGCGGAGCATAGGAAAGGCAGCAAAAATCCATCTAATCGCTTAGAAAACTGGGCAATGAAACTGCCCTAAAACAGGGACATCTCCTTCCAGAACCTTCTTCGGTAGTTACTGAAAAACACACGGAATACTGTATCTCCTGACGGTGGAGCCAGAACTGGAAAGAGTTAGTGTTTCCTACTAATATATTTTCTCCTTTCAAACTTCAGAAGGCTTCACCCTGCCCCACCCTGCTACTTGTGACTGCTTCCAAGCCGGGACACCAGCTGGTGAAAGATGACATTTTTGCAATCCTTCCCCTCAGACACTCCTGGTAAGGTACCCCCTCCCCAACCGGGAGGCACACACTTCATCATCTCTGTCTGCCTCTCTGTCCAGAGAGGGACAAGGTCCGAGGGGAGATAACCTTGCGGGGGCAGTGCTGGATCTAACCTAAGAAGCTGAAAGCCGGGGTGTGCAATCACTGAGGCCTGTTGGCTCCCCCCCCCCCCATCGGAAGCTGAGTCACAGACCTGGCGGGCTTGTTTAATCGCTTGGAAAGTGGTCAGAGTGAGCAGGACACGAAGTGATTAGTAATTCAGTCTGGTCACAGAGCTTCATGTTTTTCACTGTAAGACGCCAACTGAGGCCTTTCCCTTGGAGTCAACAGGAAGCAAGAAGAGCAGGCCAAATTTGACACCCCTTGACATAACCCAGGATAGACTTCAGGCCTCGTTTCTCCACCCAGTAACAGAGACTTCTGAAACGGAGCCTTTTCTGGCTCAAGTACCAAGAGTAGAAGAAAGAAGTAAGAAGTAAAGAGACCCTGTTTGGATAACTAACTAAACCCTTATCTGGATGTCATGAAGGAGACAGGAAGGAGAAGGAAGGAGAGGAAGAAGGAAGATGTCTGAATTTTAGACCTTAAGACCGTAGGAAGTAAAAGTAATGTGTATTCTATCAACTACTTGGCCAGCTGAAAAACAGATGCTGACTGATGTAAACCAAAAAGCTATGTTCTGTCTTCTCCAATCTCTCCATACCTGGTCCTCGGATTAGGTTCCTGAAACGCCACTGACTTATCTGTATTTGGTTGGCGTTAGGCCATCCATTCTATAAGAAGGCAAGGCTAAGAGCTAACCCTCCACTGGTATAAAGAGAGGGGTTGTAATGTTTTTACCACCACAGCAAAGAAAAAGGTCCAAGTCATGCTAGTGAAAAATATAAATTTCTCACATAATCCTATATGGCATGATCTTTAAAACAAAATGAATTTTTATTGTGGGATGCTCTCTTTAGTTCAGGCTGAAAAACAAATCACCCCTGTCTTTGTAACTTTCCTATTGTGACTAAACAAGTGGCCAAAGCAGTTTATCAAAGAAAGCGTTTAATTTGGGGCTCGCAGTTCCAGAGAATTAAAGTTCTTTTACAATCACCATAGGAGGGACCATGGCAGCAGGCAGGTTGTCATGTCACTTAAGAATTTACACCCTTATTCACAAGTAAGAGGTTGAGAGAGCTAAGTGGAAGTGGTGTGAGTCTTTGAAACTGCAAACTCCGCCCCCCACCCCATGACACTTCCTCCAGCAAGACTACATCTCCTAACCCTTCCCAAAGAGTTCCACTAACTGAGAACCAAGAATTCAAATACGTGAGCCTGTTAGGGGCAATGTCCTTCAAGCCACCACAGCTCCTAGGTAGAAGCTTCCACTTCACCTCCATATTCCCTACAAGGCCTCAGTGTTTCTCTTTCCTGTCCTCTCCTTCCAGACCCATGTCCTCACTTCACCAGAAGAAGGCATCAAAAGTAACTCCTCAGCCTCTTCCCTAATCAACAAATCCAATGGAAAGAGCACACTCCCCTAGGCTGCAAAGTGTAGGGGTATCTTGAAAATGAGATAGCAAATGCAGATGAATTTAGGAAAGAGGTCTCCCACAAGCCAAAGAAGGTGGGTAAGGATCTGGAGGAGTCTATATAGAAATCCCTCAGAAAGCCCGGGTTCCCAAGCTTTGTCTTCTCAAATGGGATAAAGGACTAAGCTATTTGAAAATGACCTGATTCCTGATGTCCCCCTCTCCTCATTATGGATGACTAAAAGGCCCTTCAATAAAAGAGAGGCAACAAAAATGGTGTTAGCAGTAGCAATAATAAAGAACAACCATTCCTAGTGGGAACGGAGCAGTTATACTATTCCTAGGACAACGCAGCTCATTAGAATTAGTGGGGAAGAGATCCTTGAAGGGGATGAGAAGACTAGAAAACTCTGGAACTCAACATCATGAGCCCTCCTCCCCCAACCCCATGCCTTACTCCCCCTTCACAGGAGACAGCCTCCCCCCTCCCCCAGCAGGGGCCAACTAGACCCAGATTCTAAAGTTGAAGGAGCGAAGATTACCTTGCATTAGAGAAAAGCAAGACAAGGAAGAGACCCTGCGTCGTTCTCTGAGTCCTCCTTCAGACCACAGGGCTTCAGTCACAATTTAACCCCTGCTTTCTCAGACATACCACCCACCATCTTGGCATTATTGTGCCAAAAGACCTCCTTAGTGTCTGAGAAAGTGCTACTTTGGGAGAAAGTGTTCAGAAGCAGCTACTTGATCCCAGTTGCACCTAAAACTGACCTAGTGGGATAAGAATTTTAAGGTCCTCTTTCTAGTGTCCCAATGGCCTACTTGGAAGTAGAGGCCATTCTTGGAAGCCCGTGGTATCAAGCATGTCTTCCTCCAACTGGTTTAACATTGGTCAATGCATCCCTGCACTTCTTATTTCCTACATTCTCCAGAGTCATTGTATATTTGCATCCATTTCTTATCTATGAATAATAATGCATGCCCAAAATCAGACAATTAGAATAATTAAATGAGTTAGCGTAACCTTATGTGCTTAGACCATTTCCATTAAAGATCAGATAAGGGTGTTTTAGGCACAGCAGTGCAGTCTGTCTCAGCTGCCTCACCTCCTTTAGAGTTGAGCAAAATCAACTGTAGGTGAACGAGCATGACCATGTTCCAATAAAACTTTATTTATAAAACCAGACAGTGAGCTGGATTTGGTCACCTGCTGTGGTGTAAAGACCCCTGGCTCACGCAATGAGTGTTCACTAAATTTGTCATCGTTCTCACCCTCATCAGAAGGGACAAGTCAGGTTTGGCACTTGTTTATCTTTCCTAATAGCATCGGTAATTACACTCTAAGTGCCTTGCCCTTGTCTATTCATCACGGGCCCCTGAGGAAGAAAGAGAACACGGCAGGATCTTTACCTTGCTTATACATGCATATCATCTAGTGGTAGAGCCATGTAATTGCAAGGTCTTCCCCCTTAAGTGTCTGTCCCTGGTCTTGTTCAAGCACATCCTCAGAAGAAAGCTCCCTCGGGCCACCCACAGGGAACAGCTGTGCCTACACCACAGACACTGGTCACAACCACGTGGTTTCAGACATTCTTCCAACAGGCCCTGGCAGGGAGCTTCCAAAACACAGTTTTGTGTAGATGACCAAAGAGTTCAGTGAGGAGGGAAAACGAACCTGATTGTGAAAATATTTGTTGATCAATTAATTATATCACATGTGTCCAATAATATGAATACTAGAGAAAAACACAGAAAATATATTTTCATCCTGAGGGGAAAAAAAGGACCAAGTTATTTCTTGGCTTGAAGTAGGGAGGAGGGCTTAGCTTTTCTCTGCAGTCTTCATCTGTGCCGCTGTTAGCCTTCTGCACATGGCTCTGGACTATGTTCCAGGATAACATACGTTACCTTTACCCCTGCCTCATATTAAGGACAACCACAACAATGGTTGAGAACTTGTCTCTCTCTGCTATGATTCAGATGTAAATATTGAAGCCTATGAAATCTTCATAAATACACATTCTAGACCTGGCTCTCGGTTTCTCAGATGGTTTGCAGATATTCTGTCATTCATGGTACTTGGGAGAAAATTTTCTCCACCTTGTCCCTGAGATGGTTTTCTCAACTATATTCATTTTTCCTACTTTTATTGGTTCTTTGTGGATTTCAAACAGTGCATCCCGATCCCACTCATGTCCCCATCCCCTCACATCTGCCCTCCACCCTTGCAACCTCCACCAAAAAAAAAGAAAAAAATTTTAAAGGAAAAATCAAAAACCAAACAAGCAAAACAAAGTAAAGCAAAGCAGACAAAAACAAAACAAACAAATAAAAAATGGGCTCTCACTGGGACTCCTCTTGGATATCCTGTTGCTGTCCTGGGTCGTGGGAATGCTGCAGTTTGGGATCTGTAGGTTCGTCCCCTTCATGTGTCAACAGTTCATAGATGAGGTGGACGTTGGGCTGGGCCAACTCATAGCCCTGGCTCTGGACCTGGGCAGTAGCTGGGCTGGTCAGGCCACCAGCCTTCCTCCACCCAGGTAAGCCCTCCAGTCCTGCATCGGCCAGGCCACCCAGAGCAGCCTGCCGTGAGGAACGGTGGCAGTTCTCTTGTTCTCTCTCAGGTCCTCCGGTCCAGCTTACCACACTCACACCACCTGGGCCAGCTCTGCTGTCCTGCCCAGGCGAGGTGCAGGGCACTCTCTCTGTGTGTATGGGGAGTATGAGGAGGGGCTGTCAGCTATCCTGCTCTGATGCCTCTGGGCTGGATCACCTGCATCCCAGCAACAGGCTTAGCTCCAATGTGCCGCAGCTGGTGAGAGGCAGGGCTAGTTCTCCTGCTCCCATGACCCCATGTCAACTATATTCTGATGTAAGCGTCATTACCGCCCCACTCCTTGCCTCCCAGAGCTGCTGAATGGCCTGAGACCCACATCTCTGAGTATTCTTTGGAGACCTCAGTTCCTGGGCACTTGGGCCCCTTTCCCCTCTTTCTTACTTCTCTGACTTAGAAAGATAAGGCTTTTGAGGAAGTTTTCCATCCCATGGTTTGAAACAAAGTCCATATTTTGTTTCCCCCAACTGTTGACGCTGATGGGAAAAGCTGGACAGGACTGGCCACATTATTCTCTGGATTCGCCTTGTGATTCTTGGACACGTGCCCTTCTCAGCCGTCTGCTCAGCCTTGTCAGGTTTTCCACAGCAGTCAGATAGCACACCCATTCCTCCTTCCGACTACCTCTGGCCTCACCCAGTTTTAGGGTGCTCTTGGGATAGTATATGAAGAGAATGCTGGGTACGGAAACAACAGAGGCAGCTCTTGCAAGACCAGCATTCTGTCCCAGACTGTGACAGGAAGTAGCTGGACATCAATTTCTGCAGGAAAACAAGACAGTGGATCTCAATGAACACTGAAGTCCGTCTCAGTCAACATAATCTGTCAATCTAGATCTAAAATTGTTTTCAAAAGAGGCCATCTGGGTTTCAATTATAGCCCTGCATTACTTGACAAGAATATGTTGAGAATTGAATCATTGGGTGACTTTAGTGGTTGGGTGGGTGGTTGGATGGGTGGTTGGTTGGATGGGTGGTTGGATGGGTGGTTGGGTGGGTGGGTGGGTGTTTGGTTCGATGGTTTGTTTGTTTGTTGAGAGAAAATCTCATGTATTTTAGGCTAGCCTCAAACTCGATCCATAGCTGAGGATGAATTTAAACATCTGACCCTCCTGCCTCCACCTCCCCTATGGTAAGATTATAGGTATATGCTATCATGATCAGTTGATACGTGGTGGGGACCGAATCCAGAATCCCATGCATGTCAGCCAAGCATTCTACTGACTGCACTATGGCTTCATCCGTGAATTTTATTTTATTTTGTGGGACCGTCACAAAGTGCACTTACACAAACTTTGCTTGCTAGCCCGTCAGTAGATGGTTTAACAGATTGAGACTATGACCACATGGAGAGCAGTACAACCGATTCTTACTGCCTTCAGGAAAAGATGTTAAAATGATTTGCCAAAGCCACCATCAACCTGCCAACTTTTGTTATACTTTTGTTATTGGAGCTGGGGGAGAACTCATCTCTCTTATTCTTATTCTTCTTTTTACCATCAATATGTCTTCTAGGGACATCACTCAAGGTTTTGCAGAGGTGTCACCTGCCTGGACTCTTGATGGTGTTATCTTTGTTTCTATTTTTCCACTCTAGAGCCAGTGTTTTATGGGTATCCAGGTCTAGGGCTTCGGTACCGTCCATACAAGAATGGCCGGGAAACCTTTGGGATGCTCTGTAGGTTTCCTCCCATTTCAGAGTTTCTGTTTCCAAGGTCTACAAGAAAGAGATATTTTTGAATTTTTATTTGTGGCATATATCCTGCTTATGCCAGCAGATGCGTCAAAGGCACCACAACTAAAATAGGATTTTTTATAGGAAAACAGAATGTAGGGCCTGAATTAATTGCTGACATCATATGTCCTCCCTCAGACTAGCTGTTCTGAAACAACTCTACCCCCCTCCCCGCATACTTTACCCCCTACCCTTCCTTATTATTAAGGACATCTGTATAGAAAGAAGATCTTGCCTTAGCAGCCTTTTTCCCTGCCAGCCACTCATCCCCCAACTGATGCTCAAGTTCTCCATTCCACATCGCAGTCGGTCGTTGTACAAATGGGAATGTCCTCCAAGAACAGATTGTGACTTTAGGTGGAGAAAGAGCAGCCATGGGAAGCAGATGAACTCTCAGTGAGCCAAGATTGGGACCTTGCCACAAATGTCCTCAAGAAGACACAGGAGAATAAATACAAATGATGAAAGATCCACACAGTAGATGAAAGCAGAGGTGAGATTATGTCCAAGGAAAGTGGGAGCCAGGTTTCTAAGAGATGCCATATAACTCATAACTCATACATGACCCAGTGTTTTCACAAGTCAAACATTAGCCTGAGCCAAAAAATGATAATTTCCCTACTTACCTTAGCCCTGGGACCTATGCTCCAAATAACTGTTTTCCTATCTGCTGTTGTTGCCCTTAAATATAGTTCTGTACTCTTCCTCATTTTGAAATATTTTTTATCTTCTGAGTTTATAATTATATCACTTCCTACCATCCCTTTTCTTCCTCCAACCCCTCCTATATATGTCCTCCACCCCGCTTTTTCTCGCTCAAATTCATGACTTCTTTTTCTTCGATTTCTTATATTAAACTCGGCACTTGAATGCCTCCCATCTGCAGCAAGGTATTTTGGGTCTCTATCGCCTTCCTCCAATCTTACCCACGTCACCATGCTTAGGTAGTGAAGAAAGACTGATGAATGGACCCAGAGAGGTCAGGTCAGGTAGTGTGAGCATGGTTTGGTTCTTGAAAGCTTTGATTTTGGTTAATTTGGAAGGCAGAGTCCAAATGAACTATAACATGGGCCTGCAGATAAAAAGAGACTTGAGAACCCTATCAGAGTAAGGGTTCATTGTACTTTAATTCCTGGCTCAAATAACATGTCCCCTGTCAATCCATGGAGCATTCAGAAGTAAAGTGTGTCATCTTCACTGTCCCTGATCACCAATAGTTATTGACAGGCACAGACCAAATGAGTAAATTGAAAGACCGGGGCTTTACATATTTGCCCAGAGATTTGAGTGTGAAAGAAAGAAAGATACGTGGATCCCACACCAAAAAAAAAAAAAAAATTAGCCACTTGCAATCTGTGTTAAACACCTATAATTTTTAATATGCCTCCTAAAACATGAGATAAATTAAAATCCCCCTGCTCTCCTATTTGAGAAACAGCATCCTCACGAACCTAATGAGAGATGCAATTAGAAATTAAATGCAGAGAAGTAGCTGAATAAGTCTTCATTGAATTAAGTTCATGAATCTGAACTGAATTAAACGGAAAGGCAGCTTCAGCCTCTACCGCTGGAGGCCATCTAGAGAACCAGCCCTGAGGAGAACATGAGCTGTCTGTGGTTCCAGCTCCAGACTAGAACCTCTCAATCCCTAGCTACACATTACAGCCATCTGGAGAACTCTAAAAAATGTTGGCTGCATGCGTCCCATCCTTAGGATATTTAATTTAATAGGACTGAAGTAGAGTCCTGGCATCCATATTTTTTTAATGCTCCCTCGGTGTTTTTAATGTGCAACCAACCATGAGACAGCTTGCTCGGAAAACAAGGTTACTCCCTTGTAGCTGCAGCTCCGTGGCTGGGGAACCACAGCTAGGTAGCGGTCAGTTGCATCTCCTATCATAGGCGATGGTCCAAGATTGGGTGTCTTTCTCCAAGCCAGCACAGCAGGAAAGTTTGCCTACCGGGGGATTCTTGCATACATAAGCAAAACAGACACCACTTCCTCCAAAAAACCGGGCCAGAAGAGAACTCAACATTCTGACTGGGGTTTTGTCCCCCCAACAAACAGCCCTCTGCTCCTTCCGTTGTAGACCATTGGCACCAGGTAAAGAGCTCCAAAGAAAACCGTGGTTTATTGTGCTAGAGCCGCAGCTGTGCCTCCACGGAGCAGTGTGGGGGTGGGAGGGCGCCCGAGGCTTCCTTCTCTTCAAGTTTCTTCAGCATGTTATTTGCTGGTTTGGAAACAAAGGACGCTGAGGCTTTTTTAGTGACACAGGCTTTTCCTCCTCCCACCTGCCTGAGCAACAGCAGCGCACCTAGGTGTCTACCCTGAGCCACCACTGGCCAGGTCCCCGGGGCGGTAGGGGAATGGGGAGCTCCTTCTCCGGGAGGCGCTGCTCCTTTGCAAGAAATGTAAAACCCTCTTGGCACCTGTCACACTTGAGTATTGTTTATCTGCCATGTTTCCAAAAGGCTCTTGCAGATCTCCTGTTTGTGTTTTACCCTTTTTTCTGGCTTCACGTCCTCCTATGTAAATGAAGGAAGCCCTTCCAGTGGGAAAGAGAGCACTCAAGAGCCTTTGCTGACTTCACACACTCTTGGCTCTCCCTGAAAGCAACTTTGCATACAGCAGCATTCTGTACCGCATAAAGGAAATCCAGAACAATTTAAGAAAAAGCCCTTTTTAAAAATCAATTCCAGTAAAGGAAAAAGGCAATAAAAGGAAGCCATGCATGCTCAACGGAGAAATAAATATTGCAGCCATATTGCTGAACATTATTAAATTGTATTTAGTTCAATCTTTTGTTATGCATCTATTGAATAGGCAACATTTTCCCTTTGTAATCTTTTCTAATATTAGCCCTACATACAAGACAACGTTGCCCACTTTCACGATTATGTTTTATTTTTGTGCGAGTTTGTTACTTTTCATTTTGCTAGAAACCTACACTATCTCCTACCTTCCTATACTCTGATATATACAGACAGACAGGCAGACAAATGTTCACGGATAAAAGACAGGAGAGTAGCAATCGAGACCCACTTCTTGGTGCTGTCTTCTATAAAGCCAGGATGAGAAAGAAAGAAAGAAAGAAAGAAAGAAAGAAAGAAAGAAAGAAAGAAAGAAAGAAAGAAAGAGAGAAAGAAAGAAAGAAAAGAGCCAACAAATACCTGTTCACACACGAAATGAAAATGAACACTAAAACATTTTTATTCAGAATTTTGAGATTTGATTCATCAGGAAAAGTTTACATTAATTTTGACCCTTTAGAATATTCATTAAATTATTAATCTTGATTGCTAAGGGGCACAGTACTTTTTAAATTTCACGTCTAATGCCACGTTTTGAGGTTGTTGTTGTTGTTTATCAATTGAGTTTATTGTTTGCTAATCTTATGCATAATGTCACACACTCTCCCTGCCTATCAACCCAATGGCTTCCACCCTATTCCAAGTCCTGATCTTCTCTGCAAAGAAAAAGCCAGTTAAACAGACTTGTATATCCAAGTTAAGGTATAGATGAAATAAAACTCTCTCTCCATACTGGAGTGTTCAGAAGTCTGTAGTCTGAGTTTCCTTGCTTATTGCTGTAGCGACATCTCAGAAAAAAGATGAATGTGGCTAACTTCTCAGGGGAATCGGAATGTCTTCCGGGTTGTGACTAGAAGAACAGGACCAGGTCTTAGGGGGTGCTCCCTTACAAAATCAGCACTCCAATCCACAATGCTGCTGCACCTGACCTTCAAGTCAACTCAAGGAGGAAAGCTTTTCATCTCTCCCATCAATCCAACAGTGTCCCCAGGGCTGCAAATACACCATGTAAGACTCTAACACACCAACGCTCCATTCCTGCAGTGCTCACAACCTGGTAAGGCTTCGAAATGGGTTAAAAACTCAAGAACTATTCAGTGACAACGTAGGCACTACAAAATTAAAGCAGCTTAAGAATAAGAGTCACGTGACAAAGGCAAAGTCTTCCTGCCTTAAGCAGGAAGGGGTTGCCCCAGGGAGAAATGGGACATGGGGGGACCTTCTACTTGTATGCACAGTCTGTGTGTGGCATGGACCTCCTGCAAAGCCCAACTTGAAAACATACCTCAGAGCGTGGGCACGGAGTATGTATTGCCCGCTGTGTCCACACCCTTGTCAGCGGGACTGTGCTTCCAGCTGTCTTCATGGCAGTAATTGCGGCTATCTACACCCTCCAGTCTGGTTCCATTGGTGACAGAGGATACACATTTGTGCAGCAGCTGGACAAAGACAAGGGTGCCCCGCCTTTAATACAACAATTTACCTCTCCTCAAAGCTAACACTTTTCCCTTCAAACTGTCGACTGATCCCATCCCCTTCCCTGCGTCATACTGAAGACTTTGGCAGTGGTTTCTGTGCAATTGCTGGTAGGAGCCATAAATTGAAAGGAGAAAGGGTGGTCGAGGGAAGAGTCTCACCTCTGAGTGTCATACCATGTCGCCAGGTCTCCGGGAGGAAAATTGAGTTTGTTGACTATGAACTACTGTCCTTCCAAGGCTCAGAAAACATTGCAGAAGATGGAGCAGAAAGACGATAGGAGTTAAAGGGTGGGGTGCTGCGAAGTGATGTCTCCTGGATCTGTCATTACCATTGTGCTCACGAGGTCACAGCAGTGGGGATTCCCTGCACAAGACCTGCATGGGACTGGGTCTGTTCACAATCCATCATGGAGACCGAGGAGACTCATAAGGCCCTACGTCTTGCTGAAGAGATGCTTACAGCTAACGGTTGCTAGGGAAGAAAAAATCATTTTCTTCAGTGGTGTGGCAACTAGTAGTTGCCCGTGTCCCAGTAAATAATTTCTCTACCAGTGCTTATAGACTACCCTAATTAAACTCAATGGGACACACACACATGCACACACACACACACACACACACACACACACACGAGAGAGAGAGAAACATACATAGATACACACACACAAATAAATACATTTTTCAAAAGCAACAATTTTTCTCGAAGTCTACACATGCTAGAACAGACATTGGCAAGATGTTCCCAGTACGTCTCCATCCCTTACTCGCTTTCCATGATGGGTGAGTGTGGAAAGAACATGCTGACACACGCTATTTCTTCTGATAGGCAAGCTGTCAGGTGGTTGTACTTCTCAGTGGGAGGCCAGGACCCCGGGCCAGCTAAAAGGCTGCCTGCCCATTGCTCCTTCTAGGGCTCTCATGAGAAAACCATTGACACCGGACTGATTTAACTCTTGATTTTTTTTTTGGTCATAAAAGTAGTGATATACAGTTTCATGTCCTTATGGTCTGGTGCTATGCCTCAACACTAAGCCCTGTTTGCAAATAAGAAACATTTTCAAATTCCGCATGAATCCGTAGAGGCAGCGGTATCAATATTTGATTAAGGTCAGGTGGTTTGCGTCTAGGGACCACTGGATTTCCTGCATAACGGGTTCTTATTCCATCGCTCAAGGAGGAGCAGAATACAATGGTTAATTCATCCAGTGTGAGAAAGCAAAATTATCAACCATATATGTGTAGGGACAGGGGTGCCAAGGATTTCAGAGCCAGAAGAGATTCTCCGAAAAGTCTCCCCAGCCTTGCAAGGTCCCAGCATCTTTAACATCATTAGCACAAAAACCCCTGTGTCAGCCATTCGCGCAGAAGAAACTATGCAGGCTCTGCAGGACAGATTGACGAAGAAAATGTGCCACTTCTATCAGCTGTCTGCAGTTTTAAGATTCCCTTGTGTTTTGGTGGCACCAACACACAAAGGGAATTAAGCCATTTTGATCTCCAATAATGAGAACCATGGCTGATGCTCGGACCTGAAACTATTTAACACAAGTTAATCCTTGAAACAAATCTGGAATGAAATGGGGGAGCGAGGGGGGAAAAATCTCATGATGGTATACAGCAACTAATGGGTTGCGTTTCTTTCTTCTCAATTAGAAATGGCAGAGGGGTTTTAATTATTTTTCCTTAGCAAGCACATCAAAACATATCTACACAAAAACACAGCAAATATGTTATAAACGTATTTAAGCCAAAGAGCTCGTCAACACTGTTTGCAATTATGAAATCATTTGGGGA
>NW_026067896.1:12738928-12753058 GCF_014885135.2 Alexandromys fortis
CCCCCCCCCCCCCCCGCGTAGTTGTGGGGCACGCCTTTAATCCCAGTACTAGGGAGGCAGAGGCAGGCAGATCTCTATGAGTTCGAGGCCGGCCTGGTCTACAAGAGCTAGTTCCAGGACAGGCTCCAAAGCCACAGAGAAACCCTGTCCCGAAAACAAACAAACAAACAAACAAAAAACCAAAGAACACTGGACCAGGAGTGACTCTGCCTTAGTAAGAACCCATCAATTACCCCTGTAAATTGATCTTCTTTGTGACTCAAGAGTGGAGGTAGGTCTTACAGGACACTGCCTAGCACCAAGCATTTGAAAGAAACAGATGCAGAGAACCACAGCCAAGCATTAGGTGGTCCTTGGGGAATCCTTGTGAAAAAAAAAGGGGGAAGAAAGATTATAGGAGCCAAAGTGGTCAAGAACACCACAAGAAAACCCACAGAACCAACTAACCTGGGATCAACAGGGCCGCACAGAGACTGAACCACCAACTAGAGATCTTGCGTTCTATCCTCAGTAACTACCCAAGCTCAGATCCACTGGGAATTCATGGCAAAGACTGAGTTCCAACTCTTACCCGTACTTTGACCCAGTGACACCAGAGGTTCTGTGGTGGTGTAAATGAAAATGGCCCACATTGGCCCGCTAGGAGTGGCACTATAAGGAGGTGTGGCCTTGTGGGAATGGGTGTGGCCTTGTTGGAGAAAGTGTGTCCCTGAGAGGTGGGCTTTGAGGCTTCAGAAATTCAAGCTAGGCCCAACTGTCTCTTCCTGCTGCCTGTGGATCAGACTGTAGAACTCTCAGCTCCTCCAGCACCATGTCTGCCTGAATTCCTCCATGCTTCCTGCCATGATGATAATGGACTAAACCTCTGAACTGTAAGACAGCCCCAATTAAAAGTTTTCTCTGAGAAGAGTGTCTCTTCACAGCAATAGAAGCCCTACAACAGGTTTTTTTTTTCCTTTATGCAAAACCTGAAGTTGATCAAGGGCAAGCAATATCCCATTTTATCCAGGGATATATTAGCCTGGATCTCTGTAGGGTCAAAGCCTGTGCTTTGGAAAAGATAGATCTAGAACCTACAAAAATGATGCTGCAAAGGCTTCATAGAAAGAATGAGTTCTTTAATAACCAGAGCTGGACCAAAGTGAGCTACTCCAAGACAAGAGAAAGTTCCTGTGCACACATTGAATAATATCTGTAGTGGCCATTCTGGGAAGGAAAAAGCTGGACATGATGTCAACAACCTTCCAACCTAAGATATTAAAATTTATTGGCAGGCATCTGGGCATCATATTAAGCTATTCCCTTTTTTGCTTGCTTGTTTTGTCTTGGCAAAAGTAAATTGTATTTTTCTTTCAAAAATTTCTACTGATTGTATGGTTTCATTGTAGAAGCAGAAGAGAAACTGAGAAAAGTGATTTCTACTCGGGATTTTCAGATACAGCTTATGGTAGAGTAGGGTGGTGGAAATATACAAAGTATAACATAAGGAATTTAAAGTGCTTTTAAATTTAAAGTGATATTAAATTTAAATTTAATATCATGGCTTTGGCTCTGACAAGCTTCAGGACTTTGGGCAAGTTGTTTAGACCTTCTAAAATGTTTCTTTGTCTGAAATGACCCACTTCACATGGTTATTGTTACAGTAAAGTCACATATGTAAAGCACTTAACGCACTGTACCTAGTACATTGGCAATGAGTAGCCAAAACAGGTGATGTGACAGCCGTGGACTGTCATAGAGGAAGGCTGGCTGGGGAATATCATGTGCCTTTTAGCTTCTGTGTTGTATGGGTACTTGACCCGAGGCAGTTACTGAATAGTTCTAGATGCTGAGGGTTAGGGAGTTCATGAAAAATAATGTAATAAAGGGAAACATTTTTAACTCATTTTTTACACAACACAGAACCAGGGTTTTAGATTCTGACAGATACAATTTTTCTTCTTTGTCTGGTATCTGTTAATATCTTAACTAAGTGTGTTAGCCCACCTAAAGTTCCATGACCTAACCTGCGAAGTAGGAGCACATTAGTTGGGATCCTTTTCCTTGCCAGTGTCTGGATGCAGTGGCTTCAACAACTGTGGCTGATTTGTCCAATCTCTCACATATTCCAGAGGCTGTTCATTTCAAGGAAGATACTGCAACTCAGTTGTTCAGAAGCAGATAGTCTTGGCTCCCTGTCATGGTCAAGAGAAGTCTTTAACAGCTCCAAAAAGTATATCCTCATGTCCAAATACCCAACGCTTCAAGGTGGAAAAGGCTCCCTCTTGTATGGTTTGCTTTTTGGCAAGAGAAAACTGTTGCTCGGAAGTCCCTAGACAGGTTCTTCTTGGATACAGTTGACCAGCTTGGAGTCATGTGTGCATCCTTATGCCTATCCCTGGTTAAATGTCAGGACACCATGGCTGGATCTTTGTTGATCATCTGGAAAGTGCTCCATGACAGCACACATCTGAAGAAATCAAGTTTATTAGTAAGAAAAAATGTAGAAGGTTGCAAGAAAATGATAGCAGTGCACCCAAATATCTGCCAAGGTATTGAAAAGTTAATTGCCATTACAAACCATTTAGCACATAATAAATACTCCATGTATATTTATTTGCTCCTTTAATAGTGAAAACATCTTAAAGCCATTATCATCTCTAGCTAAACTGAGAGGTATTGATTTACAAAGATACATTAGAAATTTCTTTCTTTTGAGGCGGGTGTAAGCTAGTTTCAAGGCTGGGTTTCTCTGTGAATAGCCCTGGCTGTTCTGGAACTCACTTTGTAGACCAGGCTGAGAAATTTCTCTTTCAATCATAAAGAAAATTACTATATGTATATATATATATTCTTATATTTATATAATATCTTCTCTTAAAATTTAAAATCATATTTATGTATAAATTTTGATTCTCTAATTCATTTAAATGGTAATTCAATTTGAAATCGAATTCAACATTCGTATCAAGTTTTGGCAGACCGTTGCAGCATGGTACATCAATATCAACATGCCACAGTAATCCTCATCATCATTCCTTGGTGGGGGGTGTCTTAGGAGATGTCTATTAATAGACATTGTGTTTGGGGGTGTTACTGAATTATCATATGCAGTTCAGAAGCCTATTGGCTCAAATGGCAGGTGAATATTGATTTATAACAAAAAAGACCAATGTCAGTTTATCCAAAATCAGAGTTTTAAAGGCAGGCTTGATTAAATATCTATTCCATAATGATTTTTCCATATACAGAAGTGGCTTTATGTTTTCTCCTTTTCTTTTTTTCTAAACAGAGTTTAATTATATATTCCAGGATGCACTTGAACTCCAACCCCTTCTGCTTCGTCCTTCAAGGATAATACAGAACTGCTACCATGTCAAGCTTACGTACTCTTGAAATACTGTAGCCTACACCTTCCTAGACACCCCTTGACCAAAGTATTGCACAGGGGTTATTGTTCTAGAACAATGAAGGGATCTTTATTGACTGAGTGTTGTGTACATTTTGTGAGCCTACTATGTGCCAGGCACTCTAGGAGAAGCTTCAGAAACAGTTTCTTGTGGAATCTTTTTATAATCCTATGAGTGGGAAGGATGAAGCCCGGAGAAGTTGCTTGCCTTAAGGTCAAGCCACTAACAGAGGGGAGAATCTCAACCTGAATCCCCATTTCCAAAGCCCATAGAGTCCCCGGTACATTACAAAGGCCCCAGAAGATTTTTAACACTAACCAGAAATGTCATTCACACATTTCCTTAACTACCTTTCTTCTCTCCCTTCTCCCTTCCTTGCTTTTTCCCCCTTTCTTCCTTCCTTCTCAAATCACAATGAGTATCCATTAATACAGCTATTTCTAATCATCATTAATTAGAAATAAAAACAACCCAACCAATTATTTTCATTTCCATCTTCTACACAAATGCAGGCGCACATCACTGTGCTGAGAGGCTTAAGTGAATGTGTGATTATTCTATAAATAAGCCATCTCAATCTGCTATTTGTGCCCAGGAAAACTTGGTTGCCTACTGATGGGTTTTTACACTGATAATCAAATCCCTCACCCTAAAAGTGAAGAGTAGATATATAAGCCAACTAGAAGACAAAAAAATGTAATATTTATTTCTTCTCATGCTACATTTGAAAGCAGAGCTTGACATACACCTAGGTTTCCTTCTGGACCAGGGTAGTAGCTGTGAGCATGTAATACTTAAACATGTCATAGGAGCCTCCATCCTCTCAGGGTGTCCTCAGCTGAGAGGCCAACTCACTTTGAAGTCCACCATCCATTCCCTCAGTAACCTCAAGAAGCCATCAAAACTCCATTGTCTCAAGTACAAGCAATTCCGAAGGCTCCTCATGCTGACAGTGCCCCCTGAACCTCAGATGCACTTACCCTGAAGCTATGGCCTCCTTTCCAATTTCCCTTCCACTCTTCCTCTCACTCCCATGAGATTTTCCTGAGGTTTTTTTTTTGTTTTGTTTTGTTTTTTGTTTTTTGTTTTTTTGTCTTGGGGGTTTAATTTTTGTTTTTGTTAGGTTGCTTTGGGTTTTTTGTTTGTTTATTTGGGGGGATTGCTTTGGTTTGGTTTAGTCTGGTTTTTTGAGACAGGGTCTCTCTACATTTCCCTGGCTGGCCTAGAAATGACTATGTAGAATAGGCCAGCCTTGAACTCACAGAGATGGGCCTACCTCTGCCTCCCAAGTGCTGGGATTAAAAACGTATGCTGCCATACCCGGCCAGTGTGTAGATTTTCTTGAAAGACATTATTTCAGCAATTTCACAGACCCAGGTCCTTTTTTTGCCTCGAGCTCTTTTAAAGAATCCAGTTAAGATGTTTGGCTCAGAAGTGATGCCATAATGAAACATCTAAGTCTGGGTCTGTGGTCCACGCCTTTAATTCTAACACTGAGAAGAAGATCTCTTTGAGTTTGAGACCAGCCTGGTCTACTTAGTGAGTTCCAGGTGAGCCAGAACTACATAATGACATGCAATCCAGTCTCACAAAAGCACAGAGAGAGAGAGAGAGAGAGAGAGAGAGAGAGAGAGAGAGAGAGAGAGAGACTTCTAACTTCTCACACACTAAAGTTAACTTTACCACCTCACTCCAACCACAGGGACATTGGGACACCAGCAATAATGTACTAATTTCTGTGAGAGAGGTCCCCTTAAGTGCTTTATTCTAACCATTGTTTTTCAGGGCAGAAAGTCACAACTTAAAGAGAAGGCCGTACTCCAGTATGGGCACAGCTAGTGAACTGTATAGAAATCAATTTCAGTTGCTCTCAGACATTCCTCATGATTCCTCCGGACTCAACCAACCTATACAGCTGCAGTGATGGCCATACCCACTTAACCAACCTATACAGCTGCAAAGATGGTGGTGCCCACATCTGGAAACACACGACTGGTGGAAAAACTCCTTCTCTGCCATCCATACTGAAAGCAGTAAGAGAAACAGACAGGCAAGCAGATATCAAACTTACAGATTCCAGTCCTAGTGCGGTCTCATATGATCACAACATGAACTAAGACAAACTGCTACACCTTTCTTTTTTTCTTTAGCACTTCTTCTTTAATGTGAAAGTAACTTTTAAAAAGTACCTTTCTCATGTGGTTATGATTTTTAAAAGAAAAAGCAAATTGGTTTGTATAAAATGCCTGGCATCCCTCCTGGCATAATAATCTTCCATCAACAGGAGGACCATTGCACATCACCAGTGCAAAACACCCCACTCAATTTTGGAGGACCATTGAAGAGAAAGTGCCACCCTCTGGTGACACAGAAGAAAGCATCCTGTGAGGGAGGAGATTGTCTAGAGAAGCGGCTGTGTCTTGAGGAGCCACTGTAACCATTATCTAGTGAGAAAACGCACAGTCCCCAAACCCAGTGTAGGAAATCCAGTCACCAAATAAAGCAAACCACCTAAAGTAGAAGTGGTACCTAATAATTCATTAAGGAAGCTGTGATCATCTCAACTATGCACTCTTACATAAGTAGTGTTTGTAACAACAAGAACTTGTCTGCTGAGTGGAGAGTATTGGTAATAAGAGTCTGCGGTGCGTATTGCAAACTGTCTAAAGTGAGAAAAGTCACAATTGAAGGACACAAGTACTCTAATTTTGAAAAACATATACTTGACAATGAAGAACAAATAGCTTGCAGGAGTGTCAGCTTTGAAACTCACAGCAGCAACCACCAATAGGCACTTGAAACATAATTTTTCTGCTCCTGCTCCTGCTCCTACCCTTGAAAAGGAGAAGCTTTGGAGCCAGGACTTTCCATGTAGTGTTTTATAAGCTGTGGAGGTTGTTCCAATGCATGCAAAAGTTGGAGATACAGAGACGGTCCATGAGTCTGTGCTCTGTCTGACTCACCACTCAGAAGCAACTCTAGAATGCTGGGTTTTATCTGATGCTGCCCAGCAACAGAGATGGGCAACATGGCTGTGTGCCAGACTAATCACCCTTTCCATGCACAGTTGGCCTTCAGCTGCACCATAATTTCTTGAAACTTTTATTAGTGAGAGATAAATTCCAAGGACTCCTTGACAACCCTAAATGGAAGGACAAACTTTGTTCGCAACCTACTAACTTTCTTAATAACATCTGTCTTCATCGAGCCTCTCAGCCATAAAAACATCACGAGATTCATCAGACATAGAGAAAAAGATCTGCTCACCGTGGGCATATAACAGCTTTGATAAAACTTAGACCTAGAAAACTACAACTAACTGAGTCCCCTTGACCTTGTCTCAAATTCACTCAACGTGGAAACTACATTTAAAATGGACATAATGACTGTCCTAAAATATAATTACATGCATATATAGGGCTTATAGTAGAAACTGGTGTGTGTGTGTGTGTATGTGTGTGTGTGTGTGTGTCCAGCCACTAAAACCACTATTCTGTATAACAATATTCTTCCCTAATATACTAGGTCAGGATCAACACAGGCAATAGATGAATAATTAACTCTTCACAGCATCCTGTTTACTAGGGAGAAGGATGATGGAGGACATGAAGCAAGCACCGTGTTCACAGACTCTGTTCTATCGCGTTGGTTTTCTTTCCTTTGAACTCTGTTTTAATCAGAGCAGGTTGATTTCCACTTGGTGAAAATGTTTCATTTCAAACCACTTGGGGTTTTATAGGTTTTCTACCACATTTTATTGGATCCTTGTAAATCTTATGAAATTCTGGAATGTCTAGACCATAAAAGCCTGTCATTTGAACGTGTTTTCTGTGGAGATGTTTCTCCTCTACGCAGACTCACGTGTTTGCTTGCACAAATTTGTAGAGGAGGGGAAACAAACTTTTAAGATAGTCCCCCACTGGGCCTGAGTTAAAAGATCACCTTTTCAGCTGACTGGAATTTTACTTGTCACAGACAGAGCCTTTATTGAACTATCAAAAAGGCTGGAGCCACTCATAGTAATCATAATAAATTTTACTTCTCAGTATGCTCTACTGGTATCTCTCACTTTCAGTTCCATTCAATATATATTAAATATACTAAATATATCTGTGAGAATGTTAAAATCGGTGATGGGCTATTCCTGTGAATGAATGCTTTTCTTCATTGATAAAGATGTGTGCTAGTGGC
Source organism: Alexandromys fortis (assembly GCF_014885135.2). NCBI lineage: Eukaryota > Metazoa > Chordata > Mammalia > Rodentia > Cricetidae > Alexandromys > Alexandromys fortis. Next base: position 12,746,509 of record NW_026067896.1, read on the forward strand.
TGAAAACCAGTTTCCAAGATTATTTAAGGGAACCAGGCCCCCCTCCACCACCCAGAGAAACTCAAACAAATTCTGGAAGTTAGAAAAAGTGGTATATCATTTTAATGAAACAGGACAAAGCCCCTGAGCTGTGGAATGAATTGACCCTTTCTTCTGACGAAGTTTATCAACTTGGCCTCATGGTACGGCAGGAACAAATTGGCATATAACTTTCCATTTATTTGTCTAAAGCATTGACTGCCAGCCATGCGTGAGAGTTCCCGTGTTGTCTCTTCTAAACGTATTTGCCTCAAACTGCTCTGTTACCAATGTAAACCATATCTGTGCATGGGCAAGCATGAATGGCCAGATCCAAACCATGCCTTTCATGTTAATTTTATGAATTTTATGCAAAACCACTTTCCTACCCTAAAAATGAAAAAAAATATGGGCCAACGCTACTCATATCATCGGAGAGTTGATGTCTGGATCCAGGAAAAGCTCTGACATCAAGAAATCTTGCCCTTCCTGGAGGAGTGGCAGCCTGGCGCTGAGCACCAAGCAGGTGCCGTAGCTCATTCAGAAAGAGCTGCTTTAGTGTTTAACTCTTTCACGTTGGAGCCCCAAGAGTCCACCCTGGGAGGGTGGGTGAACGCCTAAAAGAAGCAAGGTGATAGAGCTTCCTCCCACCACGGGATACACAGTTGGAGCTGTGCGACTTTCGCACCCGGAGTCTTCCCACGAAGGATGCTGCCATCCATTTAGGGCCCGAAAACCTAGGCTCCTAATTGATTTTCTCTGACACTGACAGTCCTTGGTGACTTCGTTCACCGTGCCTCTGCGCTTTGTTCTTGATTTGAACTAAAGTGTTGTTGACACTTTTAAAATCACTTAGTCGCCCAATTGAAGAGCTCACTAAAAGGTCTCTCTGGTCCCCAGAAGCCAAAGATCAAAGGCGTCCGAGTGACATTTGAGCATGTAGCGGCACAATGAGTTGGCCTCCGATTAACACAGAATTGTTAAACTCATAACCCTTATGAGCTGATCCCATAAATAAATATTAAGAATGTGAACATAATATTAATTGTCCCCTTTATAGCAGGTGACCTTGATTTCTTTATGTTTTCTCTCAAATCTTCAGCATCACCCATTCGTGTCACTAAGGAAAATAAGTTTGGATAAGTTATAAGATCACAGGAAGTCATAAAATGCAATCCCTTTCATATTTTAACCCATCAAAACAAAAGGAAGGGAGAAGAGGAAGTTTAAAATGGCCTATCTTAAAGTTAAAGAGACAGTGTAACACTTTTCAAAGACAAAAATAACTCTATCTGCCCTGTCAGAAAATTATACTTTCTATATGAAGGCATGGAACTATTCTTTAATTATAATTAGACACGTTATGTAAAAACATAATTCCTTTCCACACACATTTACCTGTCATCAAAGTATATCAAAAATAGATTATATTAAGAGCAAATGAAGGAAAACTGTATGAACTTTAAAAGGTCTAAATTATAAAGAACTTTTAAAAAATACCTTACTCTGTTAAACAAAAATACTGCTTCATGCCTAGACACTGAAAAGGAAATAAAGTCACTGAGGTTTTGTAAAATTGATTTTTAAAAGCATTTAATATACTTTGGGAAAGTATTTATGAGCCCCAAACATGAAGTCACTTTAAACTGGAAATTTGGAGAGAGAAAGGAGAGAAAGAATCATTCACGCCGCATCACAGTAGGGTTAGGAAACAAACCGATAGTGATTTCGCTCCTTGCACATCCGACAGGGCCTCTGAGAAACCCGTCATGTGCAGTTGTACACCCAAAGCGAGGTGTGCCCTGAGGTGGAGGTGAGAAAGAAACAGAGAATCTGTGTGCGCATGAGACAGAGAAGAGCTATGGTCCAGCACCAGGAAAGGGAAGCAGAGATGGACAGCTGAGAATTGATGGGGAGGAAAGTTGAACTTCAGTCTGTTGCCTGTATTAAAATATATTTGATTCCATTATATATACATATATGTGTATATACATATATGTATATGTGTGTGTATATATATATATATATACTTGAGCAAGATGCTCAAGTAAATTGCAGCTTCACAGTAAGCTAATGGGAATATATACTTTTTAGCACAGGATAAATGAGTTAGAACTCAGTATTGGACTTTTGTTTCTAATTCTTTGTTCTTTCTCTAGAATGCTGAAATAGGAAAATCTCTTGCTAGGTTTTCCAAACTTGTTTTAAAAAAATGCTTAAATATACAATGACTTAGTATCACCCTAAGGATAGAAACGCCCATATTTCCTAAAGCTATAAAGCAACATAATTGTAACTATCCATTTTCTTGAGCCACTTACTCTGTGCCAGGCAAAAATAGCCTCCAAGTTGATCTCATTTCGTCTTCCCACTTGAACCTGTAAGGTGAGCGTTATCAATGCACAACAAATCTGGACATGGTGGTTAGCATGTAACTAAAATCCCTTCTCTGAGGGGGGATGGAGGTGAGGGAGGGGACCAGGAGTTCAAGACCATTCTCAACCACAAGCCAAGTTCGAGATCATTCTTGTCAACACGAGAACCCTTAAGGTAAAGTTAAATAAAAATCACCACAACAAAAACATTTCACAGGTGAAGGAACTGAGGGAAGAAGGGAAGGAGAAGTGTGCTCAGCAACTAAATGGTAAATGAAGTTCTAACCCAGGCAGTGGGCTTGCTGCTCGTCTTCATTGTATTTCCACACCGCACTTAAGTGTATTACCAAAAGTGGAACCAACTGTTTTTTAAAGTTTCCATAGAGCAAGTCTTGGCCATAAATTGGGACATTCTCCTGTAGGTTTTCGATTATGCCATTTTCTTCTCTCTCTAAGTACTAGGCCTGCCTTGCTTCAGTGGCGCTAGAGCTCACCCTGCCTTTACAACACAATATCCAGGCTCCTTGTTCTCTATCAGAATTCAGTAGGAGCAGGGGATCCACACTAAATGTTCTCTCTGACTATGCAAAGACCAAGGAGTCTAACTAATAAACATACCAACTATTACTACATATTAATAAATAATGCATAGTAATAATTACTATGTATTAACACATAGTAATGCATAATTCATGTCTGCCTCAATACGAGTGTACCCTTAGAAAGGCTGAAGTACAGTAACCGGAATGCTACAGAGTGTGTATGGTATCAGCAGGAGACGTGTCCCCCATGGAAAAGAACGATCCATGAATTTGGCTCTTAGATCAACCAGAACTTCAACCCTATATCTACTACTTATTGGTCATGTGATCTTGGCTGTCTCAACATCCCACTCCTCTCTCTAATGTCAATAATATCCACTCTAAGGTAATGCCAAGTCATTTTGGTGTCAATAACCAGGTCAAAAGAAATCTCTTGTTTGATACCATTAGGATTATAAGTTGCACTTGTTTTGTAAGACACTTTATATATTCTTGCCCCAAAGTAATTTATAAAAAGAGATTAGGGGATGCAGATGTAACTCGGTAAGTAGGGCACTTGCCTAGCATTCAAGAAGCCCTGGTTCAACCCCCAGAAACTGAAGGGTCTCCAATAAGGGGCCAGAATTTCAGAGCCAGAAGCCAAGTAAGCAGCATCCTCTAGAACAATGGTAGAATGAGTGTTGTGGGCGTAACCAATTGCTTCCAGGCTGCACTTGATTCTGTAAACCTGGTCAAGCACTCTGAACTGTAGAGATAACAGGCCCCAGGTGGGAAACCAACAACTGTTGTTTTGCTGAAGAGGTGTATGATCAACCGGCTTTCTAAATATTCACCTTGATGGCCATGTACTCCTGGGACTCCAACCTTCATCAGAGAAGCCTCTTACTGCGGCGCAACTGGTCAAAGCCCTGAGGATAAATGACAGGCGAGTACTCAGGCCTGAGGAGGACCTCTAGATCACCTCTTCCGAAGTTCAGACAACATCACAGGAGAGGGATGGAAAGAACCTAAGAGCCAGAGGATCGGAAGACAGGCAACAAAAAGACATCTTCTGGTCGTGCTGTACTTACTGCACACATGAACTCACGGCGGTTCTGGTTACCTGCACAAGAGTGAGCCTATCACCGTGCCATCATGCATGGGGAGGGGAACCATGAGCCCCCATCCCCTTCTGAGGTGCAAGCATGGACAATAAATGGTTGTTGGGGGGAGGAGTATCATTTTGTTCCGTGGAATAGCCACTGACAGGTGGCACTTGCTCAGGCAAATAATCTTCTACCTACACTGAACAAGAAACTCGAATTCAACTCAGTGGGGTCGCACACAAAAAGGAGGCCTGAAATTAGGAGCAAGGCCATTGGATGACTGCATTCTTCTGACCAGAGAGGGAGAGAAATAAGAGAGGGGAATAGGGGATAAAAAAAAAACACTTAAAATTAATTATGCAAATGTACAAGAGACGACTCAGCGTATAGAGCCCACACTGCTCTTGCAGAGGACCTGAGTTCAGTTCCCAGCACCTGTGTTAGGCAGCTCACAACCACCTGCAACTCCAGCTCAGGGGAGCTGATACTTTCTGGCCTCTCTGGGCACCTGCACTCACTTCTGCATGCTCACACACATACAAATACATACATGTGATTAAAAACAAAATGAATGTTTTTTGAATGATGAAACTGTAAAACCAAAAATAAAAATAAGAATCAGGGAAAGTTTTAAGTTCTCATCTTCAAGTTATATAGTAAGTTTGGGGGCCAGTCTGGGCTACATGATACTCTGTATCAAAGGAAAGTGGGGGAAATCCAATTCAGATATGTCTCTATCAATTCAGTTTTCCCATGTTACAAGGGAACCGTCAAAAAAAACAATGACAAAGGGATCTATTCTTTTGCTTCACAAAAGCTGATCATTACCATCCTGAAAACAAAATAAGAAACAAAAGATGATCATTGAAACTGCTCTCACACCTCTCCTTTGGCAGAAGTGAGCGCTCCTGTGCCAGACCTGGGTGATGCCAAACTTGATGTAGTTTAGGCATTCGTTCAATGGCATCCCAGATTTCTCACCCCCTGAGACATATGGTGTGCCGCATTTCCATAAAAAAAATATGGGAAAATCCCGCCTCCTGACAAGCTGGCACGCTGTGCACCCACTGCCAGCACACATAGTGGCTTCAAAAATGAGCAGGGTTGCTACACAGAACGCACTGTATGTGACGTCACCAAGATGGCACCTGTTTGCTTCCGGATGTCAAGAGAAGGCTTTCAAAGCAGGTAAGACACAAGTATTTACTCAGTCGTTGGTTTCCAGAGGCGCATCAAATGTTTAAGAGGATGTTAAGAGTCTACTGCACCAGTTTCCTCCAAAGTATCACTCAAAAAGTATAGAAGAGCCTTTCCAAATTCAATACCCAAAAGAGCAAAGTAGAGATGAAAGCCTGGCTATTTCGGGAATACCAGTGCTAGAAGAACTGGGGTTGATAGAAAAGTGTTCACACATTTTTAAAAAAAAAATGTTTACTGGACATCTTGGACTCTGGGAACCCAGGTGTAATATAGATGATACACTCTACAGGTTCAATGCAAGCCTGCACACAGGGACCTTTAGACAGGCAGGATGTCTTGGGAATTGTTAGAGCCAGGAGGTTAAGTGATGGCAGGGGTAACTGGTGGGCTTTGACATCAGAACCCTGAGATCTATATTCTGCATCGTTGGTCCAGTTATGAAACCTCTCTGAGCTTGAGCCTTCTCACTTAAGATACAAGTGTTGCCTGCAGCCCTGTTGTGAGACCGGCTGCTGGAAGTGTCGGCTTCACACATGCCACTCAACGACTGGGCATGTCATCAGGTGCCCCGTCCACGCCAGCATGCCCTCAAGGACACTGCCACAAAAGGGACAAAAGTCGCCAGCCGGAGGCCAAGAAGCTCACTTTGTCCCTGCAATCAAGGTGAGGTTTTTTTCTAGCCACGGTAGGGTGTCAAAGCTTGAGAACACTGGGTATAGCAGGACAGAACACAAAAGCAGCCAGCACAGGAACATACACATCTTGTTTCCGTCCCTCCTTGTTTTAGCCTTGGAATGATTCAAGCAGTCATTTCCTTAAGAAGAAGAAAACATAGAAAGAAATCAGGAAACTTAGACATCTGAATCTGAAAGTCTCTCTCTCTCCCTCTCCCTCCCTGCCTCCCTCCCTCACCCCACCTACTTATAGAGGCATGATCTTGTGCTCATTACTCACATAAAACCTGGGTACCAATTGCTTCTTGCAGCCATTCCCTGGGTTTGAATATAAATCTCAAATGCTCTGCCTCCATTAAGTGCAGCAAAGGTAGCAGTTTAAACATAAAAGTGCAAATACTAGAAAGAAAAAAATAATAATAACAGCCCCGGCCAGCTGCTGGCTCTTAGCCAGTCAGTGGTTGTATGTTTGGTTGCATCAGAGGGGCTGGGAGCTGGCTGAACCCCCGCAGCTGCCCAGCGCAACTGGAGACCACCCATGCTGAAGTGGACAACCATGAGGAACAGCACTTGACAATGCAGAGTGCCAGGGCCCTGAAGTTTCAAGCCTTCAGCTCTGTCCCTAGGCTTAGTGCAGGCCCTGAGAAAGGGGGGGG